>NW_027528796.1:3657373-3665316 GCF_008692635.1 Crocuta crocuta
GCCCGCCGGCCCCGCCCCTCCCAGCCACAGCCGCACACGGGCCGCTGCGGCGCGTTCCTGCCGGCAGCCCAACAGCCGGGCCTGACGTGGCTCGGAGGGGGTCCCGTGGGCCGGGGGACCCGGGTGCCCTCTGCCTCCCAGACTCTCCCAGGCGGACGCCGGGTGCGGGCGAGCCCGTGGACTTGCTGTGATGAGCCGTCTCCTCTCCGTGGTGGTTACTGTCAGGAGCCTGAGCCCCTAGCTTCTGCTTCCTGCTTCCTGCTTCCTGCGTCTGCTTCCTGCTTCCTGCTTCCCCCAAAGCATGGTTTCCACCTCCGTTGAAAAACGGAGTACTTTTCCCGAGAGCTATCCCCTGGCTGACATCTGTAAGCTGTCCAGGGTTCCCCACCCCGCTCCTTGGCACCTCCCTTCTATTATCTCGAGGTGGGGCTCACCCACTGTTCTGCCCCCTCACTGAGCTCCCTCATCTCCAGGATGCAGTCCAGCGCCTGCTCGTGGCTTTCGTGCCTTCTCGACTGGCCTCCCGCGTCTTGGCAGCCAGCGTCCCGCCCTCTCCCGCCGGCTCTGGCGGGAGCCCGCACTGCAGCTAGCCCAGACTGTGCGCCTGGGCCGAGACCACCACGGGGAGCCGTGTTCTCACCGGGCACACCCAGCACACCCGGCCCCACTGCAGCCCCCGCCGCCCAGTGCTGTCCTGGCTGCCCTCGAAGAATGCCTCTAAGACACCTCTTCCAGGAAGCCCTCCCTGACCACACTCATGGGGCTGCAACAACTTAGTCCCTGTGAGCCCCCTGCTTCGACCTCCAGCAGAGCACATTCCATATTCTTGGGGACAAGCGTTCACTTGTATAAATGTCTGTCTTGCACCACTTGACTGCAGATCCCTGGCTGGCAGGGGTCCCCTCAGCGTCAATGCTGAATCCTCTGAGCCCCCATTTAATGGGGGCTGAAAAGTCCTGGGTGGGAGGAGGGCCCAAGTGGAGACATTTCTCCCGTGTCTCTTCCCACGCGGGCTGTGCGCTTTGCACGGTCTTCCTTTAGAACCCGAGAGAACGTGGCGGACTTCACTGTAACCAAGGCGTTTTCCCATCATGGGCGCTCGGAGAGAGGCGTCTGGGACGCATGGAGAATGTGAAGGGACACGTGCGTGTGCACACACATGCACGCGCACACAGACACACGCAAGTTAGAAAAACGTCCGGAGCATAAAAACCGACCTCGTCCGGAGAAGAAACACTTGGTGAATGAAAGTCTGTCAATAACAGATTACCCAGCGCTATCTCAGGAAAAGGGATTATGGGCTCTCACGTTCACAGGGTCTTCCAGAAAATTCCACAGGGAAGTGGGGGGCACCGCCCGTGCAGATGCAGGTGAAGGAGCCCAGGGTGTTGAGACAGGACGCACCTGGCTCACAGTCGTGCTCCTGGCCGTCACATTCGTCGTAATCTGTGCGACATCAGAAACAAGGCAGACACTGTCACGGGGCCTGAGGGGGCGGGTGAGGGGTGCTTCCGCGCCGCTGTCACACACGCCCTGGGGGGACGTCATCTCAGGCAGCGGGGCCGGAAATCACGGAGTGGCAGCGTAGTGGGCAGTTCGGGGGGCAGGGGGGCACCCAGTTCCCAGCTGGGGCGGGGACGAGAGCTGGTCAGGACAGCTGCTGGGACCGTTCCAGAAGGAGGGGCCCCGGTGCCGGGGCTGAGAGGGGCTGCGGAGACGACACAGCAGGCCCCCGACCCCGGCCTCTCGCCCCGGACCCGGGGGCGCCCCCCGCAGGCCATCCCGCAGAAGGTGCTCAGCCCGGGGGCCTTGCTCTAAGAAGCAGCACCAGGAACACACACACACACACACCCGTGGGGAGGACAGAGCCGGGAGGCGGCTGTCCCCGCGTCAGGGAGAGCGCCCCCCCCGTAATCTACCCTGGACCTCGCGCCTCCAGAACTGTGGGGACACACACTCCTGTCGTTTAAGCGTCTCCAGGCCTGCATCTGGCTACGGCAGCTCAGGCCGATGATGCGACTTGGAGAGGAGAATCTAGGGGCGCCCGGGTGGCTTAGTCGGTTGAGCGTCCGACTTTCGCTTAGGTCATGATCTCGCGGTTCGTGGGTTCGAGCCCCGCGTCGGGCTCTGTGCTGACTGCCAGCTCGGAGCCTGGAGCCTGTTTCAGTCTGTGACCCCCTCTCTCTCTGACCCTCCCCTGCTCACGCTGTCTCTCTCTCTCTCTCCTAGAAATATAATAAAAATATTTAAAAAAAAAAAAGAAAGAAAGGAGAATCTAAATTGCTTTTCTTTCCAATGATTTTTCTCCAGCTCTCCTTGGAAACTGTACTTGGGGGTCAGTGTGGCCGCAGAGAGGACATGTCTGCCCCCGGCCCGGGGATGTGGGTGGCAGAGGAGGCCCAGGGTGGGCAGCAGCGTCCCCGGGCGGGTGCGTGGCTTCACCCCGGGATGTTTGGGGCCCTGAAAACTTCACAAACAGCACAGCAGCAATAAGACAGACGGGGTCCCGTGTGTTCCATACTTCCACCTGCAGGGGGGCCCCAGGAGGCCCACGGGCTGGGCTCTCTGGGGGGCCCGGCCTCCACCTACCTTCTATGAAGGTGTCCTCGCCGACCACCTCCAGCAGAGAGGCGTTCCGGAAGGCGACGAGGAATGCGGCGGACACCTCGTGGATGTCCACCTCTGCGATGATCAGCAGGTTAAACTCGACCACGACGCTGCCGTTGGCGATGCGGGTCACCTCCACCCGGACCCCCCCGGCGTCCAGGTGCCGCAGCATGGTGGCCGGCAAGGAACCCCGCACCTTTACAGAAACCACGTGTGACAGGGCCGCCCGCTGGCAGGAGGCAGGTGCCCGTCCCCAGGGGGTGCCTCCCGGGGATTCTGACCCGCAGCACGGAGGTCAGCTCTGGCCCCAGTCCGGCGGACCGAGCCGTGTCCCAAGCCCACACCAGTGCCTGTGGGTCTGGGTCCTGAGGTCCCAGGAAGAGCCTTGCTCCCCCAGAGCACCTTTGCCGGTCAGTCTGGACGAGACACACTATCCCTACCCGGCGGGGGTGAGGGGGGGAGGGAACATCACTCACGGGGGACTCGTGACGGTTTTAGAATCTGCTCCCCTCAGCTCAGAGCCATGGAGGGCGCAGGCTGCACAAGCGGTCATGCGGAGTCCCTCTCTCCCACTGTATCTTCTAGAACAATCCTTTTACTGCTGATACTGCCCCGTTGGATGGGCTCCTACACCATGGGCTGCGTGCGGCATTCTATCCTAGCCCCTTGCGGCCCAAACGCCCAGAGAGACACACCACCTTAGAAGGGCTGTAAGTGGTCCCCAGGACACAGGCCTTCTTGGAAAAGCACACTTCCAGGGCCCAGCCTCATCTGGAGCCAGCCAGGGGGCGTGGCTCAAGGCACAGGCTCGTGGGTTCACTTCCCAGCATGGGGACGGCCAATGTGACAAGTGTGCTGTCACTTGGGCACCATCGTCACAGCTGGAATGGCTGACTGACTCTCTCTCTCTCTCCCTGGGACATCCAGAGAGGGTCTGCCACAGGCTTGGCTTAAAGTCACTTTGGGTTGTTGCATTTCCGACCAGTCTCAAAGCAAAGCTCCAGGGCCCCTTGCTAAGAAGTGTGTTAACCCACACCTCCCTGAGTTTGCCTGAAAGTCCTGCATATGTGATAACTGTGCCATTACTGGCCATCCTGAAATTCTAGACAAACCAGCAGTGGTCCCCAGCCATAGGCGAGGGAGGAAATGGTTTGAAGAGGAAGGATGACCCCAGACATGTGAGTAGAGATGAGGCTGCCCCGGGGACCGCCAGAGCCCCGCGGACTGATGGTTAGGGCAGTTGCTTAGTGTCATGTGTGACTATCACAGAACCTAAAGAAGATAGTGGTGACTCGAGCCATCAACAACTCTCGGATCCACCCACTGGGCCGGGAGCCGGGGACCCTGGGATAAATCAGGCAGAACCCAGATCCCGAGGAGTCCCCGTGTGACACTCCCTGGGGGCGCGGAGACCCATTTTCCAGGCCAGAGAACAGAGCCAGTCACACGGTGCTATCATGTTAGCACGCTCCGTCTGGAGGTGGCACTGCTCTGTCTTAAAGCCCAGGGTCAAGAGCGGCTGAAGTGGACGAGGTGCCCACTGTGTAAACAAGACAAGACTTCGACAAGTGCATCCTCTTCTCGTCTAAGGGGAACCTAACCTCCAGCAGAGAGAACACGGAGATCGCCCCCCAGCCTGAATCGTAACAAATACACCGGCTCAAGGTATGTCAGTGGGGCCACAGGGGAAGCATCAGAAAGATTAGGAAAAATCATAGCAGCATTATTCACATTGGCCAGAGGGGACACAACCTAATGTGGATCAGAGACCGAAACGTGGGCTCTCCATTCGGGGAAGGACTATCCAGCCGGAAAGAGCAGTGAGCTACGGCTGGACCCCGAAGGCGCGCTCAGAGGAATAAGCCAGACACAAAATGTCATGTCCGGCGCGATTCCGCAATGTGAGATGCCCACGGCAGGCACACCCACAGGCACGGAGAGCACATTAGTGGTTGCAGGGATGGGGTGTGGAGAGTCACCAGGAATGGGAGAGGGGCTTCTTTCGGGGGTGAAGGAAATGTTCTGGACTTAGTGATGAAGGCTGTGCAATTCCACGAATAAAATCTAAACCATTGCACTAAGCACTCTTAACGTGTGCATTTTAGGATTTGTGAAATCGATCTCAGTTTGTTAATTTTCCTTGTGGGGCGCCTGGGTGCCTCACTTGGTGTCTGACTCTGGATTTCGGCTCAGGTCATGATCTCAGGGCCGCGGGATCGTGCCCCGCATTGGGCTCTGCCTGTCAGCTTGGGACTCCCTCTCTCTCTCGGCCCCTCCCCTGTGCTCGAGTGTGCTGTCCTGGCTCCTCTGTAGTGAGGACGTAGCAGAGGACAAGGTCACTCCCAGCTACTCTTGCATCTAATGGTAGACCCGGGGGTGCCAGGCACCACGCCGGAACCAGAAGCCCATCTTCCTTCAGAAATGAGGGTCCCAGGCGCCTGCAAGTCAAAGTCCTGCTCAGTGGGATTGGGATTCCGCCCACCTCCCTCCTGAGGATCCCAAAAGGAAATAGAAACTGGTTTCACCAACTTACCGCCCGAAAGAACACCTCTAGGAAGTCCTGATACTCCCTGCTGCTCGCGTTCCGGAAGGACTCCACGTACCTGACGTTGGCTATTCTGACGTTCCCTCTGAGTTTCTGGGCCGCTGAGGGACAGAGAAGAAACACGTCCGGAGTGGTAATGCATTAGGTAACGCTAAGTGTGTTAGGCAATGCATCAGGTGACATATCCTAATAATGGCACTTTCCTGTCGGCCAGAAAGAACATTGGGTTGAGGCTGACAGTGCCCAGCACACACAGACAAGTTCCGCCAACCCCAGAGGATGCCGGCACACAGCCTGGGCTCAGGGAGAGAACCTTCTGGAGGCTGCAGAACCGGGCCAGCCCCTCCCACTCTCCTCACTCTCTGTGCACAAGGTGTCCAGGTGACTCGCCAGTAGGGCCCACTCTGAGAGTGAAAGAAGTCGCTGTTGGTTAATTCTGCCGGGGCCGCAGGTGCACAACTGGCTGTCCAGGGAAGCCAGGACAGGGTGGCCTTGCCTCTGCTCAGCACCCACAACTCAGCACGGAGCGCCGGAGGCCCTGACCCTCTTCCCCCTCCCCCTAGACCACTGTTTCCTAGGGAATTGTTTCTCTGCAAGCTCAGGGAAGTCCCTGCTTTTGCACTGGTCTGTTCCATCCAAGTCTGTTCCCTCCACGAGGGGCCTCCAGGAGGCTGTGGGACAAGAATATAGTCCAGGAATATTGCCCGGACCACATCCTGGCGTCCGGCATGGCAGCCGCCTCGTTCAGTCTTTCCCCAGATGTCTGTGAGGTTCTTGCTATGTGCCCAGCCTTCCAGGCAGTGGAGGAAAAGGCCAAGGTTCCTTTGCGCCCACAAACCGCAAAGCCATCCCAGGACTCACTGCTGGCTGACCCCCAAACCTCGCCCTGATCTCTCCCGTCGCCGTGGCTGAGGGCCACCGGGCCACACACAGCAGCTGGGGCGGACTGCCTGGTGGGAAAGCCCCGGGAGCGGGACGGACCAGACACAGGTGAGAACGGACATGGACCCACCCCGGCACGGGTCACACGCCCCCGGCGGCCTCTCCCGCCGGCAGGCGAGACCCGCAAAGGACTGGCTCTCAGAGGCACTGACCGCCCCTTCTCCAGCTCGCTGCGAGCGTCCCTGCATACTGTCTACCCTCCGACTCCCTGGTCCTTGCTAATCGGAACTTCCAAGTAGGCAGACAGACGCTCTACACTTTTCTCACTGACGCCCCAAGGGCTGTGCACCCCACCTTGGGGAACACGGCCATCAGCCCTCGGATGGTCGCCCGAGATCTGAGGGCCCGTCTGCAACCTCCAGCCGGCCCTGGGCCGTCCGAGCAAGTTAGACGTTCAGGAAAACATGGAGTGCGAAGGAGGAGAAACAAGATTTATCCGGACACATGACTGTCACAAGCACTGGGTGAAGTGTCCGAGGTCGGACGTCCCACTGTCTGCCTGTCGTCCCTGGAAGCCAAGTGCAGGTGCGCTGAGAGCGGGAACGTCAGAGCACGTGCCCGGCGCTCGGTCCGTGCATTCTCCTGCCGCAGACCCGCGGGGACACGGGCAGCCAGTGGCTGTGCTCGGCGGGCAGAGTCCCGAGCCCTCCGTGCAGCCTGCCCCAGCCTCTCCTTGAGCCGAGCCGCCTCCCCCAGGCTGACCTCCGAGGGCCAGCCCCGAGCGAGCCCAGCCAGGCTTCCAGGGCTGATCAGGGCAGAGAGCCAGCGCTTTCAAGCCTCGACCCACTAAAAATCGTTCTCACACGTTTTCCCTCCCTCCATGAAGGTGCCGTGGCCAGGGTTCCCGAGACCCGTCACCTACCGGTCCTGACCCTGAGGCGGGCCCTGGCGCTTCCGTCCCCGCACGCTTTGGCCGCTATCTCCACCAGGTGCAGGGCGCCAGGCTCCAGGCCCGACAGTGTCAGGCTTGCGTTCCGGGTCTCCAGGCGCACGGCGGGGCTCCGCGGGGAGAGCAGCGTGAGCTGGAAGGTGGGGTGCGGGCCGAGCTCCGCCGCCCACGCCACGCGAAAGCTGGTGCTGGTCACGTCAGACACCGTGACCCGTTCGATGGGGACGGGAACTGGGAAGTGGATGCAAAGGCGGGGAAGATTGAAATCAGCCCGATGCTCCACGGAGATAGGGCGGGAGAAGCCTCACCAGACGCTAAAATCAAACCACCCCTGGGGACACGAGAGGGCCTCGCGGGACGCCAGCCTGGGGGGTCCTACAGGGCCCCTCCTCCGGGCAGAGCACATGGTGCAGGGGCCCCGGACGGCCGTCCTGAGCCCCGGCGCCCTGGACAGCTCTGTGTCCTGCCTCTGCTTTGTTTTTCTCTCTGCCACCGAGGTCCCTGGTCTTCCCCAAAGCAAGCCTGTTGTGCAGACTCTGGTGTCTTCCCCGGAGGGGTTACGCCTCCACCCCTGCGCAGACTCACAGAGGGGCCGGCAGAGGCGGCCACTGCTGGCGGCAGAGCCATTCTGACAGGCGACCCCGGGGCGCCCGCGGTGCCGGCTTACTAGGGCTTAGAAGTCGAGCAGCCACACCCCTGAGTGGAGGAGACACTTCCATCGGGCTCCATCTAACAGTTCGATCTGGATGCAGCCCAGGGCCGGGCCCGCTCGGGGAGCCCACAGAGATCTCCTTGGTCTCCGAACGGAGAGACCACGGCCCGGCCCTTTTCCTGCACGGGGCTGCAGCCTGTCTCCCACCTCGCTGCCCCAGGACCTTGGCAACGGCTAAGCGCTCTGCGTGGTGTGAGTGGACGTGGTGGGGCTCGGGGCTGCACTGGGCTCAGGGGTACTGCGCTGCC
>NW_027528796.1:3665327-3668886 GCF_008692635.1 Crocuta crocuta
GGGGGGGGGGGCGTGCGACCGCAGGGGTGTCCAGCACTGCTGAGAGCTGTGCCACAGGGCTTAGTGCGATACACGCGCCCCCAGGGCTCATCATCGTCCTGCTCCGGCTGCGCGTGACAGGGAGGCTTGGGAACGGGGAGGAGCGAGGACCGGAGGAAGCACGGCCCCGTCCTAACAAGAGCAAAAGCTGCCGCCGCCGGGGACAGGCTGCGCTGCACCCCTCCTGGCCCAGCCCCACCTCCCACGAGCAATCCACCTGCGTGTTTCCCACAGGGCTTTGCCTCAGTGTCCTGGGCTTTGCCAGCCGGACCCCCCTCGTCCCCAGTGTGCTCAGTCCTCAGGCCACGTGTCCCCAGGACGCTCACCACAGGCCGGAAGCTTTGAAGACTCGGGGGTGGGGACCGAAGGCAGGTCGGGGGAGCTGGAGGGTCCAGGGTCTGAGCTCTGTGGCCCAGTGGGGCCCAGAGCTGCCGGTACCGTGTCCCAGGTCGGGGGACGGGTGTGCCAGGCGATGTGGTCTGCGGGGCCCTGGGTAGGACCAGGCCAGAGCGGCGGCTCCGTGCTGGGGTTTCTCGATAACGGTCCAGGGGCGCCCAGAGAGCCATTCAGGGGAGCAGAAGGGTAGCCGTGCGTTGTCCCGGGGGCCGGGCTGGCCGCCCCCTGGCCCGTCAGCGGGCCTGGGGCCATGCTGGCTGCTCCCTCCTCCATGCCTTGCCCTGTGCTGTTCCCGTCCTTCCCGACCAGGCGGCTGCCGCCTCGCCTGGGCGGGGGCCCCGGGGTCTGGGTCCATGGGTGCCCCGGGCTGGCCCACAGGGCGGGGCTCTCTGTGCTGAGAGCTGGGGCCCTGACGCCTGATGCTACAGCCGGCAGCGCTCCCGTGGGGCTCACCACATCACCTGCAAGACACGGCCACTCTTAGAGGAGACATCTGGCCCCAAAGCATCTAAACAAAAGCCCCCAGATGCCACCCACCAGCGAGAGCCTCCCAAGTGGGGATTACGGGATTATGAGTGTTTACGGGGCCCACGTCCGCGGCCCCCGTGTGCTTTCCGGGGGTGACACGGGCCCTCTCCATCTGACAAATGAGGCTCTGAGGCACCAAGAGTGGGGCCCCACCTGCACGGTGGCACGGCCGGGACATAAGTACAGGGCCTGGTTCGTGCGCCCATTGGGCCTTTGGGAAAATGGGCGATTGCTCTGGATCTGGGCTCAGTGTGGGGCTTGGTGCTGGTCACCATCGTCAGACGTGACATGAATACGGGAAGAATGTGGACAGCGGCCAGTGGATATTGGAAAGGACGAGGGATATCAGGTCCCCNTCGACGTTGATGCACTGGGCAGCGGGTGAGCAGTCGTGCCCCAGGCTGTCTGCACACTCGTCCCAGTCTGCCAGGCAGGAGAGGAACGGGGCAGAGTGGTGAGAGGCGGCCAGGGGGCACTTAGGAAACAGCACTGCTCTTCCCGACCGTCTCTGCAGCAACCCGTGGGAGGGGCGAGGCCGGGAGTCAGTGGAGCGCCCTGGGCACCCGGCGGCCCCAGAGGGAGTCTGTGCACAGACCCGTCCCCAGAAGCCTGTCCCTGAACCCAGAGGGCAGGCTCAGCAGGTGCCTGCTCCGACCTTCGCTGCCTGCGGGCCGATGTGGAGGCAAAGGTTAGGGAATGCTGGTCTGTTTTGGGGCTGTTAGCGCCCACCCGTGTGGGTATATTCTTCTCTCCCGAATTCTTCATTCCCCAGAAAGCAGGACGCCTTCCCTCCTCTCTGATGTGCCAACATCGCCTAATGTGATAGTACTTTAACAAAGAGAAATAACCAAGCCAGGGGGAGTCTGGTTAAGTGTCACATGAACTTTCGGTGACACAGCCTTTGAACACTCATCCCCAGCCGGGGAAAGCAGTCAGAGAATCCCAAAGACACCATGTCACTGGGAGGCCCTGGCCCTTCTGAGCTGAAAAAGGAAGCATGTTAGGTAAGCGGGTCAGCCCCCCGGGGCCCCCCAGGGCTTGCCCGCCCACCACAGCCTGGCACTTTCCAGGACCAGAGTTAACCAAACTGTGAATCAAGGTTTGTGGGGCCCACATTCCCTTCCCTCCCCCCCTCCACCCCCGGGGCTGCTACCCCCACTCATACTTGGGTGAAGGAAACACCTGCTGGCCTCATGCATTTGACATGTGACTGAGGATAAAGTGTTACATGTGATACTCAGGATAAACCTCAAGGAATAAACATCCCAAGCTGTATTCCAGGCTGGGGGCGGGGGGCAGGATTCCCACGCCCCAGAATCCGTCCTTCAGACCACCGCTCGCCCCTCCCAGCCCCAGGGGGGCAGCTGGCTCTGAGCACAGGTGCCTCCTCCAGAGGAATGGGCCCGGGCACCCGCCAGGGTGGGCCAGGCAGCAAGGTGGGTGCATGTCGAGGCCTCTCCCGAGGCCTTTCTGCCCAGGATTCCCTAGAGCCGAAAGCAGAAGCACCCCATCCCGGCTTGATGCGCCCCGGGAGCCCAGACTCGGGCTTCAGTCACGACGAGTTCAGTTTTGTGCAGAGAAAAAGTCTGTAGTCCAAGCGCTCCACCCTCATGATGCGGTTTTCAGTTTCGCTTCATGTGATCTTCACAGAAGCTCCCAGAAACAGCTCCCCGAGACCAGCAGGCTCGTCAGCTGATGTAACAGTCACCCTGCACCCTGGCCCGGGGCTCCTTGGCAGACAGGGCCCCGGGGGCCCAGCCCAGCCCGGCCAGACCTCCAGCCTGCAGGCAGCTCACAGAGTTTGGGGGGAGGGAAGGGGGCTGGAGGCCTGGGATGGAGCCCAGGCCAGGCTGCAGGGCCCCGCGGAGAACACAGGTCCCCGTGGAGGCCGGGCCCCCAGCACTGAGCTCTTGTGGTGATTCACCCAGCACGCGGCTCACAAGCACGCCCGGAGTAAGGCGCGGACGGCTCCACATGCCCTATATTAAAGCCCCAGGCCAGGCAGCCCTGCGGTTCAGAGGGAGGAGGCAGGCCCACAGTGAGGGCAGCGGGGGCCTCTGTCCTGACCAGCCGGAGGAGGACACGGGCAGGAGCCCCGAGCGGGGGGCGGGGCTGTGCTCTGCTCCTACTGGCCTTGCAGCTGGACCCGCCTCCCAGAGGAGGGGACGACCCCTTGCGGAGCTGTGGCCCCCTGAGCTGACCCCCAGGAATGGGTGGGAGAGGCCCAGGAACAGGCCGCCAGGCCCCCAGGTCCCGCCTCTCCAGCCCGGCACCTTGGACCAGGGCAGCAGGCCCCTGGACAGCACGGCTCGTAGGAACACGGGGCGAGGAGCACGCCCTCCTGGAGGGGAACCAAGGACACATGGCCACCCAGTGACCCCCGCCCCCCAACAGATGGGCATCAGGGAGGAGCTGGGGTCAGGACAATGTGACCCCCCCACACCGTGCGTGGGGACACGTGGACTCGGGCGGGCGAGAGCCCCCCCCCCCGCATCGTGCAGGAGTGACCCGAGGACACCCGTGGAAACAGCTCTGTGTGGGCCGTGGGGACAGGGGCTCGCTGCGCTGTGGCTGGTTTGCTGGCATTGTGCGCAGT
>NW_027528796.1:3669126-3676702 GCF_008692635.1 Crocuta crocuta
CCCCCCCCCCCCCCCCCGCGGGGCCGCCTCCCCGAGTGGGGGCTGCCTGCAGGCTCTCCTGACAGAAGCCAGCGGTCACTGGGTGAGAGGGCCCTGCACCCCCGGGTGCCCCCCCCATAAGCAGCAGAGGCCTCCTCGTGGCTGGACGGAAGCGGGAAGCCCCCACAGCCACCGCCCAGGGCCCAGGGTTAAGCAAACAGCCCATTGTCCGTTCAGGAAAGCTGAGGGGCGGACCCTTAATGAGACCTGCTGAGATGGCAATGGGGGCGCCTGTTTCTCCTCTACAGCCTGAGGCTGCCCTTAGGGATCCCAGTTTGACAGGCTCGAGGCTACACAGTCCATTCTCGGTCACTGTCAGAGGCCGAAGTCCAGGATCAGGGTGGGGCTGGGCCTCGGTCCCTGGGGCTCCAGGGGAGGGTCCTCTCTGCCTCTTCCCGGTTCTGGGGCTCCACACTCTCCTTGGCTCCAGCCTCTGCCTCCACCTCTGCGTGGCCTCCCCCACAAACACACCGTGTCTCTGGATCTCTCCTCTTCTGTGTCTTCTATTTAGGGCCTCCCCTGATCCAGGACGGTCTCAGATCCTTGCCTTGATTTTATCTGCAAATATCCTTCTTCCAGACGACATCTAAGGTTCTGGGTGGACCTATCTTTGAGGCCCAGCATTCAGCACGCGGGCAAAGCTCTGGGATTGCCTGACGCCTGGTGCACAGGACAGGGCTGGCACAGGAGGGCTGGCTCAGATCCGGTCTCAGGGAGGGCCCGAGGGTGCAGGCTGAGGCCCACCCGCAGGNGTGAGTGACAGCCCGCCCCAGGCTGCGCAGGCAGGTGCCTTCCGGGTGTGACCTTAGATGTGACCGTCCCATGCCTTCCCTGCATCCTCGGGTGGGGGGAGGTTGGACAGCAAGCCAGAATGCCACTGAGCTCAGAGGAAGGACAGAGCGCATTCTCAGATGCCCGTTCCACGGACAGAGCCCCAGACAGGCTCCCTGACGCGGGCCGGAGACACCCTCCCTGCAGGGAACCTCGTCCCTGGGCTTGAAGGGCCAGACCTTCCTCACCTGTCAGCTTGCTCTCTCTGCCTCTCTGTCTCTGTCTCTCTATTTCTGTCTTTCGGTGTCTCTTCATGTCTCTGTCTCTACCTATGTCTCTGTCTCTGTCTCTATGTCTATATCTCTGTTTCTGTATCTCTGTATCTCTGTCTCTCTCATCTGTAACCCTATTGCTTTTTTTTTTTTTTACAAATAGTTTATTGTCAAGTTGGTTTCCACACAACACCCAGTGCTCATCCCCACAAGTGCCCTCCATGCCCATCACCCCCTTCCCCTCCCCCCACCCCCATCTTCCCTCAGTTTGTTCTCAACATTCAAGAGTCTCTCATGGTTTGCCTCCCTCCCTCTCCCCAACTATTTTTCCCCTTCTTCTCCCCCATGATCCTCAGTTAAGTTACTCCTGATCCACTTATAAGTGAAAACATGGTATCTGTCCTTCTCTGCCTGACTTATTTCACTCAGCATAACACCCTCAACGTCCATCCACGTTGCCACACGTGGCCAGATGTCATTCTTTCTCATTGCCATGGAGTATTCCATCGTATAGATGAACCACATCTTCTTGATCCATTCGTCCGTTGATGGACACTTAGGCTCTTTCCATTGTACTCCTATTTCTGACTCTGTCTCTCCCCTCCCTGCCCCCTTACCCCCTCTCTCTCTGATCTGTGACTTCCTGCCTCAAGGCAACATCAAGTAACATTACTTTGCGTTTGGGCCAATGAAATAGCCATGCTGGTGCTGGGCCCTGACCCACAGTCAGCCCCCAGTGCCCTTCCCCTGGAAGCTCCTCCGGCCCAGACCCATCCTGTGTTCTGGCCTATCTCTGGGAGTGAGCTCCCTGGGCTCTGGGGTCCCCATCCCACCTGGAGTAAGGAGACGTGAGACCCAGGTGGGCTCCCCGGTCCCGGGGAGGAACTCAGAATACGGATTCCAACGTCACGTACCCGACTGACCTTGCAGATGGCCAGGGCTCTGAGGTGCCCCGGCCGCAGGCTTGGGCGTGGAGGAGAACTCACCTTGCACGAACGTCCCCTGCGGATCGATCTGGAAGACAGTGCTGGCCAGCAGACGCGGAAGCATGGGGGCCAGCGTGGACACGCCCACTGGGGACTCGGGGTCCCGCACGGTCAGCCTGAGCGTCACCACCACACTCCCGGCCTGAAGAGACACCATCTGCATACTCAGCTTCCCTCTCCTGTTCAGGTCGGAGACGGCCGGGGGGAAGGAGTTTTCAACCTAGCCGAGAAGAGCAGAAGCTTCCATTAGTCGCCAGGACCATTGATCCGGGCCCGGGAGACTGATGGATGGTGAACAGAATCCATGAGTCCCCTTTGTGACCAAGAGGAGGTGCCCAGAAACCAGCCTCTTGGGGCAAAGCAGAGGCACCCCAGCCCACGGCACCCCAGTAGGGCCTCCCCAGGGACAGCCCGGTCAGCCTTGTGCGGATTCCTGACAAACACTTACAATCGGGGTCCCCATCACGCAACATGAGATGTACAATCCACTCTGCGTGCACACCGGAAAATGGGTGTGCGGGTAATGTGTGTGAGAGACACACAGATCCTGGGAGGGGACGGACAGACTGACTGGCAGGAAGGACCCCGGAGGGGCGGGCCCGCGGCTGTTGGAGAGGCCCCCCCCTCACTGGCTGTGTCCACTGGGAAACACAGGCAACCGGGCATGCGGGCCAGCGGGCCGAGCGAGGGAGCCGCAGCCTTGCCCGACCCCCACACGGTGCCTGCGCACGCGCGAGAGCTTCCAGGCAGGTGAATGTGGAGGGACGCCCTCCTCAGTCTGTCCATGTCTACACATCCTGCGAGCAAAAGCTCTCTTTGCCTTTGGCTCCAGAGTCTCTTTCCAAGATGGGGGTGTAGGATGGACACCCCAGGAGGGGACAGCGCCCCCCCCCCCACGACAAAGGGCAGACTTGTTCTTGTCTGATCCCGTAGAGATAGTCTCTCTCTCTAGAGCAATGTTTAGGCAGATCTGCACTCGGCCCCCTACGAGACTCAGTTTCCCTAAGCTCAGGGCTACTCAGCTGTGACGCGGTCGGCTGTGTGTGTCACCCCAGAGGCCGGAGGGACCGGGCAGCAGCCCGAGGCTCATGCTGCCTGCTGTGCTGTGACCCCCACACCTGGACCAGCCCCGCCCGACAGAACAGGCTAAGTCACCAGTTAGCAGGAAAGGGAAAATCTTAGCCCACGGACGGTTCTTTTGCTCTCCAATTCGGTCGCCACTGGCCTGGCTCTCGCGGGCTGCGGGCTGATGTCTCTGGTTAGCCCTGGGGGGGCGGGGGCAGGTGCAGGCACCTCTGCCTCAGTCCTCCCAAATGAAGCTGCCCCGAAGTAGGAGACAGGCACCCAGCTCCACCGGATGGAAGGTTCCACAGAAAAGCCAACTGCACCAGGAAGCAATAGAGCCCATTGGATCCAAGCATGGGCTTCAGAGACTACTTGGCCACGGACGTGGGGGCACGTGGATAATTGCTGGGGGACTGGGCTGGGGCAGCGTGCCCTTGTCGCAGAGAGGGGGCTCCGCGTCGGGGCGGGTGCACGCGGGAGGCGGGATGGACACCCCCACGGGGCGCTGCCTGGGCGCTTCGGCTTTACCTCGTGGAGCAGTTGTCGGGAAAAGTCCTGGAACTCGGCGCTGCTGCGGTCGAGAAGTCCGTGCGTCACGTTGCGGTTCAGGACCCTGACGGTGACTCGGAACAGCCAGGCATCTGCAAAGCAGTGACGCGGTGAGCACAAGTTGCGAGCTTTGCTGTCACTGTCTCCCGGAAAGCCTCTTCCTTTGAGGGGATGTTTGTTGGGTGACAGATGCAAACAGCCTGGATCGGGGAGCCGCGTTGGGGACACGATGTGAGGATGGTTAACCTCTGTGTGTGCGCGCGCACACACACACACACACTTCTACACCAGGGCAGGGACAGCCAGGACAGCAGCGATGTGACAGGCAGCCCACGCCAGCAGGAGCCGCCCTCAGCCGGCACACGTGGGCTCTGAAGGTCCCTGCAGCCATCCCGCACCCTGCATGGCACCCCTTTCCCACCCGGTTCACACACGCACAGCCAGCCAGCCAGGTCCTCAGCCGGACCCCGCCCGGGGCCCCAGCACTAACGTGCCCCACGGGCCCCGTCCGCCCAGGACTTCCCAGGTCTGTGCCCCGAATTCCCACCTAAAAGCACACTCTGCCGCAGGTAAAGCAGTAGGGACGGTCACCCGGCAAGGGACGTAGCCTTTTCTTTGGGCACAAGAAAATCCGGGAGAGTAAGACCGGCTGGGGTGCCGCTCGCCTCTTCCATTACCAAGGATGCAACCGACGTCCACGGCAGCCCCTGCGGCGGCGCCGCTTCTCGGCCAGCCTGGCAGCCGCTCTCGCCCAGCCCGCGAGCCCGGGGCCCAGGGGCGGGTCCCCACTGCTGCATGCACGCACCGCGAGGGCCCCAGAAATGTCACCAGCTGTGCATGCCGGGCCACTCAGGACGTTCGCCCATCTTCAGAGGAAACAGGGGTCCCTGTGACATCAGCCTCGACCCCGGGCACGCTGCAGAGCCTCCTGGAAGGTCAGTGCCCTCCTGTGCCCGGGGAGCCTGGATTCTCTGGGAGGCTCCGTATCCACTGCCACAACAGTGCCCTCCGCCTCCCGGCACGGCTGGCTCCCAATGTGGCCACGTGAATGAGATAGAGCCTTTAACGTGAATCAGGTTTAAAAGAGCATTTTGGGGGCAGCTGGGTGACTCCGTCAGTTAAGCCTCCGACTCTTGGTTTCAGCCCAGGTCATGATCTCACAGTTGTGGGATCAAGTCCTGCATCAGGCTCTGCACTGAGCATGGAACCTGCTTGGGATTCTCTCTCTCTCTCTCTCTCTCTCTCTCATATGCACATGCAGGTGCACGGTGTCTCTCAAAAAAATAAATAAATAAAAAGAGTGCTCTGCACAGAAAAGGCATTTTACAATGCAGCGAAGGAAAGAAAATCAAGGCTGGGGAAACAATAGCGGACAATTTAGGAAACTTTCCGAACTTTTCTTTTTTATCATTTTTGGGGGGGGGGGAACACTTGCTCAAGAGTGGGGGAAGGGCAGAGGGAGAGAGAAAGAATCTCAAGCAGGCTCCACACTCAACACAGAGCCCAACTCTGGGCTTGATCCCATGGTCCTGATCATGACCTGAGCTGAAATCAGAGTTAGACGCTCCACTGACCGAGCCCCCCAGATGCCCCCTGGAACTTTCCTGAAGGCGGGGGTAGGCAAGTTCCCAGTGCCCATCCTGCTAGAGACGGATTTGCTCCATGACTTGCCTCTTCTGAGGGGAGTTGGGGAGGAAGCAGAGGGCAAGGGACAGGAGTGACGGGGGCGGGGGGGGGATGGGAAGGGCTGGGGTCCTGCCCTCACCCCGGGGGGCCCTCGGGGGCAGAGTCCTCCCTGCACTTACCCCTGCAGCATGTGGAAAATAAGACAAAACGGTGGGCTGGCCCTGGCTCCGGCATTGGAAGCCTTGTGCACAGAAGTTTGCATTTTTTGTGGCTGCGGCTTGGGGGGGGGGGGGGGGTNCGATTCTATGAGCTACGACAACTTAGCAAGGGCCAGCCCCAAATCGGCTCACAAAGGGTGGAGGCCCAAGTCATCAGAGGTCTGCTCCTTCCATCCCTCATTCGTCCACCGCCACGGTCACCGGCGCTAAGCCCCACACGGGACAGACCCCCCCACCCCCACCCCAGGGTGTTGTAGGCAGCGATTTCCGTGTCAGGGAGCTTTACCGTCCCCACCTCCACATCCAGTGGCCGCCTAGGAGACAGCTCCCGCCACCGATACTGGACGTGAGGGGGCCCGCCCCACCCAGGGACCGCCGGGCCAGGCTGAGGGGAGATCGAGTCACGGGGTGGGGCAAGGTCAACCACATGCAGAGCCCCCCGGGCTACACCAGCTCCCTGTCGGAACTGAATCCCCAGCTCACACCTAGAACGTGTTTGTTCAGCTGGAAGAAAGCCTCTTTGTGGCTCCCATGGAGCAGGCTCCCGCGTCGGGGCTCCGGGTAGGGGCTCCCGGGTGGACCACTCCCATCTAATGGGCTCCCGTGTAGAGGGCACCACAGTAGCTTTTCGGGGGCATCACGTGGGAAATGAGGCAGTGCCATGAGGGTTTCAGGGGACATCAGCTGTGGTTTGGGGGCATCGCACAGACTCAGCCCTGAGAATTCGGTGCAGGGAAAGGTCTTTCAGCGCATGCAAATCGCTACCCTTTCTGCTGCATTACATGCCCCCCCACTCTGACTGCTTTCTGAGTCCTTCAAACCAGAAAGAGGGGCTCCCCATGGACCTCATCCCTCCAGGTGTGAGAGTGAGCCCCGCCGACGAGATGGGGCGTAGGGGCGCGAGGGGAGACCACAGGTAACCCGCGTAGCGCTGCGTGCCCTTACCTGTTCTGACAGCCAGCGTGGCCGTGACGCTGGCCCCGCACGCCTGGTAGCTGGTCCGCACCCCGTACAGCGCTCCGGCCTCCAGCCCCGCCACCTCCAGGCTCCTCTCCGCGGTCCTGGCGCTCCGGACGAGCTCCTCCGCCTTGTAAACCTGCACGCGGAAAGTGCGGGGCCAGGGAGACTCCAAACGCCAAGACACCCAGAAGCTGCTGCTGGTGACATTAAGGGCCACGAGATCCCGGATGGGGGGGCAGTCTGTGGGGGAAGGGGGTGAGGAAGAGCAGGAGACGTCAGAGCAGAGCGACGAAGGTGAAACCCCCAGTGGGACTCTGTCAGACTAAGATCACACGCTCCTGCGCAGCAAGGGGAGCCGTCAGCCCGCAGGACGGGAGGAAACCTCCACAAGCCGCGTGTCTGAGGAAGGGCGAGTCTCCAAAGTGCATAGAGAACTCGTGCAACTCGGTAGCCAAACACCCACACGATCCAGTGAAAATATGGGCAGAGGGTCTCGAAGGCAGACGTGCACACGGCCACGCACCCACGGGAAGGTGCTCACCATCACTGACCGTCAGGGAGACGCAAATCAAAGCCACACGGGACGCCACCCCGCGCCGGCCGGCATGGCTAGTACCGGAAGGACGGGAGAGAGCCCGCCGGCCCACGGGCACGTGCCCTGCTGGGGGCAGTGGGTGCCCCCCCCGTGGAAACAGGACGGAGGCCCCTCGAGAAGTGCCCCGGCGAGCCCGCTTCCGGGCGTGTGTCCAAAGCAAACGAAACCACACTCTTGAGAAGACGCCTGCACCCTCACGGTCATTGCAGCGTCATTCACAAGGGCCGAGGCACGGAAACAACCCACGTGCTCGTACTGTGGCCACGATGGCGCGTCAGAGGATGCGCTGAGTCCTCCCCAAATTCATCTGCCCGAGTCCTAACCCCCGGCACCTCCGAATGTGACCGTATTCAGAGATCGGGTCTTTACAGAGGTAACTAAGGTAAACTGAGGCCACTAGGGTGGCCGTGCTCCGATCTGTACGGTGTCCCGATGAGAGAGGTCAGGACACAGACTTGCACCATGAGGACACGGGGGGGGGGGGGGGGGGACGCC
>NW_027528796.1:3676847-3707392 GCF_008692635.1 Crocuta crocuta
GGGAGAGAGGCCACAGGAGGCGCTAGTGCTGTCCGCGCCTGGATCGGGGACTTCAGCCCCCAGGGTTGGGAGGGAATGGGTGTCTGTCGTTTAGGCCGCCCGGGCTGTGGTGCTTTGCTCCGGCTGCCCACGCGGTGAGCACGGGGCCTGCTCTTGCTGTGCTGCTTTTATAAGTGCTGTCTGACCCCGCTCAAAGGGCCCACATGTCCTGACTCACTCGCATGTGATCATCGGCCTGAGGACTTCCGCTGGGCTCGCTCATCGCTCTGAAGCGACGGCTCGGAGGGAAGCCAGAGTCAGGAGTCAGTCAGGCTGGGCTCCTCATGTGTCCCTGTCGAAATCCCTGCTTCAGGGAACAATACTCTAACGTAACAGCCAGTTAACAGACCTACAGAGAAGTCGGTCTCTCTTTGGGAAACAGGAATTCTATAAAAAGTACGTGGCCCTTAGTCTAGTCTCCTTAAGTTTTACATCAGAGTCCAAGTTCTATAACAAACAAGCCATGAAGGTTTTTTTAAAAATCTTCTGAAAGCCCAAAGTAAAGAAAAAATAATCACAAAGTGTCTGAAGTTCCCCCAAAGCCTTTCACATAAGGATTCCTAGGACACGTGCTTTCTAGTAGTGTGACAACGTTCCGTCTTTCTGGACAAGTGCGTGTGCTTCCTCTCCATCAAAAACAAAAGCTGGCACAATTCAGCCCGTTTCCCTTTTTGCCTTGGCTTCCAGGAGGCTCAGATCAAGTGTCGTACCCCACTCTCGTCCTTCACTCAGCCTTGCCGTGTCATCAAGTCACAGACCCCGTGTGAGTGTGCTTCACCACCGAGCCCCCACCGGACCCCCGAGCAGGTGGATCTAAACCCCTGGACCACTGGACGCTCACACCGGTCGAGCCCAGCCCTTCCTCCCTGCCCTTCTTGTAACGATCGGCGCCCATCTCACTGCTCACTGTTTCCTGCCAGCTCCGCGCGCGTGGGAGGTGGCGTGTACCTTGAAGAAGACGCTTCTGTCTTTTTCAATGAACTGTCGCGTCCTTTTCTGTGTGTTTTCTCACGAACGGATGGGGACGCGGTTATTCTTCCTTTCTGATGCTTTTTTTGTGGCAAGAAAAGGAAGACGTGCTTTGGCCGAGGGGCGGCCAGGCCTTGGGGCCTGAGACTGTGGGCCTCACCCCCACCTCCCTGTCACTGCAACCCTGAGATCAAAAAGACGTCCCAGCCCAACCTCCCAACAAGCGCGGCCGCTCAGTCTGCACCTCGGCAACAAGGGTGTCGTGGGGGAGGCGAGGAAGGGCCACCACGTCTTCTCCAAAACTCTGCTCAGGGCACGGGTGTTTCCACGCAGGCAGGCCACGCAGTGCCACGCGCTTTCTTCAGTGTGGGCGACCACGAAACCCCCGTGAAGCGGGGCTGAGGCCGAGGCCGAGGGTTTGAGCAGGAGCGCCCAGCCGCTCCCGAGGCTGTGACCCCCTCTCCTCGGTGCCCTCGGGACTCACACCTGATGCAGGGCAGCGAGTGGCCGGTCCCTGTCCAGGTGTTTAGCCACTCAGGCACCCTGTGTAGACAGACCTCTACACTGAAAGGAATTAAAACGAAAAGGGCTGCCCCTATGTCTCTGAAGTGGCGCCTGATGAATGGGGCTCAGGAAGAGTCCGGAAGGGCGCCGGGCCGGCCAGAGACGCAGCCACGCTTCGGTGAGGACTCCAGCGGGTCCCTAGGTCCCCGGGGCAAGGCGCTGCCGACCCAGCTGTTTTGAACACCTGTGAAACCTTCTGAGCTGCTATGAGCCCAGCGCTCCTGCAGCAGAGAGAGTCTGGGGGCCTGGGGGGCTCCCCGCGAGGGTAATGAACGCTGCCGCGAGCATTTGTGTGGCTCTTTCTGCACTCGAACACGCGGAACTATTTGCACTTGTCCACATTCACCCCTTTTTGACCAACCACCGCGGTAACTTCGTGCGGTTCGATGTTTATCGAGCGTCACTGCACACTCGGCTTCTCCACAGACACTGACGGAAACGACGCTGAGTTCCCACACCAGACACGCGCACCCCAACGCCCCAGCCAGCGTGGCCTGCACTGCAGCGGCGGCAGGGCCTCGGGGCCGCGGGGGCGCTCACAGCGCGCTCTGAGCCCCCCTCCCACGGCATTGGTCGTGCGCCACGCGGCCGTCAGTGAAGCCGGAAGGGCCCGCATTTGCCGAGTGCCATGTGCACCGGGCGGTTTTCCATTCAGTTCTCCCAACAACACTACCCGATGGCTCTACTAGGGACCCATGTTACAGAGGACAAAACTGAGGCCTGGAAAGGTCAAGTAGCCAGTAAAGGGCAAAGCTGTCCAACAAGTAAAGACAAAGGTCACTTGCTGTCCGTCCCAGCTGGGTAGCTTACTGCAGTGACCTTCAAAGACAGCCGGTCCTAATCCCCAGCACCTAGAAATGCTACCTTCTTTGAGAAAAGGGTCTTTGCAGGGCCGACTGGGTGGCTCAGTCGGTTAAGCGTCCGACTTCGGCTCAGGTCATGATCTTGTGGTTTGTGGGTTCGAGCCCTGCGTCAGGCTCTGTGCTGACAGCTCAGAGCCTGGAGCCTGTTTCAGATTCTGTGACTCCCTCTCTCTCTGACCCTCCCCTGCTCACACTGTCTCTCTCTGTCTCTCAGAAATAAAACAATAAAAAATTTAAAAAAAAGAAAGAGAGAGAGAGAAAAGGGTCTTTGCAGGTGAGATCAGGTGGAGGATCTGGAGACGAGATTATGGGGGATTAGAGGGGCTGACGCCAAATGCTTTCCCGAGTCCTTACATGAGAGCATCAGGAGATTGCGCACGCGCACACGCACACGAACATACACGCACACACGCGCGTGCACACGCGCATACACACACGCCCACACGAGGAGTGAGCAGAGGGAGACCGAAGACATGGCCTCGNGGATTGCGCACGCGCACACGCACACACGCACACGAACATACACGCACACACACGCGTGCACACGCGCATACACACACGCCCACACGAGGAGTGAGCAGAGGGAGACCGAAGACATGGCCTCGGAGATGGGATGATGTGCCCACAAGCCACGGAACTCGGGGAGCCACCGCTGAGCGGGAGAGTCACGGCACGGATCCTCCCGGGGCCTCCGGAGAGGCACCTGCCGACGCCCTCACCTGGGCTGGCTGATTCGGATTCCGGACTCCTGCCCTCCACATCGGCGAGAGGGTCACAGGCTGTGATTTTGGGCACCTAGCCCGTGGCGCTTTGTCACGGCCACCCAGGAGGTGGGCCCTTCTTCAGCTGCTTTCCAGGCAGCTCCCAGCTGGGCAGGCCCGCGTGGGGGAAGCTTCTTACATGCGCTGCTGCACCTCTCACGCTCGAAGGCTAATCCCACCTCCATGGGACAGACCCGGAGCCATTTTAAACGGAAAAGGTCCTTCTACCTCTTTCCTCTGTCTTCCCAATGACTCGGATTCTTGTCTTTCATTAGCAGGACACCTCACCTCTGTCCTAGGCTGTCCAATGTCCCTCTGAAAATGTGGCCCTAGAAAACAATGCCCGCTTCTTAACTCTGCACGATCCGAGGGAACCGCTGCCCTGAGGTCTCCCCCATCCTGTAGCCGTGAGCCAGATCCGGGACCCGACATGAGTCTCGAAGTCCCTGCGTCCCTGGGTCTGGAAGTTCGTTTCCTCTGGGCAACCTTGACCCATCTCTGGAGAAGCGGATCGGGTGCTGCCGGGAACGCCCCCTGTCCCTGACCTCCCGGGTCAGCCTCTGTTCCCCTTTCCCCTCCAGCCTGCCAACTTGACCCCTGACCCTTGTAAAGGTAGAAATGCTGAGGACTCCGCCGAGGTTCTGAGCGCCCAGCTGTCGGAAGCCTGCCTGCTGATGAGGAGCGTTGGCATCCGTGAACCTGAATGGCTGCTTCCCGCCAGCCCTGGCCGCCTCTCCAGCCGGCAGCCCGGCCCTGGCCAAGCCGCAGGTTCTCGAGATGTTTCTTTACGGAGCCAAACAGCCGTTAGGCGCCGGCTGGGAAGGAGACCGTGTCGGAGGGGGTTAGGGTGACCCTGAGCACAGTTCCACCTGATTCTGAAAACAGACCATGTTCCTGGAATGTCAAGTGGGGAACCACGAGGTTCCTTCTGATGGCTGTTGTTTGGTGCAGGAATCCGGCTGCCCAGAGCATCATTAACTGGATGACTAACGTCACAGGAACAGCATCTGAGATTCGTGCTGTATTTTCCATGGGTCTCTGCCTCCAAACCTTTCCAGAAGATTGCTCATGTGTGTTAGCTTCCAAATGGAAAACACATGCTGCTTCTCTTAGCAACGCGCCGCTGGGCTCACTCTGCCTTTCTGATCTGGAAGCGCCGTGTGCATTCCCCGCCCCCCACCCCCACCGTGAGAAGGGAGGTCAGGGCGGTGCAGTTTTCCCTACTTAGGTTTCGCTCTCCAGCGGCCCCGATCTCGAGGGAACCTTGTCACTCATGGTGTTGAGCAGCGTGGCAGAGCTTCGCTGGCAAGATCCCTGCGGGTAAACAGAGCCCGCGGTCTTCTCGGGTTACGGCCAGAGGATTTTCAGTGCCCATACTCCACCCGTCTATGCTCGCTGGGGCACGGGGTTCTCCCCCGGAGACAGAGGACGGTCGCGGGAGGCTCTGTGCAGGGCTTTGCAGGCACACTTGCACGTGGAGGGAGGTGTTGATGCCGAATCAGACCCCAAAGTCAGGGGGCATGGCGGGGGAGCGTTTTGCTGCCAGAAGTGAGGCTGGAAGGTGCATTTTTTGACATCCAGGAACCCTAGGCATGGTCACCGCTCATAATAAATTTGTGTTGAGTGCCTACTGTTTGCCAAGTGCAGGGATGCATTGGCGGTGACCAGGAGACAGCCTCCCCGCCCCACGGACCTTCACCCACCGCCAGATGGAAGGTTCCAGTGGAGAGGACTGTGCGCCTCCTGCTGCTCAAGGGCTGCTGGGGGCTGCCCCCTCCCCGCGGTGGCTCACAGCCTCTGCCCCTCACTCACAGCAGAGCGGGAGGAGTCAGTAAACAAGGACTTACAATCATCACCCCAGTCAGGCGCTGCATCAGCAGAGAAAAGTCCCACCACCTAGAATGCTAGTCACCCCCTGACCCTCCACACGGGGCACGGCCACTGGGCCACGCAGGCCGTGTCACTGCAGTCCCCAGAGGATGCCCCGTGGTGGCTCTGGGTCGGGAGCAGAGCCCTCCAGCCAGAAATCCAAAATCAGGGCTGTGCCCTCCAGCCAGAGCGCCGCGAGGGAAGGTCGCCCTGGGTGATGGACGGGGCTGGGTTGTCTGTGAGAACCAGCTCTGGGACCTCCTACCAATCATCACCTTCCCTTACCTGGACTTTCTCTTCTGGAAGTGAGTGCAAGAGGGCCAGGTGCCTCCTGGGGGCACTCTAAGGGTTCACCAGGTGAGACCATAAAGCGCTTATTACAGTGAGAAGCAGCTCTTGGCCCTGTCATTATTATGAGCAGAGAGAGGGACCCCACTGTGATGTCCCTTTAAAGGGGAAAGGGCATAGGGGCGCCGGGGGGCTCTGTCAGTTAAGTGTCCGACTTCGGCTCAGGTCATGATCTCACAGTTTGTGGGTTCGAGCCCCACGTCAGGCTCTGTGCTGACAGCTGGGAGCCTGGAGCTGCTTCAGATTCTGTGTCTCCCCCTCTCTCTGCCCCTCCCCTGCTTGTGCTCTCCTCATGCTCTGTCTCTGTCTCTCAAAAATGAATAAATGTTAAAATAAGTAAATAGGGGCGCCTGGGTGGCTCAGTCAGTTAAGCATCTAACTTCAGCTCAGGTCATGATCTCACACTTTGTGGGTTCAAGCCCCACGTCAGGCTCTGCACTGACAGCTCCGAGCCTGGAGCTGCTTCGGATTCTGTGTCTCCCTCTCTCTCTGCCCCTCCCCTGCTCATGCTCTGTGTCTCTGTGTCCCTCAAAAATAAATGAACGTTTTAAAAAATTTAAAACAATCTCTTGCCCTCATGCCCTAGAGATACATCCTGGAACACTGACAGATGAAGCGACATGGTGAAGAGGGTTCTGAATAATGGGGCAGGGGGTGGGCAGCCGAGGGGGACAGAGGGAGCAGAGGGGGTCCCCAGGGGGAGCAGCGGATTTCATCACACTCCTCTCTGTGCTGATACTTGTCTACAAGTTTCCAGAAGAATGAAGATTCTCTGTGGCCTTACCACCTTGCACAGGTCCCGCCCCCTCGTCCCCACCCCTCCGCCGCGCTCCATCCCCACGGCCTCCACGTTCCTGGACTCCGCCGTGCGCGCACCTGCGCTGGGGCCCAGCCTCTCCCCGTGTCAGGGCTTCCTGGGGCCGCTGTAATGAGCGAGCACAACAGCAGTGCTACAGCAAGAGAGGCCCACTCGTTCGGCTCCGAGGTCGGAAGTCTACGACGCAGGTGTGGGCAGGGCTGTGCTCCTCACAGGGAGCCCCCTGACTGCCTCCTCTCCCCGGCTCTGCCCCCCTCTGTGAGGACCCAGTGGTGACTCTGCCCCCATAAACAATCCAAGATCCCCCCCGCCTCGAGGCCCTTAGCTCACCCCATCTGTAAAGTCCTTTCTGCCAGGTAAGGGACAGAATCACAGGATCAGGATGCCGACACCGTTGGGGTTTGTCAGTCAGCCACACACCCTCCCTTCCCAGCCCACTTCCAACGGCACTCTGGTCTCTGCCCAAAGGTCATGCTGTCCAGGGGCCGCCGCCCCTGAGACTGCCCCCCCAGACCCCACCTGACCCATTGCTCTCCTTGGTCTTGGTGGCCTAACCCCTTCCCCACCTTTGGTGTTTATTTGTCCACCTCTGTGTCTTCTTCCCCACTGAAATGGGAGCCAAGGGAACAAGGGCTCCTGGGCACTGAAGGACGCATTAGAACAGTACCTGGCACAGAGCAGGCACTCATTAGAGAGTGTTGCCCATGGAAATGGATGGATGGATGGACGGATGGATGGATGGATGGATGGATGGATGGATGGATGGTTGGATGGACGGATGGTTGGACGGATGGATGGATGGATGGATGGATGGACGAACGGATGGACGGACGGATGGATGGATGGTCGGATGGTTGGATGGTTGGATGGATGGATGATGGATGGATGGGTGGATGGATGGTTGGATGGATGAATGGATGGATGGATGGGACGGATGGACGGACAGATGGATGGACGGATGGATGGATGGATGGATGGTTGGTTGGATGGTTGGTTGGATGGATGGATGGGGGGATGGATGGATGGTTGGATGGATGGATGATGGATGGATGGAAGGTTGGTTGGATGGTTGGTTGGATGGATGGATAGGTGGATGGATGGATGGATGATGGATGGATGGATGGATGGATGGATGGATGGATGGATGGATGGTTGGATGGTTGGTTGGATGGATGGATGGGTGGATGGCTGGATGGATGGATGGGTTGGATGGTTGGTTGGATGGATGGATGGGTGGATGGATGGATGGATGGATGGATGATGGATGGATAGATGGATGAATGAATTGATGGATGGATGGATGGATGAATGGATGGATGGATGGATGGTTGGATGGATGACGGATGGATGATGGATGATGGATGATGGATGGATGGATGGATGGATGGATGGTTGGATGGTTGGATGGATGGATGAATGAGGTTGACCTGACCCCCACCACCCCCTCCATGCAAGCTGGCTGTTCCAGCTGCTCGTCTCCCACTCACCATCCCAGCTGCCCACTGGGCACCTGCACCTGCCGCCTGGCCACCTGCAGACGGCCCAGCAGGTTGCCGGCCTTGTGCCCCGCCCCCACCCCGAGCCACACAGCAGAGTAGCTGCAGATGACCATCGTCCCCAGCTGGGGGGGCCCTGCGGGGAGTGGGAGAAGACATGCCAAGGGCAGGCCCCTAAGAAGGAAGGCTCGAAGTGGTCCCAAAGCTGCAAGAATGCACTGGGGTCTGTCCCCACCGGCACACGAATGCACTTTGGCGTCTCCTGAGAGGCCACGCCTCCTCCAGGTATTCGTGGTGCACGTCTGGAGGGACGGATCCTTCTTTCCTGCCATGCTTCCTGCCTCACCCTGGCTATTTGTCAGCACCTCCTCCAGCACGGACTCCAAAATAACAGGGTCCCTCAGCCAAGGCCCCATCCCTTCTCCCAGCCATGCCCATATTGTGCCATCTGGGTGCTGATGCCCCGGTTACATGTGCAGCGTGGCCCCCTCGGGGTTACCGCACCAAATACCCACCTCGGTCAGCACCTGGCCTGGACCCTCGACGTCATCTCCATTTCAATTTAAACTACTACCATCAATGCTAAGAACCGTGGCCTTTCCCGACTCACCCAGGGGTCCCCACCCATTCGTGGTTTAACCAGCACAGCAGATGCTGCCTTATCCCCCTTCTTCCCCTCCATCGAATTAATCCATGAGCCTCAAGTGCTTGTCTCCACGGGTGCCTTGATCCCACCTCTCCCCACCGCCTTCTGCCACCCGGATCCCAGCTCTCTGCTGACCGACTCCACAGCGCTGTCAACCCACAGCTACTTCTTACTAGAAAACCCAGCACTGGCCACCCCCCTGACCCAGCGCAGCACCTGTCACCTCCCCTGACCCAATGCAGCACCTGTCACCCACCCTGGTCCCAGCACCTGTCACCCGCCTGACCCTCCTGGACCAGAGCCAGGCACTTGCTTACTAGCGCCACCTGGGTTGACTGTGCAATTACGGGGCCAGTTCAGGTCACTCCTGTGGGCCCATATAAGTGTCGATCACGTCCTCTGCACTCGGAAGGGCCCCGATTTAAACAAGAAGCTACACAGGCATCTTCTCTATGTGCCATGCCCGGCTCGCATCTGGCATGTTCTCTACTGAGTTTCCAGAAAGCAAAGGCCGGGGCCTATTCGCACGTACACCCAGCGCGGTCAGTGCACATAAACGGACATTCACTAAATCGAAGGGCAGCCGGCCGGCTCTGAGATCAGGAACACTAGAGAATACTGCCCCTCCCCCGAGCGTGAGCCCACCAGAGCCCCTGTGCAAGACCGGAGGGGTGTTGTGGCCTGCGGACCCTCCCTGGAAAGGTTCTTTTGCCATGCCCCCCCAAGCTGGGAGGGCCCAGAGGCTCACCCCCACTCATGCGGCTTAGCTTCTGGGCAGACAAGGTGCGGCTCGGGGCGACGGGCGCACTGGTGCGGGCCATCCACGTTCAAACACCGCTCCCTCCTGAGCAGGCATCGAGTTCATCTAACAAGCACCCACTGACATCTAGTGACCAGCAGGATACGGGGGACACTCGTCACAGCCATGACCCCCCTGTCACTCGCCTTAACCTCCAGACAGGTGTCCCATGGGCTGAAGAAGCTTGGGGAGGGGTCCCTGGGTCGCTTCTGGAGCCCTGTCTTAGAGAGTCCCGGGGCCCACGGGGCAGGCACCTCCATCCAAGCAGGTGGCCCACGTGTCAGGCACGTGACAAGCTCCCTAGAGGGCCACGTGCACCCCAGCGGCCGCTGCTGCCTGGGAGAGGCGCTTTGGAGCTGTGTCGAGTCCAAAGGGTCATGGATGATGGGGCCCCCATCTCCTGCCCAAGAATAAACTTCCTACATGGGCAGTTTTCTGGGCCAGGATGGAGCCACTGCTCCTGGCGTTCAGGACACCGGCCTCCGTCAGCCAGTCCCTGGGAACAGTAGCTCAGGCAAGGATCCTCCCTCGATCCCGGAGCAGCCAGGACAAAGTGGGACAGAGCGAGGCCGCTTCGCGTTCTCCCCAAGCCAGACGGGAAATGCCCGGACCACAGAGTCCCCCGCGGAACCCCCCGCTCCCTCGGCCAGATGAGTGACTTTAGCTCTTCACCAGTCATGGCTTCTCTTGGTGCTGGCCTTCCCCTCCCTCTAGAGATTTCCGGAGACTCCCAGTCTCAGCATCTGAGAGCGTCCAGCCTAGACCAAGCCCCCTCCCTTAGCCTCTCCCCACACTGTCGTCCAGGGGCTTCTCTCCGACCCCCTACGGATGGCCCAGAGTCTGTTCTGTGCCTGACCTCACGGCCTGGAGCCACAGACCTAGACGCACAAGACAGTGCCTTCCGTGATCTCTGACCGAGGGCCGTGTCAGAGCGCACGACACGGGCCCTTCTGCTATCGGCGTGGCGCGTCTTCAAGAACATCTATGGATATTGAAGGGGATAAAATGCCATCACCGGGGCTTTCGCCTTGCACGTCCCCCCTGGCACGTGACCCTTGGCGTCACAAAAGCTGCACCAGCAAGAGCACCATCGCCCCACAGCTGGGGAGCAGCAGATGGAGCTGCCCCCCCACCCCGTGGTGGGCAAGAACGTTCCACGGGGCCCAGCCTTCTGCTCACACAGCGCCCACGGCTGCTCTCAGGCCACGAGGCCGGAGCCGAGCTGTTGAGACAGAGGCCGTGTGGCCCACAGCCAAAAATATGTACTGTGTGGTCCTTTCCAAAAAATGTTGGCCGACCCCTGACATACCCCGCCCCCCCCCACCGCAAACAAAGAAGACCAGATCATGTCTTCCAGAAACAAGGCCACCTCTGTGCGCTTTACCTAGTCCGGTTTTGCAGCCGTACCCGACGGGCCTCCCAAGGCCGAGGGCGTCCCTGGCGAAGGTGGGAAACGGCCAGAGGGACGGTGAGGGACGCGAGAGCTGACGGAACAAGTTGGGGTTCATCCGTTCTGGGGTTTGCTGGCCGCGCTTGGGTGTCAGGACCCGGGGCGGGTGTGGGGGAGACACGCGGGGAGGGAGCGAGCCAGGGGAAGGGCAACGTCGGGCCAAAACCCTTCTCGAAACCTGCACTTGGGAGCTCGGAGTTTAAACCTCGTTTGGGCCGGAAGGAGCAAGTGCAGGTGGGACCGGCCGCCACCTGGCCGTCCTGCTCCCTGCAGCCCCGTCCCCGCCCCGCCGCCGAGCCGCGGACGGGAGGAAAGCAGCACCTTGCACGCGGACGTTGATCACTTCATAGACGCGCTTCACGATGCTGTCCAGCGCCGCGGAGACGTTGGCCACGGGCACCGGCCACGGCAGCCCCAGCAGCAGCTGCGACACCGTGGTCGAGGGGTCCCCGCTGGCCGAGTGCAGGTGGTGGACAGAGGGGTGCAGCGGCTGCAGGGCACTGGTCACCTGTGAAGCCAGAGTCAGAGCGTCACTCGGTGGACGGGCACCCCATCCGACAGATGGGGAGACTGAGGCCCGGAAGGGTAAAGACTAACTGCACACGCACACACACATGCACACACACATGCACACACACACACGCACACACACGCTGCTCTGCAGGAATCACCCTCGGCGGCATTTCTGTCTATCGTGATCCCAGTAGACGTCCTGCAAACCAGGTCCTAAATACACAACACAGTTGTCATGGCTCGAATCGCGTCTCCTTCAAAAAACCCCCGTGTGGAAGTCCGAACCCCAGAACCTCAGAATGTGACCGTATGTGGTCAACTAATGCAGATGCAATTAGTTATGATGAGGGAGTTATGGTGGCCCTTTGTCCCTCTCGGCCGGTGTCCTGGACACAGAGGGGGCTCTGCAGACCTGGGAGAGAGGGGTCTGGGACAGACCGTGGCCTCACCTCCGTGCCGGCCTCCCGGCCTCCAGAGCCGGCGGGGAGAAGCATGTGCTGGGTGGCCCCCCTGCCCACGGCGCTGTGTCACAGCCACCCCAGGGGACACAGTGGCCCCGGGACCCCAGCCCCACCCGCACCCCAAATTAGGTACGGAATCAGAGGTAGACAGAAATCGCAGTCCCCAGGCCCCAGGTCAGCGTGGACCCTGGGAAGCCAGGCCATCAGCGGGACCGCCTGGACGAGGCTTTGCCAACACAGCCCAGGTCCCCGCGGGGACGCAGAGGGACGGTTCAGGGGGCGCTAGAGCCGGGTCCCGGCAGACTGGAAACCCCCTCATGGGGATGGGAGGGGACACAGCTCATAACGTGGGAGGCAGGACCGGGCGCAGGACTCGTGGGAGTCCCTGCATCAGGGAGCCCAGTGCCGGCCGCGGCCCTCGACAAGCCAACAAGAGACAAACTCACTTCCGGTTGGGACAGGTAAGGAGGTTTCCAGGTGAAGGTGACAGTTTGGAACACCTGTCCAGCCACATTGCTCGAGGACCCGGGACAAGCAGAGTGTGAGCGCCCTCTGCCCTGGGGCCGCCTCTGCCAGCGGGTCTAGACCCCAACGAGGGACTCAGCTCTGAGATGGACACCGCGACTCTCAGCCACAGGTGGGGAACACCGGGGGCCCCCCCCCCGGAGGGGCGGGACCAAACCATCATGTTCAGGGCTCAGTGCACAAGGCACGGGGGGTGGGGGAGTTCGTGCTCAAAAGTCATTAGACATCTCAAGAGGCAACGGCTGAGCATGAAGCCAAGGGGTGGGGCTCTTCTATTCACGGGGTGACTGCACAGGTCACTGGCCCAGGAAGCCGGCGCTGAGCTCAGCCCGTCACCTGGGAGAGCCACCCAGTGGCGAGGAGGCCCTGCTGGCGTCAGGACACACGGTCTGTGTCTGCACGGGCGCCTCCTCCAAGAGCCGTGTTGCCCCCCGGGGGACAGGCGGCCACATCTAGACATTTTGGCTGTCACAGCTGGCCGTGTTTCTGGCTTCTTGTGCACGGAGGCCGTGATTCTGTTGACAACGGCTGGAAGCCCAACAGTGAAAAGTCAACCGACCCCAAACGTCGATAGCGCCCAAGTGGGAGCGTCCAGCACTTCGCCGGATGCCCTCCCTGATGCGAAGCCAAGGCTGGAAGCTAGAGCCTCACGGAGCTCGAGTGAGGGCCGTGAGGGTCGGCTCTGGGGCCCAGGCTGTCTACACTGCGGCACCCTTGTAGCTAAGTAACAGACCGGCAACGATTAAGGGCTCCATCTCTGCACGCTGAGGGGGTAGCTTCCAAACGCTGCTATGTGCCCACTGTACTGCCCACAGTTCATCCCTCTTCAAAGCTGCTCTTGTTCAATTAATTAGACTAAGAATTCACATTTGGTCCCCGCGGTCCCCTGCGGGACCCTCCTCGCCCCTCGGTTCCCACCCAGTGCCTCCACCAGCATCGGCCCCGGGCAGCCTGCCCTGGAAGGGAGCCCCGGCCAGGCTCTCTGTGCCCGCACCTACCATGGAGTACAGAAGCCGCATGTGATTCAGCAGCCTGGGGTCTACCTCCCCCAGTTCCTTGAAGGCCATTTTCACCAGGACGGTCACTTCGTACCAGAAGGTCACCGGGTCCCTCTCTGGAGCTGCGCGAGGACATGTGTCAGTGAGCCGCAGGCCTGGGATGGGCTGGGTCCAGCAGAGCCCCGGAGAAAGAAATCTGCCACCAGGGACAGCGTGGGCCCCTGCCCCACCCACTACGCTCACTTCTCTTATGTTATATGTAATCCTGCATATACTCTAGAGTATATTACTATATACAACGTGCACTGGATAAAGCTGTATTACATATAATATATAACCTCATGTATACAGTGTAGTAGTATAATTGATACATACTGATAATCGTTTACATTATGTATCCTATGACTTCATACCACACGAATATAGTATATACTCTACTGATACTACATTGTGACATACATTGCATATGACTCCTATACACTATTTATATATATTTCCCTAGTTCTGAACCTTGACCAGCCTGTTCCCCTGGGGGCAGCCTATGGTCAAGAGCAGAGCTTTCCAGACCCGATAGGTGTGTCCTGAAGGCCAGGCCACACATGCACCTAACCAGTGCTCTGACAATGTCCTCGGTCCCCATGGTGCTACGGGAGCCGCCCGTCACCAGCTTCAGGTCTCCGCACTGTGACACAGCCCAGCTACCCGCAAGCACCGCCCCAACCCCCCCCACCCAGGGCTTTCCTGTGCCACACTCTGGAGATCGAGGTCACTGCCCCTCCGGGAATCCGCCCCGGAGCACCTGTGAGCTCTCCTCCCCTGAGATTTCAGCGGCCAGATTTGGACAAAGACAATGCCCAGGAGTGGAATGTGCCCCAGGCACGTGGCCACAGGCTCTCGGTGAAACCGGAGCTGCGGCTTCTAGAAACCCACGCCGCCCAAGCGTCCCCCTGCCCGGAGCTTCGACCCTACCTCGGGGAGCGGGAGCCACACAGTGGGCACCGTGGGAGGAGAGGCAGCACTTCTGGAGCCCAGGGCAGTCTGTGTCGAGTGTGCACGGGGAAGCAGGTGCTTCCGGCCCCATCACCGGGCAGGCCCCGGGCCTCGAGGCAAACTCCTTGGACCGATTCAGGGCTGGAGGGAAAGCGATCGGCAGTCAGTGGTGTCGGCAGCAGGCACTGCATCGGGCATTCCCAGCACTGGATGCCACCCATGGTTCCCAGGGACACGCGGTGTGACCCGCTCGAGCGCCGTGTCCCGGGCTGGACAGGCCTCACCACATCCCACAGAGCCACCACCAAAGGCCGCCTGCTCTGACTTTGACAAAGTCTCACCAATCGTTCCCAGAAGGAGACGGTGTCAGCGGAGACGGTGTCTCCGTCCTTCTAGGCCAAGTGCAGGGGCTCCCCTGCCCCTCTAGAGGCCCCCTTGCTGCGCTGCATCCCAGCAGCTCACTCACCCACTCAATGTTTATTAAGCAACTGCTATATACTAGGCATGTCAGTATGCACATCGACCTATAGGAACTCAGCCCAGGAGTAGAGGAGACACGCTGCGCTTTTGAAGATTGAGACCTGGTGAAACTACCAGAGAATCTGTGGGCTCAAGGGAACTGGCCAGGAGTCAAGGTGCTGGTGCTCGGGCTGATAGAATGTTCAAGGGCAGGGAGAGGAGCCTGACCCCAGGGGAGCCAGGGCGCTGCCCTCAAGGGAGGCGCTGTGCTGGGGACACTCCCGTGGCGGCACCCCCCACAGGCCGCAGGGCTGCGCGCCTGAGGGACAGCTGGGCTCGGGCCAGCGGGGGACGAAGGGTGCCCAGTAGTTGAGAGATCAAGGAGGCTGGGGCAACAGGGAGGGGCCCAGGGAAGGTGCGACCCAGTGCAGGTGTCCGAAGAGCCTGTGATCACAGCTGTCGCCCACCCCGGGGGGTGAGGGCTCCAGCCACCCTGGTGTCACACAAGCCCACCTGTCTCTGCCCAGATTCACCTAACGCCCTGCACCCTACCAGGTCTTTGGAAGTGCAGTTCCGGGCGCTCCAGACCCCAAGGAAAGCAGAAAAGGCCAGCAGGTAACCATGCTCCTCAAAGGGGAAGGTTCGCCCCTGGGAGACGTGGGGGGGTCATATGTGGAAGGGGAGCCAGAGGGGTCAAGTTCCCAAGGACAGCCCTCAGATTCCCCCGTGGTCTCTGCAGAATGTTCCACACACAGAAAGAAGGTGGCGGCCCCTCCTTGCGTGGGAGTGCGTCACCCAGGGCAGCTGTGATCTAAACCCCTGGAGACATTGCCTCGTTGGGTCTGGCTTTGGAGAGAAGGAGAGTGGGGCGTGCGGTGCGGCCTGAGGTCCTCACTGCTGTAGAAATACCAGCATCCCAGTAGGGCCACTATTCAAGGACCTCAAGTTCATTGCTTTCACTCCCATCGTAAAAACTAATGCTCTCAAGGCTAAGGAGACATGAGATTAAATGTAAGATGGGCTCCTGGGACAGAAAAAAATGACATTAGGTTAAAAAGCAAAACCTGGGGCTCCTGGGGGCTCAGTCAGTTAAGCATCCAACTTCGGCTCAGGTCATGATCTTGCAGTTCGTGAGTTCGAGCCCCGCATCAGGCTCTGTGCTGACAGCTCAGAGTCTGGAAGTTGCTTCAGATCCTGTGTCGCCCTCTCTCTCTCTCTCTTTGCCCCTCCCTGGCTTGTGCTGTCTGTCTCTTTCTCTCCCAAAAATAAATAACATTACAACAATTTTTTTAAAGCAAAATCCAAATAGAGTGTGAGGTTGAACTAACAGTGATTAGTTCAATGTCGATTCCTCCGTTGGGACAAATGCACCATGGTAACGGAAGACGCTACCATCAGCGGAGCCGGGGAGACGGTATGGGGTCTGTGCCCTGTCTTCCATCTCTCTGTAAATCTGCAACTATGCTAAACTAAGAGGCTTGTTTAAATGGAAGGACAATGGGGGCCCCCAAGAAAAACTGGCTTCCAAAAATGGCTGCCTGATCTCAATAGAAGCGATTTCAAGTTGAAGTTCATCTCAGACGGGACGCTGCTGGCACTCCCCGTCCGTCCTCAGAGCCGGACCGCTTACTGAGAGCCCAAGAGAACAGTCAACAATTCCAACTTGGTGCAAAGCCAAAAATCTGCTTCTCCTTCCACTAACTCAACACAAACAATGGAACAGGGCTGCCCAGTGCCTGGCAACCCGGGGTTAGTCAGCTCAGCGAGGCAGCCGGAGCTTTCCATCCACCCTGAAGTTCTCCCCAGGGCTGGGAGTCCGACCGGCTCTGGAACAGATGTCCCGCCCGGCCTCCTTGCTCAGAGACCTCCTGCCCCAAAGGGGTCCTTCCTGGCCATCAGCATGGGGAGGCTGCTGGCCCCTCGGGGTCCTGGGACTTCCCATGAGCCTGCGGGAACCGAGACCGTGTCCGCAGTTGGAGGGCATCGGCGGAGACGCTCCCAGGAATTCATCATGAGTGAATCATGCAGCCGTACCCGGCAGTGTCTCTACCATATGATACTCATCACGGCGCTCTTTATAATAAGGAGTTGGAAACGAGACTGTAAGCGGTAGGGGCTTGCTTAGTAAATGCTGATACATCCGTCCACATGAGGCCATGCCACGTGGCCATTAAATCATGCTGAGCGTAGCATCTATTGACAGAACAGGCGCTCCAGATACATTGCTAAGTGGTAAGAGCGCGGTAGGAAAAATCTCAGCCAGGGTGGCCATGCTTTTCTAGAAGGCCTGCCCTGAATGAAGGCCCCGAGAGGATATTGACAGTGGCCATCTGTGAGCCCTGGGTGTACGCTAATTTCTCTTCCTTCTTTCCTGTTCCCAGATTGTCTGCATGGCTCTTGCATTCGCCATCGTCATTGTATTAACAATTACCTGTAAGTAACGTATGATGGATTGTTGCTCCTCCAGTGCCGGACTTAAAGAAATAACGGAACAAGTCATCTAGACTGGAGGGAACACGGCCTGGGTGCTCATAATGGCCTTCCTTTCCAGACGGCCGGTGGCCGAGTAAGAGGGGACAGAAGAAGGCAGGGCTGAGGTTTCACCGCTGCCTGGGGGGTAGGACTCCCAGCTCTTTGCAAAGACACAAGTCTTCCCGCCACACACACTCGGAGGAAGTACCTTGTGCCCTCCAGGCTGCTCCCCCGTGGCTACCACAGGCTTGTGCAAGAGCCAGCCTGTCACCAGGCATCTCTGAACCAGCTTCGATCCAAGGAGCCGAGCAAGCGTTGAGAAGTGGTTGCCGCCACAGGCAGCCGCCGGGTTGCCCCAGGCCTGGCCCCACCCCTTCCTGGGGAAGAGGCCCGCGCTCAGTGCCCGGCCCCTGCACCTGCCACCTTGGCTCTCCCCCCTCCCCACCACGGCCCCTTCCTCAAATCTAACGGCGGCTGGGGAGCCCCAGGCCCGAGTCCACGCCACCTCCGTCAAGTCACCTGCCTCCCGTGCCTGCGCCTCCATCTACGTAAAGGCGATGCTCCTGGCCACCGGTGACCAGCCTCTGCCCGCCTGGCCTGTCCTAAAGGACACACTCAGTGAAGACCCCTTTCCCTCCCCTTCTCCTTCCTTGCAGGCTCCTGTCGGCCTCCTCTCCACACTGCTGCTGGAATGACCTTCGAAGGCCCAGGGGGACCCCAACCGCACTCAGCCACCTCTGAGGGGCCTCCGCCCTCCGGGGGGTCCTGGAGGCTCCCAGAGCCTGGCCGGCTAAGACCGAAGGCAGGAATGTTTGCAGCCTGGGAAACGGCCGGCTCAGAAGCAGCAAAGCAGACCAGGAAAACCGGGCCCCCTTTGGAAGGTCAAGGCTGGCCTCCGCCGGCCCTTGCCTGTGGATCAACACGTTCCTCACTCTCTAAATGTTTCATGGGAAGTAGTGAGACCGCCCCCTTCCGGTGATGTGCCCCCCCGCCCCCGACACGCCCCTCGCACCTGCCTGCACGTCCCTACCCTGATAGTGCTGCTCCCTCTGATCAGCCAGGAGTGTGCTTTGTCCCTGCTTTAGAAACTGCGCGTCCCCTTCCCCTGCACCCTTGAAATGTGTGGATAAGATTCTCAGTAAAAGCTGGAGAAGAGCTTGGCTGGGGCCGTCCCCACTGGGGTGCCGGCCCCCTCGCCCTGTCCTGTCTCTGACTCAGGGGCCTGGAGCGCTCTGTCAGCCGCCGCCCCAGGGTTTGCTGGTCAACCTCGTCTCATCCCAGACCGTCCCCCGCCACAGCCTCACCTCCCTACACCAGCCACACCATTACCTCCAGCTCCCCAGAGAGCCCTGCCCGTGGGACTCTCTAACTAGAATGTTCTGGCCCTCTCCACACCTGGTGAGCTCCTAATTAAAGGCTCCAAGACTCCAAAAGTGGGGTTGATGTCCCACGAGAGGCATTTCCGGGGGCGGGGGGGCGGCTTGTTGAAGGCAAGCAAGATGAACAGCAGGTGGCAGGGAGGGGACGCCGGCCCTCCCTGTCCTAGCAGGGCAGCAGCTGCACAGAACACCACCAGTCAGTGGGAGGGGGCTGGTGGGGCTCAGGCTCTCGGGGGGCTCCTCTGGCTCCCTGGACAGGTGACCTCACTAGTCGAGTGATCTTACAACAGCAAGCAGGTGGGAAGAGTGCGACCTTCACCTGCCACCTAACCAGGTCCCGACCCTCTGTGCCAAGGTGCCAACACTGGGTCCCCTCCCCCACCCCCAGGGAGAGAGCTGCTCCCCGCAGAGCTCCCTTCGGGCACGTGGCCCTTGGAGACACGGAGAGCGGGAAAGGGGCCGGTGTCTGCACAGGAAGGGGCTCCTCAGATCCAGCCCCTGGTTTATATTGGTGGCGGCCTTGCCTGTGAGGTCACTTCGGGCCACCTGAGAGCGGCATGCTCGCGATGACTCAGGGAGACAAGCCCACGCAGCCTTCTGGAAGGGCTGCACCAACCGTGCCCCACAGCCCCTGTGCGGGGAGGGGCTGGCGCCCCCGGGTGCAGCGTCCAGCCCCCAGCCCCCTGCCGTGCTGGCCGTGGGCCCCCGGGGGTGGTCACGTGGGATGCCCCTCCCAGACCCCCGGAGTGCTGCCGTGTGCACGCAGGAGGCTGCAGTCCTCGTATCTCGGGGTGGCCCCCCAACACTCACTACAGCCACATCCTTCCTACTTCCTCTCTCTGACTGGGTGGGGCGGGGAGGCCTTGTGAGGCTCAGAAACTCATTTAGATCTGGTAATTACTCAAATGTAGCAGCCACCACCACCCACACGCACACGCCTGCATCCTTTCCCCTGGAAGAGGTCTTCCGGAACGTTCTGTCCATGTCAAGAGGACTCAGACACTGGCAGGGCACAGCCGCACTGCTCACCCTGGTAACTGCCCCAATCATCTTCCAAAGGCCCTGAGGAAGGAGGAGGACTTGGGGGCCCCGGGTGGTGTGGGTGGGGGCGAGGGGACTTTTCTGTCTCACACATGGGGGCTCAGATTAGAATTTCAGTTGAAGAAAGCATTCCACTACAACTTTTAAAAAGAGAAGATTGCTCTCTCTCTCAAAAACAAAAATTTTTAAAAAGTGGGGGAGGGGCGCCTGGGCAGCTCAGTTGGTTAAGCTTCCGACTTCAGCTCAGGTCATGATCTCTCGGTCAGTGGGTTCGAGCCCCGCGTCGGGCTGTGTGCAGACAGCTCAGAGCCTGGAGCTGCTTCAGATTCTGTGTCTCCCTCTCTCTCTGACCCTCCCCCACTCATGCTCTGTCTCTGTCTATCTCTCTCTATCTCAAAAATAAATAAACATGAAAAAATTTTTGAAAAGCTTGGCTGTCAGTATAGAAGAGATTTGTAGGGATGGTTCTCAAACTCAGCTATGTGTTCAAATCGCTTGAGTGCTTTAAAAAGAAATCCCAACGCCCCAGCAATGCCCCAGCCGGACTCTGTAACAGTCTCTGAGGACGGGACCCAGCCATCGGCGTTCTAAAGCTGCCCAAGGGCCTTCAACATACAGCGGGACTGAGAGCCAGTGCGCCAAAGCAGAGGGTCTCTAATTGGGGTCCCCAGGGAGCATCGGCACCACCTGGGAACTTGTACTTCACCCCGACACACTGGTTCAAAATCTGGGGGAGGACAAGCCCTCTGGACAATCCTGATGCATGCTCTGGCTTGGGGACCATAGTTCCAGAAGGACCCAGTAAGTTCAGGGCTGATGATGTGCACAGTGCCCGTCCCGGGTCTCATCAGGAGTCGCCAGACCCCCTCCCGCCCCNCCCCCCCCGCCCCGTTCCCCTCCCCCCACCCAGCCATCCTGGACTCACGCAGGACGCAGTAGAGGCCCAGCTGCTCATAACCCCGACAGCAGTCGGTCACATTCCTGGGCTCCGGGACGTCCACGGCCAGGTACTGAGTTCTGTACTCGGTCTTGGGGCACCTCCTCCACGGGACCCACCCACCGCAGGGAGCGTAGGTCACGTGCGATGTGTGCACAGCCTCCACCTTCTGGACGTTTCGGGTCATGCTGTAGTTGCACAGCTGGAAACTCAGCAAGGAAAGTCCGTTTTCTACGGGGGGTGGGGGTGGGGGGCAGGGATGGAGGAGACAACAGAGAAGAAAACGCCAGAATCAAATCCCTAGGTTCTGGACACACCCTCCGCTTCTGCAAGAGCCAGGGAAACAAGACCTCGGCCCGGCAGAGCCCCGAAGGCTGCCCGCCAGCCCAGCCTGGCAGTCGTGTGAACCGGGAGGAATGACTTCTGCGCGCTCAGAAGTCCCCTCGCGGAGCCCGGAGACGCCCCCGGGTCCGATCCACGTTTCCTGCAGCCCAGGGGCTGACGACACATGGAAGACGTGGAGTAAATATGCACAGAGGGCCGCTCCGCGCCGGGCTCAGATGGCAATGCGGTGAGAATGGGGCTGACAGGTAAATAGATGATGCTTCAAGCACATGTGAGAAGTTCACCGGTGGCAAATTAGCTCAGTCCCGCGAGGACTGCTGTCATCGGAGATGAGAACACAGTCCCCCACCCAGGGTGACATCCATCTGCCGCGTGGGTCTCTGTGTTTCTCGCCTGGAGTCCCCTGGCTGCGGATAGACCCTCACGGCCCCCATCCTTCCGTCAGCACGATCATGGCCTTCTCAAGACCTTCAGGCACCCCCACCTTCCCCAGCCTGGGCCATGGGGCGTCCCACGTGGCCACGGAGCCTCTGTGGTGGCAGAATTTGCTATGGGCTGAATTGCATCCCCATCCACCCGTCCAAAAATTCATGTGCTGAAGTTCCAGAAATAGGTTTGGGCAGATATATTTAGTTAAGAGGAGATTATACTGCAGTAGGGTGGCCCCAATCCATTGTGACGGGGGTCCTCACAAAAGAGGAAATGTGGACACAGAGACAGACACGCACGCAGGGGGAGGGTGCCAGGTGGGGGTGCAGGCCGAGATCCGAGTGATCCCTACACCGAGCACACGGTGCCGGGGCCTCCAGCAAACCCTGGGAGCCGGAGGAGGGGAGGGGACAGATTCCCCGTCACCGCCTCCGGAGAAACCAGCCCTGCTCACGCCTTGATCTCCGACTCCTGGCCTCCAGAGCAGGGAGGGAGTCAATCACTGCTGTGTGAGGCTCTGCTGGGGCGCTTTGTCGGGCAGCCCCAGGGGGGTAGCGCCTGGCAGCCAGCCTGGGGCTCTGCACTCTGGAGCCGGGCTTCTGGGAGCAGCTTCGAGATGGCAGCAGATAGAATCTGCATCAGCAACACGAGGACAGCGCCCGGAAGACGCCCTCCTTTGGCCTCACAGCATCCCACGGGCGTGCAGAAAGCAAGCTCCGGGGCTGCTGGCCCCCGGGGAGGAACCAGGGCCAGGCCAGCCGTCCAGCTCAGGCTGATGAGCGAGCCTGCAGCCTGACTCTGGGCAGAACACGGTCTGAATCCCAGCGCCCAGGGCGAGCCAGCTCCGAAGCCACATGAGCCGAGCAGCACTGCGGGTCGCAGGGCCCCTGGGAAAGGACACCGCCTGCTGCTGCTCCTCCTCGAAGGGAAGGGTTACAGCGCGCTTTGGAGAGGAAGGGGGAGGCCCCCATACCTGGGGTTGGGCAGCCGAAACCAGCTTCCCGGGCCAGGTGACGTCCCTGAGCTTGGATGCCACTTGGATGAGGGACTGGAGAAGTGGCCACTCACCGAGTGACAGTGCCAAGCAGGCTTCCTGCTCCGAGAATTTGGCAAGGTGGCTCTAGATTTTGTTTTGCATCTTAAACCTAAGAGGAGATGCCAACCACTAACGAAGGTAACATGTCCCCAGCCTCTGGACAGCCACTGTCCCCATCTGATCGTGACAAGGTCCCAGCTGAGCTTCTGCAGAGCCTTCCTGCATGCGACAGTGCAAGCACAGGCGCGCGCGCACACACACACACACACACACACACACACACTGCCCCCGCAAGTGCATTTGGGATCTCTTGCTGTTTTGTTCTTTGCCTGTTCCCGGAGGCCACCAGGTCCTCAAGCAGAGCCTAGAGGAGATGACCTGGAGCAATCCCCCCTGATCTACAAATTCTCCCAGGAGCCTCCGGCGTGGGAGTCCGCAGTCCCGGGTTCTAGTTTCAGAGGCGGGAAATCTTATCGCTGCCGAGTGAGTGTCGTCCTGAGGTCCGAAAATCCCCATTCGCACCCGCTTCCCTGCATACCAGCCGTGTGGCTCTGAGCTCATTCCACTCCCTCCCAGGGGCCCCTGCCCATCGTCCGCCAAATACTAACTGCACCCCCAGAAGTGAGTAAGCGGAACTTCGCCTGTAACACCTGGCACATGCGGGGAGGTGACGGAGAGGACCTGATGTGCCACTGAGCCTGTGCCTCCTACCCCCCCACCCCGGGGTCCCCGCAGGCACAGTGGGGGAGGGGTCCATGAAGCCCCTCCTGACATCTCCAGCTTCTCCAGCCCCCCGTTCTTTCCCCGACTGAGCTGTAGGCTTCACACGCTACTGTTCTGCAGGGAAAGTCAGGGAAAGAAATCGCAAACCAAATCCTGCACGTGGCTGGACAAACTTTAAACCAGTGCTGACCCCGCAGTTGATTGTGGATCCGTTTGAAGTCCCAGCTGAGTAAGACAGATTTTCTAAAGGAAATGATTTCAAAGGTTGGCAATCCCAATGCTCCAAAATCCGGGGCTTCAGAAACCTGATCTGCCTCGAGCAGGAACGTGTGCCCGGCAAAGGCTTTGGGCAGGTGCCCTCACTGGCTTTCTCGCTGGCCTGCCGGACACTTGTCACCCTTGTGCACCGAGGGGGAAACTCGGGCTGGCGGAGCCCAGGTGGGGGGACCTGGCGGTGAGAGCCCACTTCTCAAGCCCGAGCCTGGCTGCCAGGGGACGAAGATTCGAGCCAGGGCCCGTGGCAAAGGCTGCCCTGGTGGAAATCCAGCTCACTGCCAGCTGGGCTGGGCTTCGGTGTGTCCTGACCGCTCTGGGTCTCCCTCTGTTTACCTGACAGTAAGGACTCCAACCCCCCAAGGCTCGGGAGACTTCGATTCCGAGTCTCCAGGAACACACCCGTCAGGGGGGCCTACGGACCTGCGTGTCGTCTCCATCTGCAGAAATGCTCCGTCCCCAGACCCGCTGCCTCGGAATCTGCATTTGAACACCACCATCCCCCAGCTGCCTCAGGGGCACACACACACAGCCCCTTTTGTGGTCTGTGTTTGGCAAGACGGAATAGAAGGCACCTCTCAAAGCGGGTGCATCTTTGAGGGGCTGCCACCACCCTTCGGGAGACCCACCTCTGGGAGCCGCCACCCCCCCAGCCACCCCCATGCCGAGCCCGGAGCCCTCACCTGTGAAGCCGCTGGCCTGGGTCGGGCCCACCGCGCTGAGCAGAGCCAGCAGGGCCAGCCCCACGGTCCGGAGCATGTCTCCTGAGCAGTCACACAAAGGGGTCCGGCCTCCGGGGCCTGGAGAAAGGGCCCTTCTGTTCCCAGTGCTGCTGGCGGTGGCGATGGCCTCAGAGACTGTGCTCCGAGGGAACAGTCCCTTGTCCCTTATGCCTGCTCGTTCACACCTGCGCCAGCTCGGCCGTGTCCCTGGGGAGCCCGCATGGCACGGCCCATCCTCGCTGCGGCCAGATAGCATCTTTCGGGAAAGGTGAGTACCCAGCCCCCAGGCGGCATCGCTAGGTCCCATCTCGTTGTTACGCAGAAAACACATTTCAGACCCAGATCTGACTCCCTCCATCAGGCTCAACGTATTCTCTTACCTTATCGTCGCACGCCGGCGGGAGAAAAGAGCGTCAAATCAAAGTGGCACATCAGGTCAGAAAAGCCTCCCTCACACAGTCGGGCAATGCAGATCAAAGCCCCAGACCTGTCCAAACGCCGTGACCCAGCGACCTCTTCTGAGGGTCGATCCGAGGGCCCGGAAGCGGCCGTCTCAGACGTGGGTCCCTGGCCAACATTGAACGTGGAAAAGCATCGAAGTCACATCACAACGTCCCCCCCGCCCCGTCCATCTCCGTGAGGCGGCATTTCCGTACGCTTCTGTGAACACAGTGCAATGCACAGCGAGCCACGGGGATGAAGGAAAAACGCAGCGGGTGCTGGGGCGGTTTTGTTTCCGTGGCCGCCATGACCAGCGGGTGCACCCGGTATGTAAATTTCATCCCAGATACTTCCTAGTGGGCAGTGCCTTCCCCGTCGTCCGTCGGGGTGTCTTCCGCTGCTCGGTGGGCACTGAGGCTGGAGCGCACTAACGTCAGGAGAAGATCTCGCTGGTTCTGCCGAGAGGAACCTCAGAGAAGGCAACCCTGGGCTGTAGGGGTGAGACGTCTTATTCCCTCGTGCTCTTGCTGCAGAGCAGGCCTTCCAGAAAGGGGCCTTCCAGCCTGACTCCCACAGCACCGTTGCCATGCCTTCTATCCTCGGTAGATTAACCGCTACGGTGATTAACGGCAGCATTCGCGTGGTTAGTGGTGAAAGGACAGATTCCAGGACAAGAAAACAACAACAGCAAAAGGGATCTGGAGACCATCACGCAGTGTGTNGGGGGTGCTCAGCACGAGGGTCTTGGAAAGCAGTGCCCGCTGCAGAAAGCCAGGAGTCACCAATGACTCAGAAACTGTGCTGGCATTTCACATAAACAAAAGTTTCAATACAGAAAGAATACATTTTTTAATTAAAAAAATTTTTAATGTTTATTTTTTTAATTTTTAAAAATGTTTTATTTCTTTCTGAGAGAGAGAGACAGAGCATGAGCGAGGGAGGGGCAGAGAGAGAGGGAGACACAGAATCGGAAGCAGCTCCAGGCTCTGAGCTGTCAGCACAGAGCCCCATGCGGGGCTTGAACTCACAGTGAGATCATGACCTGAGCCGAAGTCGGACGCTCAACCGACTGAGCCACCCAGGCGCCCCAGAAAAGAATACATTTTAAAGCTCTAATGTAATAGTCAAGAAAAGGGAATTTAATCGGCACTAACAATAAATAGAAAAAGTACTGTAATTTTGATAAACCTGAATATTTAAAAATATGAGATGAATCTGTATCGAATATTCTGTTATTTCTTAGAGCTTCTGCTACTGTAACGTATGGGTGCTTCTGTAAAACATGGGCGCGATCGCAGATAGTCTCACACTCTAAAACCTGACTGTGGTCCTGTGCGCTGACTTCTCTCATCTTCAGAACTACTCGGGGAAGTTGATCCCTTGCTCCCATTGCACAGATAAAGAAACTGAGGATCGGAGGGGCCACACAGCCGGTGACTGGGAGATTCAACCCTAAAGCCCAAGTTCTTCGCACACCACTCCCTGTCTGGCCGATGAAGAGAACACCCGACCAGAGGCCCCCAGAGAGCAGAGCAAGGTCAAGACATTTTTCCAGCTGAGCACCTCATGCTAATTCGGAATAGTCCATGATGCGTTGTCGTAACATGCTTTCCCTTTATACTAAAACTCATCAGATTCTACGAAAGGCTCAGACGTGACCATCTGGCCCCAGCTTGGTCTTCCCTCAGCCTCCTCGCCTTACAAGCACCCGGAGAAACCGACGTGCGCTGTTGTCACTCCGTCCCCAGTGAGGTATTTCCTTCCAGCGATTATTTATGCATACTTTTCTGCAGGACGGCCACAGGCTTTTTCCACGTTTTCCTTGTGCATGTAAATGCTCTGGGGAGAAAACGGCCCTGCGCTGTAACGTGGCGGCGAGCGGGACGTCTCCAGGATGCCGCGTGCGTCACTTCAAGAAGCGTCCGGTCACATGTCTGTCCAGCAAAGACCCCCCCCCCCAGGCTCCCTGTCCCCAGGCGGGGCCTCAGTGAGGAAAATCCCAGCATCTTGCCCAGTGCAGTGTCCAAGAACTAGGGATCTAAGGGGGTGGCTAGTGCGCTGTGACCCTCACTCACACATACACACGCACACACACACACTCATCCACGTGTGCAGACAGACACATTCACACTTACAGGGATGTGTTCACACTCACTCACGGGCACACACACCCATGCTCACATGTGCACACTTGCTCACACATACACACCTGCTTACACTCGGGAGTGTGTGTATACTACAGGTGATCCCGTGCTCGTACACTCACACTCTTGCCTGTGTGTGTGCACAGTCACAGGTGCTTGCATGCACATACTCTAATGTGTGCGGGTGTAGCTATGCCCCTGCTTGCACACTCACACTCTCGCGTGTGCACACGCGCGTGCTCACGCTCACACACGGGATGCAGATGTGCTGTCTGTCCCTGGAACATGTCTCCAAGGATGTGAATAGCTCGCACACTCGTGTGTGCACACGCGCATGCTCACACACACGGGATGCGGGTGTGCTGCCTGTCGCTGCCCGGCCCGGGCCCGGCCGGCCTTCCCGGGCATAGGAAGAGGGTGAAGGGGCCTCGGCACCAGCTTGTCATCTCGGGCTCTGAGGTCGGCCGTCCCGGGAACCACAGCCGCCGCCACAAAATCACCACGTCGTTACCCTGCGAGCCGAACCGCGTGCCCCCAGCACTGTCCTGGGACAGCGACCGAGGCCCCGGGGACGGTTGTGAGTGGCCCCGGGCAGGGATGACACCGTCCCCGTCCTGGAATCCTGCTCAACACGCGGCCTGGACCACGACCCCCCAGCAGGTGGAAGGGGCCGGGAGGGGGGGCTGTGCGCCTCACCTGGTCCCGGGGGGGGCGGGGACAGTAGTGTGGGGAGAGGCACAGGCTGCAGGGATGTCCTGCGGGCGTGGGGACCCGCCGGGGGGCCTCCACCCAGGGGCCCGGCTGCAGGGGCAGGTCCCTGTGGGAACTGGGGGCTCCGGGCAGGGGAGGTGTGGGGTCTGCTCTGTTCCCTGACGACTGACCAGGGGGCCTTCGTCTCCAAGGGGAGCTGGTCAGGGCTTCCTCCAGGGACAACGGGCATAGAGCTCAGTGAGGCTGTAAAAAGGTCAGGTTCAGGGGCGCCTGGGGGCTCAGTCAGTCCGACTTCGGCTCAGGTCATGATCTCACGGTTCGTGGGTTCGAGCCCCGCGTCGGGCTCTGTGCTGACAGCTCAGAGCCTGGAGCTGCTTCACACTCTGTGTCTCCCTCTCTCCCTGACCCTCCCCTGCTCACACTGTCTCTCTCTCTCAGAAATAAAACATTAAAAAAATTTTTTTTAAAAAGGTCGGGTTCAGAGGTTCGGATCCAACCGAGGCTGCACTGCCTAGACTGGGGCGTGGCGTACCCGGGGGGCCCTCCTGATTACCCCAGTCCTCCAGCCGCCGGCCGCGCGGGTCTCCCAAGAGTCCCCGGGGCGCCTGGGTTTGGCGTGGCCGTTCGCCCTTGTCCCACAGGCGTCTACACACAAACACACACGTTTTTATCCTTGTCTTCCTTCCGTGCTTAGCGCCGCAAACCCCTTCTCTCACACCCTCCTTGGGAACGCACAGGCCGGAAGGGAGGGAAGAGCACGGCAGCGGCCGGCGTCCCAGCCCCCAGGACACGCGCTCCTGCAACTTCCAACCAGCGCCGGCCTCGGGCCGCTGGGGGGCAGGGCTGCGAGGGCCCAGGCGTCCGCCGTCCGCCGAGCACGGAAGACTGGGAAGGCCCACGGCCGCGCACGTCCCAGCTGGGCTTCCTGCCTGTGCCACTTGCCCGGGTGCCGAGGGAGGCCAGACGTCCTGGGTCCGTCCTGTGTTCCCATCGCTGCGCCTCTCTGTGCCTCAGTTTCCCCATCTGCAGAATGGGAATAACTGTGCCTTCCAATTTAGTAGTGCAGTAATGCCTCCTGGTTTTCTGAGAACCGATTTTCTGTGTGTGGAAAACCTTTCAACTGATTGGTTGCGGCCCACCCCTACCGGGGACGGCCGTCTTTACTCAGTCTACTGATTCAAGTGTTAATCTCGTCCGAAGCACCCTCACAGACACACCCAACATAATGCGTGGCCAAATATCTAGGCACCATGACCGAGGCAGTCGACACAGTGACCATCCCATGCACCTGTTCGCATTTCTTAATTTTTAGCTCTGAGCAGTCGGCAGAAACGTTCAGAAAACATCTTGCAGAGTCAATAAAATGAAAGCCAATGTGAGCTATGGCTCAGGGGTCTTTTCTGAACCAAGAGTTGTTAGAAAAAATACTTGATGAGCATAAATGTCCTCAGGGCAGTTGAAAGCACACGCTGGAAATCTAGAAGGCTCCCTGTGGGCCCGCCCCTGCGTGGCCGCGGCCTCAAACAGGCCGGGGGGCTGCCTCTCCCAAGCCCGCCAGCTTCCTGTCCCTGCTGCTGGTCCCCACACTGGGGCGCCTCCGGGGACAGCAAGGTGCAGGGTCACAGTTCTAGCAATGAGTCTGATGCGCATAAGCATGAACACCACCACTGATCCGAGCTGTAACATTACAGAAAGGGAAACAGGTGCGTGTCGGTCCCTTTCTTAGAGACACGACTTCTGATCGGCTCTGTGCGCGACTTTGGTCAAGGCTGCTGGTGTCCCGGCAGCGATGGCTGGTCTGGAAAGCAGTGCTTGTGGGGGAAGAAGCTGTGAGAAGGTGAACGTCCACAGGTCGGGCCTGGGGGTGTGGTGCCTCCCTCGCAGCCCCGCACCCCCGCACACCTACACCCAGAGAGAAGGAGAAAGGAGGAGGGAAGGACAGCCACACGGCTCCACGCACTGAGGAGAACACGCTGCTCAGAACGCCAGTCCTGTTGGTCAGGATGCGCACATTATGTTCCAGCTGGAATGAAGCCATGCTCTCCTTACGGTGGTTTTTGGAAGATGCCTGTGGCCCCACGTAGCTCTGGCGCCGCAGGCACACACAGGGAGGTAGGTGAGGGCGCTGCGTCCGCACAGCGCGTCCCGGTCAGCGACGCAGAGCGACGGGGTCCAGGAGACGTCCCAGGCTTCACTGCCCTTGCGACACCCCCCTGAGTGTTCTCGGGGGGTTCTGCTTCCCCTCAGCAGTCCCTCAGCTCGCCCCTCCCTTCCCCTGCCCCCTCCAGTCAGTGCTGGGGGCGTGGGGTCCGGAAACCATAGCCTTGGCCGTGATTGATGTGACCTCACTGCGGTGCCAGCTTGACGATAGACTGTGGCTGGCAGCTGCCCGTGGCCGCGCTCCACAGGTGCCCCACGAAGAAGGGTCTGAGCCGCCCCTGGACTCCACCCAGGAAGACAGGTGCTGCATGAGAACGAGCCGCCCAGAAACCAGGAAGATGAGGGGATGGAGGGTGGCCTGGGCAGACGGTGGCCTGTGCCCAGTGGTAGGAACTGCCCCGCACCCGGCTGCTTCCGGAAAGATTTCGGCTTTAACGACAGCTGGGACAGGCCCGGTGCACACGCACCTCCTACGTGGGGCAAAGCCACCCCTGGGGGGCAGAGGGAAGGATTCTCAGAAGCAGAAGGGCCCCACCAGGGGGGGCCAAGTCTGGCTTTCACGCCTGCCTGACCTAAGGATAGTGGCACCCGGTGCCCGGCTTGCAGGACTGAGGCATTTCTCGAGATGTGGGACTTTCACTACAACCACGGGGGTCCCGTGAAAACCAGAATGAGCGTTTCGACTACTGGGAAGCTCTTTAAGAAATTCCATCACCCACCCCCCCAGCCCAGGAAAGGGGCTCAGAATCCCTGGGGGAGGGAGAGGACCCCTTTCTCTAAGGCACCTGGGCGAATGTCAAGGGGCAGCAAGGTGGACAGCCGGTGACCCAGTCCGGACCCTGGACCGTTTACCAATAAGAAATTGAAAGCGGGGTGCCCTCAGGAAGGGGGCATAAAAAGATGCCCACGTTCTCACCCCTGGTGCCTGTAGAATGTACACGTACTTGGAGGCGGAGTCTTTGTGAACGTGATTAAACAGCTGGCGGCTACGCCAGGGACGGACGGGGCGAGGAGGGTTCTCCCTCTGAGCCTCCAGGGGAAGCCACCCCTGCTCACGCCTTGACTCCAGACTGGGAGACTCCAGCAGCTGCCGGACTCTCAGTCGCCCCCTGGGCAGAGGCAGAGCCCACCTGGCATCACAGCCCCACCCCCGCCTGGCCCCCTT
>NW_027528796.1:3707571-3710042 GCF_008692635.1 Crocuta crocuta
CCCCCGCTATCCACCCCCAGGAGCCCCCCAGTTCCGGCAGAGATTTTGGGGGCGCACAGGAAGAGACGGCGTGCACGCGATCTGTGGGTGGGTCGTCACATCAGCGCTTCAGGATGTGTGTCCATCAGCCTCAAACAACACGGTCAGGTCTCCACGCCTCTTCCAGGCGCCGGGGCTCCCGCCCTCCGTGGGGTGGAGGGAAACCTTCCAGAAACCTCTCCAAAGGTGAGATCGCTAACTCCAGGTGTTTCCATTGACCGCCCTGCCCGAGTTCCTTCCCTGCCGGCCACGGAGGGGGGAAAATCCCTCCCTCTGAGCTAATGGGCCTGGAACGACTTCATCCCACCAGAAAGGCCCCTTCTCCGCCCCCTCCCCTGGCAGAAGGCGTTATCTCAGCCACATCTGGGCGGCTCCCCACGGGGTCACAGGCACTGGGCCGCCTGCAAGGCTATTCTGCAAACCCTCCCCGCTTTCACTTACAAAATCTCTCGTGTCCTCTGTGCCATCAACTGCGAGTGGCTGGAGAGGGCACTGCTTTTGTCCTGATGCTGTCATCCTGGCTGGAGGGGCCTGGGTTCGGCACAGCAGCTGGACCTGGGGGGAGGGCACCAGAAAGTCCCCAACATCGGGCCTCCAGGCCCCAGGCCGCGGCCTCTGTCTCTTGTAAGTGACAGGATTTCTTCCCGAGCAAGGAGGTTTGTCCTGAAAAACCTTGCATGCACGTTGAGGCCTAGATGTCTGTGCCCCTCAAAATGCACAGGGTGAAGCCCTAACGCTCCCCCCAGGATAGCTGTATTTGGAGTAAGGAAGCCGTGGGGTCGTGAGGGTGGGGCTCTGACCCCATGGGATTGGGGTCCTTCTGGGAGGAGACACCGGAGCTCACTCCCCTCCCGCTCTGTCTGTCACACCAGGACACAGTGAGAAGGCAGCCATCCGCCAGCCAGAAGTCCCCACGAGAAACCCTCCTGGCTGGACCCTGATCTCCGAAGTCCAGCCTCCGGACACGTGAGACAGTCTATTTCTGTGGCTCACGTGCCACAGTCTACGGCATGGCAGCCTCGCTGCTGAGTGAGACATTGTGGTTTAAGGAGCTAGTGACATCGGTGACAGCAAGCACCCCATGCTGGTTCTGTGAGATGCGGCCAGAGATGGGCTTAGAGCCTCTGGGCTAGAGGACAAAGCTCCCCAGGTCAAGGCCAAAGCCAGCCTCAGAGGTGCCGTGAGCACAGACCACCAGCGTCCGTGGGTCTGTCTCGTTCCTGCTGGCCCTGTGGGCAGCCTGTGGCCCGGTTCCCCAGCAGCCCCAGAGGACACCGGAAGCTTCTGGGGACACGTGTGGGGCCGGAGTACAGGGGAAAGCGTGGTCACTGTTTCTTACGCGGGGGCAGACGCACTTCCCCTCTCTCCAGCACGTCCAGCCCTGAGGGTTTCAGCTTCTGACACCTTCAGCCCCAGGCCGGAAACAGGAAGCCAGAATGGGGGAGGGGGTGCTGCTGATTCGGAGAGTTCACGTTCGAGAAGAATCAAAGCTACAAGAAAGGAGGGGACACGCGAGAGAAAGCGGCAGCACCAATCACCGGACATCCCGGATGGAGGACCTTTTCATCCACAGCCAGTTTGCAGAGCCGGCCCCTCACCTGTTCACACGTTCAGCCCCAGCCGTCGCCGCGCCCTTCCGGGCCACCCCGGGGACTCGGGACCCGGGTCCTGAAAGCCTTCCAGTCTGCTGTGGGTTACGCCGTGTCCCCCAGGAGGCCATGGCCAAGCCTTCCTGGGGTCTTTGCAGATGCAGTTGAGTCAAGCTGAGGTTGTGCTGGACTTGGTTCACCGGACTGTGTTCTCGTGGAGGGAGACGCCTCGTGGCCGCAGAGGCAGGGAAGGCAGGGAGAACAGCTAAGCCCCACAGGAGCGACCTCGGCCCTGCGGCACCTGCGTTCGGGACTTCCGGCCTCCAGACCGGGAGAGAACACATTTCCCCTAGTGTGTGGTGCCTTCCTGGGCAGAGAGACGGAGCACAGTGTGCGATGCCCAAGGCAGACATCAGACGGCCTCGCGACCAATCATGTCACCACGGATGAGCGCTGAGACCTGCAGGGAGAGAGCACAGCCCGCGAAGGCTCTGGGCCAGGAGCTTGGCTCCTGCAAGGAACCCGTGGGGGGACGGTCCCTGACACTCAGAGGGGGCAGGGCGCCCCCACCCCACCCGGTGTCCCATCCGTCCAGCCGCCCCCCACGACGGCGTGGCATCTGAGACCTGCGCCTCTCCCGGGGCGAGCATGGCTGCCTGCACCTGTCTGCAAGGTGCTGACCCCTCAGGGCTGGGAGATGGGCCTCCGTGTCCCTCAGGGCCGGGTCAGAAGAGGTAGTCTTCAATTTCAGGAGGTATTTGGGTCAGATAATGAGGTCTGTTAAGCCCCGGGATGCCTTATCTGGAGCGCTGTCGTGAAAAAGGGCCGGCGCTGGGTGAGCCT
>NW_027528796.1:3710081-3732984 GCF_008692635.1 Crocuta crocuta
GCCCACCAGGGTCACGATCACTGAGACAGGGCAGCACACACACCCCAGGGGGCCCTTTGCACACGACCGCTGCTTCACGGAGGCTGGCATCCTCCCTCCCTCCTGGTGAAGGCTCAGTGCGTACAAGAGTGGCTGTGAGGTGACCTTGCACGTGGAAAGGGCTGTGCACCGTCAGCTCCGGAGGCTGCTTCAGATTCTGTGTGTCTCTCTCTGCCCCTCTCCCGCTCGCTCTCTCGCTCTCAAAAATACTGTGGGGGGGACCTGCTGGCCAAACGGGCTCCTTCCCACAGGTCATCTGGGGACAGACAGGCAGGCAGCAAGGGCCTAGCGGTGCTGGACCCCGATGGGAGCTGGCCGGTCCCCACGAGGGGTACGGGCAGGGGACCCTCAGCCTGGGCAGGGCAGGGCGTCCGGCAGCCGCTGGTCAGAGTTGAGGCACTGGGGTGACGGTGCGGCCGCCAGGACGCGGGGAATTGTGAGCACAGGATGACACTGACAGGAAACCGGGGCCAGGGGTCAGGGGCCCAGCCTCAGGGAGTCCGCCAGTGGGGGGCGGAGCTGGCCCAGGGCCCAGAAGCCGCTGACCCTAGAAGGGAAATGACAATGGCTGTCGGGGAGGGTGGGGGAGTCCCGAGCAGATCGTCGCAACAGGAACGCAGAGCTGAGCGCCAGGAACTGGGTCCAGGGTCGAAGCCTGAGGCCGGAGGCCGAGCTCAGGAATCACAGCTGGGGCCAGGCCTGGGGGGCTAATGCTAGGGAGGACAGCAGGGCCCCCAGGTCAGGGCTGGGCCGACGAGGAAACAAATACTGGTCCAACGGGCCCGGCTCAAACACGGACTCCTGCTGCGCCTTCCGCCCTGACCCCGGAGACACAGAATCCGAAGCAGCTCCCAGCTCTGAGCTGTCAGCACAGACCCCGACGCCGGGCTTGAGCCTACAAACCGTGAGATGATGACCGGAACCGAAGTCAGACACTTAACCGACAGAGCCCCCCAGGTGCTCCCTTGTGAGTATCCCTTATATCTACCTTGATAGATGGTGGGAACCACCATGGGAGGGATCGTGGCCAAGACTGCCTCCTCCTGGTACCCAGCCCAGTGTCTAGCATACAGTAGGTACTCAATAAATGCTTGTCGGCTGAAGGGCCCTGGGTCAGCCCTTGTGCACACTAGGAGATCACCAAAAGGGAGGCGGCTTTCCCCTACCCTATATTCCAAGAGCAGCTTATTTCGGATACACAGACAGCCTGTGCTTCCCAGGATAAACACAACCTCACTGGTGTGCGAGCCATCAGGAAAATGCTTTGCTCCAGTGGTTAGGGGGGCTCAGGCCCCTCCACCCTGCATCCCCTTCTCCTGGGAGGTCACAGACGGGAATGTGACAGAAACTTTCTGGTCAGTTTTCTGCACCTGCCCCCTGGAGAGGGGGTCCAGGGGAAAGCCACTCCCAGGGGAGAGAGACTGATGGTCAGGGGTGCCCCGGCCTTAGAAATCTACTGAAATCTACTATTATTAGGTATCTCAGGTTCTTAGGGGGCTGCCATTCCCTCCACACCGCCTTGCACCTCCTTCTACCACTGTATAATCACCGACCCAGGAAAGACAGAGCGCTGCCCCCCAGGACAGGATGAAGTGTGCACCCACACTTCATCACCCCGGCTGCTCTGGTCTTCAAAGCGAGAGGATGGGCCAGCCTGGGGAGAACCGGAGTCAGGGCCAGCCCTGCAAGGCGGCGCTTCCTGGAGAGCAAGAAGACCCCCCGGGAAACCGCGGACGGGCATTTAAACGGACAGCAGCGGCATCGTCATGGTGTGGGACCTTCCACTGGAGACCCGGCCCCGCGGCGGGGGGGCGATGCCTTCCCAGGGGCGGGACGGTAAGGCAGCCGCGGTCAGGCTGAAGGTCTGGTGCCGGGTTCTTAAAACCGGGTACTTCCTTCCAGATGACTAAGCCCTCTTCTATTTTCCGAAGGCTGCGGGGTTTTTTTGGAAGCGATGTTAGGAGAAACAGCCTCTCGGCAAACCTCAAACATGCACGAAGAGAGTCCATCGGCGCCCAGGACTTTGCCCAGGCTTCTCCGGGGAAGGGAGGGCCTGGGGCGCAAGCCCAGGGCTGGCGGAGCCAACAGAGGAGTGTTTACTAAGCAGTGTTTGGCGGTTTGGGGCTTGTATAAATAAAAGATAGACGGATGAGAACGTCCAAACGGAAAGACCGGCTTGGAATGTCTCCCTGGCGGCGGGGCCGGGCCGCGGACGACATTGTTCTGTCCCAGAAGGAAACATAGTACTGAGTTTCCAGCACCTCTGAGCATGAGTTGCGGAGAAAACGCTATAGGCAGCGTCCGCCTCGTGTAAGTACCTCCGCAGAGGGTGTGCACAAGTCGGGGCTCCCCTGACAAGGAAGAGAAAACCCAGGCTAGTAGATGCGATGGGTGGAATAGTATCCACCCCTCCCCCCAAATTCATGTCCACTCAGACGCTCAGAACGTGACTTTTTGGAAGAAGGTCTTTGCAAGGGTGATTAAGGTTGAGGCTCCAGAATGAGACCATCGGGGATCAGGTGAGCCCTGAGTCCAGTGCTGCACCCCTAACAGAGACGGAACAGACGGTCTGCAAGCCAGAGACCAGCGCCAGCCCCAGCCACCAGCAGGGGNACTTCTGGCCTCCAGGACTGTGAGACGATGCCCTTCTGTTTGAAACCACAGGCTTAGTGGTGATTTACTGCAGCCGCCGCAGGACACTGTGTCAAAAGGGAAGGGAAGGACCACAGGGGCTCAGGCGGGGTCCCCGCCCCGGGCTGCAGACATCCTCACAGAGACGCTTGGTTAAGTGCTTGCTCGCGGGCAAACCGCACGGCTGGGAATTCCTCTCCCGCCGAGATCCGATTGCACGGGAAAGAGGCTGTCTCTGGGTGGGAGACACAACCAGGACAGACTCTTTCAGCGACTTGTCCCCAAGGTTTCTCATCTGTCCTGGAGGAAGAGATGCTGGCTGACGATGGAGCAGAGGCAGGGGCGAGGCGGTCCTGTCCCTTTGGCCTCGCCCTGCGCTCTCTGTCAGAGCAGGGCAGGGGGGCCTGGGGGGCAGCAGAGGGGCCTGAGCCAGCGACAGCGCCACGCGGGGCCTGCCTGTCTACCCGGCAATGCAGGGACTGGGTCACAGCCTCCTGGCCCTTCCTTCCAGGGCTGAGACCCCGAGAGGCACAGGAATTTGAAACCCTCCTTTTCTCCGTGTTTATAAAATAGAAATAAATGGCCTTTTGATCCTTCAATCTACCCTCTTGGAAATAAATGCCCTCTCTTGCACAGATGGGGGGGGGAAGAAGGAAGGGGGGGAGGAAGCAGAGGTGGGTCCCCCAGAGGCGGGCCATTTCCTCGTGGTCAGGGTTCCTTCCCGCACTTCGCTGGGCTCCTCGCGGTGTCCCCACTGCCTGCGGAGAGCGGGCCCAGCTCTGGCCTGGGAGCTGCAGACGCGTCACGGCCTCGCGGGGAGCTCAGCGGAGAAGGTCGGCGGGCGGAACCGGAGGGAGACCTTCCCACCACCACCATCCCCCCCCCCAAACCCTAGAGACAAAGGAGGGGTGAGGAGCGTCAAGGCCTTTGCAGGGCTGCGTCTGGTCCCTCGGCCCCGTGTTCTCCACACACAGCAAGTCCCAAGTGACAAGGGTGCATCTGACTTCGGCTCAGGGCATGATCTCGTGGTTCATGAGTTCGAGCCCCGCGTCGAGCTCTCTGTTGTCGGCACGGAGCCTGCATTGCATCCTCTGTCCTCTTTTCTCACCCCTCCCCCGCTCTCTCTCCCTTTCGCTTAAAAATAAATAAACATTAAAAAAAAGAAAGGAAGGAAGGAAGGAAGCCCTAAGTCATAGGACTTCCCATCAGGTGGTGTTTGGTGTTCGGGGCAGTTTCACCTGTGCCCGTGGGCGGTCCAGGGCGGAGCCAGGACCCGAGGCCGGGCTGTGACACTAGGGTGTCACTCGACCTTTCCTGGGGGTCCTCTCCCCTGATCCCGAAGTCTCCAGCGTCCCCCTGCCTGCCGGACACACAACCCTCACCGCCCCTCACCACGCGCTCCCCCCCCAGGACGCCGCCCTGTGGACCCACCTCTCATTAGCTGACATCGATACAAAGGGGTAAAAGCTGGTGGGACATGGACGTGCTGGGGAGGGGTGGGCAGAGGGGGTCTGGAGCCCGCATCTGGGGAGGCTCCCCCAGGGAGGACGGAGGGAGCCCCATTTGGGGATGGCTCCCCCAGGGAGGACAGAGGCAGTCATGGAGGCCGATGCCAGGAGTCTGAAAGTCTGTCACCGGGAAGAGGCGCAGGTGTATGTGAAAGAAACTCAAAAATTAGAGCGAGCGATGCTGGCTGGAGGTCCCCCACGCCCTGCCAGGCTGGCCCCGGAGGTGGTGACGTCTGAACTGATGCCCTCCGAGGTGGCTTCTGAAACAGCCTGGCTCTGCCCCTCACCAGCCGGGTCGCCTCAGCTGACTTCCCCCACATCGTGAGCTTCATCTTCTTGTCCCGCAAAAGAGGGGTCGTAGGGATGTTTGTTTTTATTACCGCTATCGAAGCACATTTAAGGAGGTGGGGCCACCTGTAAGGCCACCCGTGGAAAAATTACGTGGGTGACCCAAGCCAGGCTTTCTTATCTTGCAACTGTCTCCTAGTAACCTATAACTCCCCGGGGCATCTTACTGGGAGGTGAAAGGTGTCAGCACAGAGCCCGACGTGGGGCTCGAACCCGCAAACCGTGAGATCATGACCTGAGCTGAAGTCAGACGCTTAACTGACTGAGTCCCCCAGGTGCCCCTAAAAAGATTTGATTTTTTCCAGCTAAAAGGCAGGCTAAAAACACATCTCCATCTTGCTTGTGGTCCTGAGCAGGAGGGCCAGGACACGGGAGCTCTGAGCCTGAGGTCAAGCAGGACACTCTGGTCTAAATCCCCANCCACAAAGGCTCTGAGGTGGGGGGCAACCGGAATCACTCAGGGTGAAGAATTACTATTCAATTGTGGGTAGACAGGTCAACCCAGTCAAAGCCTCGCTCTAATCTAGCTGGGAGGCTTTCATTCCTTCACTAGGGCGCCTTTTATAATTAAACTCACAGTCCAAGAGCCTGGCCAGGAATCTGCCCTTTGACACACGAGCAGGGTCTGAAACCAGATTCAGGAGCAGAGAACCAGGCGCTGCTGGAATTGCAGCGTCCGGGCAGGCGGGGGCCAGGGTAGCAACGCCTCGTAGACTGTGTGCAAACTCGGTTACTGCAGACCCGGGAACAGCCCTCCCGGCCGTGCGCTGTCGGCCCTGGTCAGGTGGTTCTGGGTTTTGTTTGTGGACTGATGGCAAGGAGCTGGGGATTCCGAGTCTGTCGATGTTCATGCCAGCGGCTGGGTCTAGTTTTATGTTTTACTGAAGAAAGTCCGAAGGACACCCCCTCTGTCTCTCATGGTCATACCAAGTGAACGCCACGTTCCCGGAAAGGTTCCTGGACCAGAAAGCAAGGTGATCATGAAGGGCGTTATTTTATAAACTGCAAGAAAGTTCTGCTCACTTGTAGGATTCTATTTCTACTCACCATCAGTGCCTATCTTCCCCCCCAAAAAAGCGTCCTTCTGTAATCTCTGGATAAGTCATTATTTCAAAGTTTTTCAAACCTTCCAGATGATCTTTTCCATGGGGGAGACACATGCCAAGAGCCTCCCGTATTTGTCCTGAGAAGGAAACTCACGAGGACAGTGACCAGGGACCAAACATCAGGCTGCACTGAGGCGCCGGAGGAGGGTCACAGAGAACCTGGCCCCCTTCCCGTCCTGCTGGGATGTGACTACACCCCATTTTCATTTGAGCAAGTTCACTGGCAGCTGAAGCGGTAACTGACTGTGTCAAGCACTCATGCTAAATATTAATCTCATCTACGTGCTTTCAGCTTTAAAAAGGGGCCTTAAGTTTGAATATGGACGATGGATTACGGACTAGGTGGTAGTAAAGTCTCTCAATTCTGATGAATGTACGATGGTGATGTAAGGGAGTGGAAACAGATATGTTTCATATGTATTACATATTACATATATATTACATACATATATACATGCAATGTGTGATATGTACAGACATATTACATATATGTGTGAAGATGTTTACAGAGAGACATATACATACATATAGAGATATATAGGGACAAACATACACACATGTAGAGAGATATACAGAGGCAGAGACATGTGTGTACAAATACACACATACAGAGAGACAGGCTGCCTTAGTTCACTCAGGCTGATGTAACAGAGCACCACGGACTAGGTTACAAACAGCAGAAATGTAGGGGCGCACGGGTGGCTCCATCCATGGAGCATCCGACTCTGGATTTCGGCTCAGGTCACCATCTCACGGTCGTGGGCTCCAGCCCCGCATCGGGCTCTGAGCTGACAGCCCAGAATCCCAGCCTGCTTGGGATTCTCTCTCTCTCCTCTCTCAAAATAAATAAACACTTTTAAAAACCACAATAGAAATGTATCTCTCAGTGGTTTGGAGGCTGGGAGACCAGATCCACGTGCCGGCGGGGTGGCCGTCTGGTGAGAGCCCAGTTCCTGGTCCACAGGCACCGCCCCGTCACTGTGTCCCCACGTGGGGCGATGGGGCTGCGTTCGATCCCCTTCATCAGGGCACTAATCCCGCTCAGGGGGCTCCACCCTCTGACCCCCTCACCCCCCAACAGCCCCACTTCCGGACACCATCACATGGGGCTTCCGGTTTCAACATATGAATCTGGGAAGAACAGAAACATCCAGAGCATAGCATAGAGGTCATACTATGCACATGGAAAGATATGCACACATATTCTCTCTTTGCCTCTGCCTCTCTCTCTATATATATGGATATATGCATAGAGATTATACTGTATATGTATAATATGAAGAGAAGTATACATAGACAGATTACATAACATCTAAGAAAAGACATTGTATATGTATAGATATACTATATATAGTATAGGGATTATACTATATATATGAACAGACATAGAAAGAGACAAAGGTTATTCCGTGTCTGTAAGATACATACGAAGATGAAACATATATAAAAAAATATATACGTGGAGATTATATATAGAGAGATTATGCCAGAGAGAAAAGATGTTAAGCAAACAGGACAAATTCTAACAACTGGTGAATCACTTGAAGGCTACAGGAATTTCTGTGCTATTCTTTGCACTTTTTCCAAAGGTGGAAATTAGACACCACAATAAAACGTCTCTCCCTCCTCACGATGGCGTTCCAGGTTACGAAGCCTTCAGTAGGGCCTCCGGGGCGCCGGGCCATCCCCACAGCAGCTCAGGCCACGAGCCTGGGGTCTCACTCCCGGGCTGGGCCAGCCGCCTCGTTCGGAGCCCGGTACGGTGCAAGCCCGCAAAGCGGGGGCACGTTCCCTGGGCTCCAGAGCCGGGAGCCCCCAGCGCCTGCACCAAGCTCCCCACCACCACCACAATTGCTCCCCCAGAGCCCCAGACACAGAGCCCATCTCCACTCCTTCTCTCCACCAGGCATCCTACAACTTCCCTGCTCGGGAGCAGAACCCCAGGAGGAGGAGGACCAGGCAGGAAGCCCACCGCTGACAACGGGCGCCCGCTCACCACCCAGATGCCCTGACCGAGGACCTGCCATGTGCCACCAGCCCGGGGGCTACGGGGTGACGGTCAGATTGGGACTCGCTGGGGCTTCTCTGCCTGGTCTTCCAGGGCCCCGCCTTGAGCTCCCCGCACTCGCCCCGTCCCCTCCTAGGTGGAGCCTGCTGTCCCCCACCTCCGGACACAGCGCTCCCCACTCTGCCTCCTGAGTCGGTTTCCCCTCCGTGGCTTCTCTCCCCGGACGTCACAGTCCCTACGCCGCCTTCTAGCGGAGGGGGAGTCGATCTTCCCTCCCTTCTTACAGATGGAAGTTGCCCTGCATCCTTGCTCCTGTGGAGACGGGGAAACTGAGGACCCCATACAAATCGTTTCGCTCTTTTTCCCACTTCTGCGCTTGCGGGACTTGCAGCCCCAGTTCACACCCGCCTCAGAATACAGATCACGGCATGTCCTCCTCGTGGGGGACGAGGAGTTAATGACTCCTTGAGTCTTCGAACACAACAGACGTCTAAGGAGGGGCCCTGGTGAGGATGATTGGACAGGGCCATCGTCTGCCCATTCCAGACCACGGGCACAGGCATCTCTGTGCCAAGCCCCCTGGCTCCAAGGAATAGGTGACTTGTGAAGGAACACTTGGACCCTTGTCACTGTTCTAACCAGTTCCCGGATGCCTAAGAGGACACGCAGCAGACCACATCCTCAGTGAAAACCCCAGGCCCCAGACAAAGGGGGGACTCTCCTTTTCCTTTCCAGTGTCCAGACCATCTGTCTCTACCTGCTCGCTCTCTCTCTCTCTCTCTCTCTGGATCTTCAGTAACCTCTGCTCTCATTCCCTCCTGAACCGAGTTTGATTTCTATCCTGTGCACAGCCAAGGACCCTCGTGGCTGGTCCTACGGGGCCCCCTCTGGGTCCTGGACCTGGCCTGCCTGCGTCACTGTGGTCACCTATGCGGACCTATCCGAGCAGAGACAAGTGTCTCCCAGCACCCAGTGCCACCGAGGAAGCCACATCAGTAGCCAGGTCTAGAAGTCTCCTGGAGTCAGAGGGGTTTAGGGCCTGGCTGCCCCGGTGCGGTCCCCGGACCAGCAGCAGTGGCATCGCAGGGACCTTGTCAGCCACTCGGAGTCCCGGGGCTGCTGTGGTTTTCCCAAGACCCCCAGTGTCTCCTGTGCACAGAGTGTTTGGGAAGCAACGGGCTGACGGCACGCTTGCTACGGGGACGAGAGGCAATGGAAGCGCTCGTCAAGGACATCAGCTGGGAGCAAGGAGCCAGTCAAGTGCACGTCCGAAAGCCAAGATTCCTCCGCAACCCGCCCACCCCCCCTTGGGACTTGGGACGTTGGAGAAGCAGCCGACAGGTGGGCCGGACGCCTTCAAGCAAGTTGCCGGAGCAGCTGATCCCCTGAGCTCACTGTGGAGGAAAGAAAGCAAATGAGGCTGTTTTCCTGGACCCCCAGCACAGCGCCGCCGATATCCTGCAGCGTTTACACCTCACCTCCCCACGGCCGGGCACCTATGCGCTGACAGCATCGGCGTGAGCTCAGCGAGTGCGGTCAGGCAGCTGGTGACAGATCCGCATTAAGCGATCCGCAACCCCCCTCCGGCCCCCGTGGGCTATAAATCTGCTCCTGACAGCAGCTGGCGGTGACCTCACGGCTGGCTTTCGTCTGGGCTTTGTGGCCATGCGGTGAGGCGTCCCTGTGTTCAAGACAGGGCACACCACTCAGATAATGAAGGACGGCGCTGATGAAATCAGTCTTCAAACAAATTCCACTGGACACCACAAACTCCCTGAGGTCGGGGTATTACATCCTGACACTGCTGTCTCACCTTCTCAGTTCTAAGATGCGCAGCCGGTGTCTTCCCTGCGGATGAAGCGGTCGCGAGGACCCCTCCCCCCGAACGAAGCATCCTGCCCCATGGTCAGCGTCCAGCGCAGCGAGGTCACGCAGTCCCCGGCACACGCCGGAACCGGTGGCTCCCCAGCTGTTTGGATTAGAGATGTCTAAACCCAGCTTTGGTTTCCCAGAATTCTCCCTCCCCTGGCACAGCCCCCCGTAAACCAAATATTTTTCTTTTCCACCGAGACAGCTTTTGAATAAATACCGCATTAGAGATTCCACCATGCTTCAAATAAACACGGAATGGTGGGCCGCCGGTCCCTAAATCCTGCCTCATTGTTTGAAAAACAAAGGTTCAAGACGATGATTTCCACCCCCACCCCCACCCCACCCCCGGCCTTTGCCCAGAATCTGCCGAAACAGCCGGCTGCTTTTCCTTGGCACTTGGAGGCGCAGAGAGGGGAAGAGTGGTGGATGACGGTTGTCCTAAAAAGGTGCTGAGGTCGAGGAAGCACGGCTTCTTCCAGACCCTCCTGTCCTACCCCAGGTGGGGAGACAGGGTGGGCGTTCCAAGCACAGGCTGGCACTCGGCGCCAGGGGCATGAGCGGGGGACGCATCAGATGACGTTGCAGACAGGCTGGGCAGGCAGCCTCCGTGTGGCTTAGCAAAGGTGACCCGGAGGCCACAGTTGAGTGGGAGGTAAAGGGGCCTCATACCTTCTCAAGGTCACCTGCCAGCTCGGTGACCTTGATAATGGAGTCATCCTGAATCCTCTGGGAAACTAGGGCGGGAAAGAGGAATATTCGCTAAATGTAACCAAGTTGTACGTGGAAAGCAAACACCTCCAATTCTACTTGATATTTTTAGCTCACTTATTCCCCCAGCCCCCCCACTTCCCTTGTGGGAAGGGCCACTTCTGGTCCTCATGGAAACGGTGGTTGTCACTGTTGCTCATTCAGTACTTATCGCAGGGGGCTGTCCCCGACCACTTTCAAGCCGGCCTGCGCTGTCCTGTCTCCGCGTCACGTTCTGAACTGACAACCTCCCGGCCCCCTCTCCCCCATCACGCCTCCGTCTTCTGACTGTGTCCCCTTGGGCGTGTTCTGGGTGACAGACAGGGCCGTCCTAGGCCGGGTCAGGTCCAGTCGGAAATGTGGAGCCACTGGGCGTAAAGGCTGCATTCAAACAGATGGTCATTTTTGCCTGAGCCACGAATTCCGATAATCGGGAAGAGCTGGCTGTACGTGAATTTGGTTTTCAACCCCGACAAAGCTGGCTTTGCATTCTCAGCCCTCCCACGTCTCCAGAGCTGCGTTCTTGCCAGGCTCCGGGCCTCGTTCTGCTTCCCGACAGACGCCGGCACCCGTCAGCGGGCTCCAGGGACCGCGGGGACTTCACTGCTCTGAGGCAGACGTGCAGGGAAGAGGACTTTCCCAAGGTGGACACCGGGGTCAGAGACGGGAGGGTGGTCAAAGCAAGGACACTTAGGCTCCATGGTCTTGAAAGGCTTAAGGCGGGAAGTTCCACAACATTGCCTCTGCCTGCAGCCACGTCATTTAGGGTCCTCTCCTTCTCCAGAAGCTATAGGACCCCGAGGTGGCTGGTGTGTGTCCGGCTGGCCGGTCCCAGGGCCCGGAGGACTGAGGGATTAAAACCGAAGTTCTGCTTCCTGGGGGGCTTCCTTGACTCCATCCATACCCCCTTCCCACTGCTTCTGCCCGGCCAGCCCCTGAGAGCCCCTCTGCACACACAAACCCTAAAGCAGGCAGGAACAAGACCTCAGAGGGCCCGGCGAAGCATGGAAATGGCCCAAGGTAGACAGGAGAGGGTCACGTGGCTCAGACCCCGGCCCCCGGCATCCCCGATGATGCCAGGCTGGCGAGACAGAGATTGGAACAGAGGAAGGGCGGTGGGGCTGAGCACAACCCCCAGCATAAACCCCAGGCCTTGTAACCAAGAAGAGCCCCTCAAAGTTCGAAAGAGGGAAATAGCACCACTTTATGCAATGGCTTGTCAACTCGCAAGGTCAATTTCTTTGTCCCTCCCACCAAGCAGGGCACCAGGCTGAAAATATGAACGGGTCTGTCTTGGTCTGTTCTAGCCGCTCTAACAAAACACCGCAGACCAGAGAGCTATCAACAACGGATGCGTATTTCTCACAGTTCTGGAGGCCGAGAGTCCAAGATCGAGACGCCGGCAGATTCGGTGTCTGGGGAGAGCCTGCTTCCTGGTTCACGTGGCCGCTTCTCGCTGGGTCCTCAGGTGCTGGAGGCCCCAAGGGTGCTCCGCAGGCTCCTGTCTCATGACCTAATCACCTCCCAGAGGCCCTGCCCCCCAGCAGTGTCACATCAGACATTAAGATTTCAACACATGAATTTGGGGAGGGACACAAACGTTCAGACCATAGCAGGTGCACGGAATCTGGGGGATGACAGATTCTGGGGGCCCCAGCTTCCTGATGAACACCTCCAATGCTGGGGAACGCCAGCTTCCAAAGAAAGCTATTCCGGGGGGCGAAGCCACAGCACAGGGGTGCCCGGGGAGACCCAAGGCTGGAGGCGACACCCAGAAGACCCCCGCGCTGAGCCGGGCTGCATGGGAAGGAACCTGGAACGGGGCGCACAGGGTGTCCACGAGTCCCCTGCTGGGGGTTACGTGAGCCTTTAATGAAACAGTAGACAGGACCCCAAGGCTGTACATCAGTCCCCTAATGCCCGGTTCTCGGGGAGCAGACAAGAATTGGGGAGTCGGAGCCGCAGTCTGGCTTCCATGCCTGCTGTCCCCTGCATGCACAGTGCAAGGGAGAAGAGACCTCGTCACCGAAGTGAGCCACAGCCAGGACCTGAGGCTCCGAAATCCAAGCGAGCCCAGCTCCCTCCCTTACCTCTATGTCGTGGGCCTCAGCCGCATCGTGGGCAGAGTAAGGACAAAGACACCCGGCCACCAAGTCCTCCCTGGCATCACATGACCCCCAGACATTAGGAGACTTTATAAAACGTGAGCGCCTTTCATTATGACTACCGTTCTCATCGTTGTCGGAAATACTAATCATGGTGTAACCAGACACCCCGGTGGCCTGCAGGGGCCAGGAAATCAGAACACCTCTGAGGCAGCTGCCCCGATGGCACGCGCCCTGCAGAGTCCACACAGCACACCGTCTCCAGCACAAGCTGGTGTCAACCCTCTTCTTTGGACTCTGAGGACCACATGGGTCAAGAGCACCTGAGCAGAGGGTGCTGGGGTGGCTCAGTCAGTTAAGCATCCGCCTCTTGATTTCGGCTCCGGTCAGGATCTCACGGTTCGTGGGTTCGAGCCCTGCATCAGTCTCTGCGCTGACAGCATGGGGCCCCCTTGGGATTCTCTCCCCTTCTCTCTCTGCCCCTCCTGGGCTCTCTATCTCTTACAATACATAAATAATTTCACTTTTTATTTATAAATAACATTAATTAGGGGGTGGGGTGATCAGCCCTTAACAAAAGGAGAAGCAGATGCTCCTAAGTCTCTGTCACTTTGTACAAACCGCCGTCCCCTGACTCTCCCGCCATCTTCCCAGCCCACCTGGGACCCCACAGGGGTGAGTCCCTGCCACATTATCACTGAAGATGAGCTGCAGGGCAGCCGGGAGGCGATCCCCTGCCCCCTACCAGAGCCAGCCAGGCCAGCCAGCACCCGGCAACAACCAACGTAACTAATTATGTTGCGTCTAGCTACCTACGTGGAATCTGCGTTGGGCCACAATCACATCACAAGCTGGAACATCAGGTGGCTAAGAACAGAGCCTCTGCCCGCCCTTGGCTCTGAGCTGAGTCGCTGCAAAAGCCTCTGCCTCCTTGTTTCACCACCGTGGCGGATTAAAACTGGTTTTGGCCCAACATGTGTGGACTGCCCGCCTCGGGCTCCAGGGTGGAGGGCGCTTGCGGGCTCCCGCTTTCCAGCATCAGCAGCTCCCTACGTGTTTGAGCCAGTTTCAGATCTCACCCCAAGGGAGAGACCATGGGGGCGTAATGGAGGAAGGGTCATGCTCACGCAGGAGATGAGAGTGACCTCTGGGGAGGGCGTGGCCGACTCGACGGCCCCTCCACACAGCGATCGGCCCCTCCACACAGCGATCGAACACATCCGGAAGGTCGGCCCACCTCAAACAGGTCTGGGCTGGGTGGGCCCCCCACACCCTCACCCCCCACACTCCATCAGAGTCGGATGGACGTTCGGAGCTTTGCACCAGCTTCATAGGGCACATTCGTTTAGGAACACGTTTTTAAGTGTCTGATATCATCCAATGACCACAATGAATCAATTGGAATCTTTATATTGGGATGAGATGCATCACACGCATTACTGCTGGGATAACATTTCTCATTTTAAAAAATAGTGCGCCCTCATTAAATTTTCAGTGAAATGGACGCAACACGCCCTTAGCAATTTTCCCTGTGGACGTGACTGACCCTCGTATGCGGGGGGATCTTTCATGAGTGGCTGAGGGTCCATTTCCTCACAACAGCCCCCAAGACCAGGATCCGCACGGACACAGGTGATTTGGGTGACCGTCCCAGGAAGCACAGGCGAGGAGGAAAGACAGGGACCTTTACGGGAGGTCGGTCCTCCGGGGCCCCACTGAGAGACCAAACAGGACACATGGCTGAGTTGTCCCAAGCAGACAAGAGGGGGCTGAGGCATTCCTCCACCGACCCCTGACCCCACCGGTTGGAGGTCACTCCTGGGGCCTCCACTCACCCTCCTCAGCCCGTCCTGTGAGCGGGACAGGCTCACACCTGAGACCAGAGAACGTCCTTGTCAGCACACAGACTCGAGCAGGACTCTGCTGGTGTGTTCATGAGTCCCATACCCGCCCCCGCCCAGGAGCAGGTAGGCACCGCTGGGGGAGGGGCCCCCGATGTGGCACCGACAGCTTCCCTTCCGTGCTCTGCATTTGCGTGTGGGTTTAAAGAACTCGGCTGCTGCCAGGCGATCCCGGCAGGGTTCTCCAGAAAGGCTTGCCTTCTCCCTGATGCATCCCTGCCTTCCCCACACACCCCCATCCCACCTCTGGGGCCACGTGTATGGACAGGTGTGCGTGGCCCCAAGGGGACCACAGTTCCTTCCCCCTTCAACTTGCCTCCTCCCTGTGCCCACCGCTCTCCTTAAAGGACCCCACAGTCCACTGGTTGTCCACGGCCCCACCAGACAGCGGTCACCATGACCCTCCCGAGGCCCTCACTCCTCACTTCCCATCGGCCTCCAGTCCTGGGAATGTGACCTCCCGAGTCCCCTTCCGACGGACTCTGTTCCTGCTGTCACACTGGCCCACGTGACTACCTTGCCTCCACTCTGAACACGAGCCGCCACTTGCTCGCATGCACGCCCTCCGTGGTCCACACAGCACGTGGCGTCCCACGCACCAAACGCTCTCTCCTCCGGCCCGATGCCTGGGGGCTCCGTCCGTGTTTCCCAAGTGAATAACTGAGGAGTGAACGAACGCCATCCCTTCAAACACATCTGGGCCCCAGCGTGTGCACACGCAGCCTTTTGCTGCCACTCACCCTGCAACTCTTAGCCTAAATGTCACTTGCACCCGGACGTTTTCTGTGGCTCTGACAGCAGAAAGCTCTAGCTGAAACAACCTGACTCTTCCGGCAAACCCCGCTCACAGCAGAATTAGAGACCTGCGGGATTTCGTACTCGGCGATCGTCTGAGACCGTGGCCCCCGAAGGCCAGCACAACCAGACTCCCCAGCTCGTGGGGACCCAGCAGTCGGCAACGCAGCGCCTGGTGAAAGGTACGAGAACGGGTCAGACCGGATTCGCGGGCGCCACCCCGCCACGAGCTGGGGGGACCTCATCCGGCTCTCGGGAAACCCGGGTGCTCCCAGGAGCTGAGGCCTCAGCACCTGGCAGGTGTGATGCACACTCCTAGCCGCGTGGGCTCCAAGCGAGAAGGGACGGGAGCCCGTGGGGCTGGCTGGGAGGGCTTCGGGCAGCTGGACACAGGAGCTGGGCTCCTGCCTTGTCCCCCAAGGCCAGGGAGGGCAGCTTTGCCAAGACATATGACAAAGCTGAGGCTTCGCCAAAGAAATGCCGGCCTCCTTAGGCAGCTGGTCAGCAACCTCCAAACAAACCGAAGCGTGTGGAGGAGGGGACCCGGAGCCGCAGGTCCCCCAGAGGCCGGAAGCGACAGAGGAGGAAATCCAGACGGCCAGGTGCGCCACCAGGGGCCGGAGCCAGGGGCTTCCTGCCTGGGAAGGCGTGCGGGAAACCCAGGGTCTCAGGACAGGGCTCAGGGACGGGTCATTGCACATGGGGGGACCCCGTCAGAGGAAGGGGGAGGCCACCCCAGCTCGGGCTGCTCGCGGCCAGGCCAGGGTCTCCTGGCCCCAGCTCCAGCCTGGGCGCGGTTTGGCGAGGCCGCCCCTCTGCGGGCACTGGGGACTCCTGGATAAGCCAGAACTTGAGGGCAGAGAACAGACCGGCGCCCGCTCCTCCTGCGGAGACCAGGGTCCCCTACAACCGGTGACTCAGGATCCCCACGGCTCTGCTTTCGTTCAGCCTTGCCAGTCCTGCCTCGGCCAATAGTAACCCCAGGCACCCCCTTGCTGTCGCTTCTGTAACACAACCGCACGCTTTGTAGGTTAAATCGGCACCAGCTGACTGCCTCGGAGCTCTGGAGGTCAGAAGTCCGAAGTCAGAGTGTGGGTGGGGCCGCGTTCCTTCCTGAAGCTCTTGGGGTGGAGCCGTCGAGCCATTTCCTTGTCTTCTCCAGCGGCGCGAGGCACCTGCCGCCCATGGCTCGCGGCCCCACCGTCTTCAAGGCCGGCGGTCAAGGCCCGTGGTGCTGCACCCTCCCTCCATGTCTCAGCCTAACCCCTCCCTCTTTCCTCGCGAGGACCCTGGGCCACCCGTGGCGGTCCTCTCCACTGGAGATCTCAGTTAATCACGGGATCCCGCCGGCCAAGGAAGGGAACACATTCACGGGCTCCGGGGATTAGGATGCAGACCTCTTTGGGGGGACATTATTCTGTCCACCACAGTCCTTACGTGTGAAAAGGGGTTATGTCCCTGCTGTCAAGAGAGCAGGAGAGAGAAAACGGGGGAAGTGTCATCAGCTCCAGCACTGAGGACCTGAGAGTGGGCTTGGCAGGAAAATCCAAGGGGCCTCCAGTCATCACGGGCAGACGGAGCCCCGAGGACAGACAGGCCTCCGACCAACGTCACGGAAGGGGCCAGCCGGCGGGGGGCTGTACAGAAGTGACAGTCGGCTCGCGGCTTAGCCAGCACGTAGCCTGTGTTCCCCGACCTGGAAGACGTTCTGGAAGGGAGTGTCAGCCCCCGGGGCCCCAAAGATCATCTCTCCAGACAGGAGTAACGTCCCATGTGAGGAAGGGGTTAGAATCCTCCCTGCGCTTAGAGCCACGACACCTGTTTGCGCGCTCTGAGATCCAGAGTGTGTGGCTCCACGCGGAAAGAAGGAGATACATGCCAAGGGCTGACGCGAGCAGCAAAGCCGGGATGAACCCACTGGCGAGCGGATCCGTGGGTCCGAGCAGCCTCGACGCTGAGGGGTTGGATCTGTCTATACTCCTGTTGCTGGATTACTCAGTTTGCAAGGACCTGGCAGCAGCTCCGTCTCAGACCTTCGACCTGACCCCCCTCTGCCCTCCCTCACCCCCACCCCCCATCACCCGGGGCCTCTTTTCCCACAGACAGGTTCTGCCGCAAAGAGCTGTTGTCAAAGGGCACCACAACTGGCGAGCCAGGAGCACGGGACGGCACTGGGACTGAGCGGGCAGGGCTGACCTGCTCTGAAATAGAACAGAGGTCGGAAGAGGAGGGCAGGTCCAGGACGCAGGGGGCTCCCAAGTCAGCCTGGAGCCTCCCACCTGAGCCATTCCCGTGCCTGGGCTCTCCTTTGAAGTGTAAAGTTCAATCCTTTCTAGTGCATGCACGGGGGTGTGCAAACATCACCGCGGTCATTTCCAGAACATTTTCATCACGCCCAAAGACAGCCTTCTGCCATCAGCCCCCCCTTTCTCCTGTCTCCCCCCCCTCCCCCGCCCTGGGCCACCACTCATCTACCTGCTGTCTCTGTGGATTTGCCTGTTCCGGACATTTCGTCTAAACGGGACCTCACAGTATGGGGCTTTTCGTCTCTGGCTTCTTGTACCTAACAGGGTGTTTTCAAGGCTCACCCACGTGGCTGCAGGTATTGGCGTTCGTTCCTTTGACAGCTGAACAATATTCCACGGTACAAGAGGGTGCACTGTGCCCCCCACTCACGTGTTGAAAGGCATGCGCGTGTCTCCCCCTCGCGGCTGTTGTGAAGACCACCACGGCCCCTACTTCCGGAGCTCTGCCTTCTCACCAAGGGGTGGTGTCTGATCTACCTAGAAGCAGTGCCAGGGCGACCCCTTCTCTGTCTCCCCAGGCAGGAGCTGCAGGGAGCACCCCGGCTCCCCATGGAGCACCCCAAGGCTTGCAGCTCTTGCAAACTGTGGCCGACATGGCCCCGCTTAGTGTACGGTCGGAGGACACACGGGACCCTGTTCCCGCCACCGACAGCCTGTGTGTCAGTCCAGATCGCGTGTGGGCCCAGTCTTCCCAGGGGCCCTGACCACGAACCCGGCGTCACCGGCCCCGAGGGCCCTCGGGTAAGCCCATGCAGCCCGCCTCGCCAGTGGCCCGCAGCCCAGGGCCCACAGGACGGAGTATTAACGACCATAAACAGGTTTCGTAACCCTCGATGGAAACATCATGCTCTGTGCTCCTGGGTACAATGCCCACACCCAAACACTGTCATTATACAATCCTTGGAGCAAAGCCTTCCCCCCTTGGAGCAGAGTAATGTAAAATCCGCACCTGTGCTTTCTTTACTTGGACCAGATCCACCGAAATCAATGCATTCCTTCTCCTGCTCGCCTGCTGGGAAATCGGTGTGACTCTTGTCTAAAGCTGCGTTGTACCCGGTACCCAGCCCTCTGGGAATGAGCGCTGGAGGTGAAAGGGGAGAAACAGCTCATGACGCGGGAAGTACAGACTGCAACATGCACATGTGCACACACAGACATGGACACACGCACACGGACTTGCACCCACACGCATACACACATGCGTGGCACGGACTTGTGTGTCTGGCTCCCCGGTGGGTCCCGAGGACCGTTTGATGAAGCGACCCACCAGGTCACAGCCACGGGGGTATCTCAGCTCCACGGATGGAGCCACGCAGGGAGAAAAACCGAAGTCACGGGAGCCAGAGATTCTAAAGTGGGGGAGGTCAGGGTCTAGCGAGCGCAGAACAGTCTGGAAGGAAATCAGTGGGAAACGGGGCAGTTGAAACGGGCTGGCCATGCAGCAGGACAGGGGCACAGACAGAGGAAAGGACTTGCAAGAAAATCCAAGTTTGGGGAACGTGAAATGTCAGTGGGGGGATAAAGCAGATGCTGGGGACAAGGGTCAATGCGACTCAGGCAGGCGCTGGGGGGAGCACACCTACCGGAAGGAAGCCGGCCTCGGGGACGGCCACCCGAGAGAGAAATGGGGGCACTCACACAAGCAAACAGTGCGCAGGACTCAGAGTCCGTGCAAAGACTAGAACATAGAAGAGGGAGGGGGCCTTGGGACCTTCACCCTCTGAGGACAGCTGCTGTTCACCCAGAAGCCAGAGCAGGCCTCACAAGGGAAGCGGATCTGCCTTCCCTGTGCACTGGCTGCTGTCCTGCAAGCCTGTGAGGGGCCCTGTCCCCCGGGGCGCAGGTGGGGACCCTGCTCAGACAAGGACTTGCCTAGGTTTGCTTGTGACTGCAGACCCCAGATGGGCCGGGACTCCCAGCTGCAGACCCCGGCCCACAGGCTGGGTGTCTGGAAGGGGCAGACTGGGACATGCCCGGGGAGGGGTGGGGTGGACAGCCCCCCAATGCCCACCTACCCCAGCTGTGCCTTGTGCCGCCGTCCAGCAGGGGCCCCAGCCCTGGGGTCGCCGGGAGCTGCAGCCCAGGGGGAAGCCTGATCTCGGGTGAGGCCAGCTCCCCGGGCGACCCCAATCGCCTCCAGGGCGAGGCCGAGAACTGCGCCCAAAGCCTCCACTCTGGAGACTGCTCGTTGGCCAGGTACCTGCCAGCCATGTGCTCAGTGTTTTAAACGTTTAACCTCCACAAACCAGCAGCATCTGGTCATTTCGAAGGACTCTGTGTTTTAAGATGAGCTTTCAAACCGAAGGCCCGGGTGGTTAGTCTGAAGCAGGCGCGGGTCAGGATAAGGAAGCAGGGATGAGGACGGCAAAAGGGGGAGGCCCGGCCGAGTGGCCTTCCGGGGCACAGGGAAGGCAGGCCCAGGGCGAGCGGCTCCCATGAAGGCACAGCACCTACCCCGTCAGGTTGTGCCAGTCCCGGAAACGCCCAAGAGCAGCGAGCCTCTCACCTGGATCTGCGCTGGGCAAGCTGTGAGGTCGAATTTGCTCTGGGCAGGACGGGACGGCCGGAGATGGAGCCGGCTTCCCAGGGCTTATCGCAACCCACACAGGGACCCCCGGAGGAGAGCCGGGGGCCAGGGGCTGCCTCCCTGGACCTCACCCCTCAAATCCCCGCCCTTGGGGCACGGCCCGACCAGAGCACCCCCTGGAAAACTCTGGATCAACTTGACCTCCAGGTCCCTGAAGATCTGGAAGAGTGTTAACCCCCAGAGACGGGGAGGGAGAGCCTCTCTGAGGATGAAGAGCCCAGCCATGCCTGTCAGGCTGCCCTCTGTAAGAAGTCATCCAATTTGCCCAGAAACTCACCATAAGTGAGTCAACAGCACTTTCAGTGAGTACCCACAGGGATCACGGCTCTGACTCCGCCCTTCTCTGAAGATGAAGTAGCCCCTCCTACTTGCAAAGGGACCCGACTTTCCTTTTTTAAAAAATGTTTATTCGTTTATTTTTGAGAGAGCAAAGCAGGGGAGGAGCAGAGAGAGAATTTCAAGCACTGGCGGCCCAGAGCCCAACGCGGGGCTCGAACTCACAAACTGTGAGATCATGACCTGAACAGAAATCAAGAGACTGATGCTTAACCGACTGAGCCCCCAGGCGCCCCCAGATTTTCCAGCACAGCCAACCCCCTGGGTACCTTTGGGGTTTCGTGACTCCGCCCCCCATCCCGGGTTTGCACCTGCCTGGGGGCGGGAGCCCACGCCCGGACCCCCGGAGCCCCTGCTCACCTCTCCTCCTTCTCCCCACTCGTTTCTCCAAACTGCCAAACTCCAACTGACTCATTTTATAGAGAAATATGTGGCGATGCCGATGTGGATTAAGGCAGAGAGAAAGCCAAGAAACGAGAACACAAGGAAAGGAAAAGCTGCCTCTCGTGTTCCTGGCAAAGGTGCTCTCACAGCTTCGGTGGGACGCGGGGCTGCCCGTGTTTCAAAGGCTCCTCTGTGGCCGGGGACCGAGAAAAAGTCAAGTCATGAATGTGGGAAAGGAGGGGGACCCCAGTGATCTGAGCTCACCGAACTCATAATTCACCGATTCTCTGATCCCTCGGGGCTAGCAGAAAAGGTGTTTCTAGTCACCAAATGTATACCCATGTACTTTTTTAGCCTCCGTATAAAGAAGTCTTCGTCTGATCTTGAGCCACAGAAAATGTTAGGAGTAGGTTCCGCTGAACATAGCCAAGATCCGACAACAGAAAAGCTCGATTCTCGCGCAGAGAAGAAGTCCAAAAGCCAGCATTCTGGGGCAGATATGGCAACCTCATGAGGTCAACAGAACATGCTTCTTTTTTTCTGTTCTGCGCCTCTTCTCAAAGTCCACTCTTGGAACAAGATGGCTGCCCGAGCTCCAGCCATGACATCCGCATTCCAGGCAAGGGAAAGAAAGAAGCAGGGGGATGGAGAGAAGGGGCCCCTGCCTTTGAAGCAGACTTCCCAGAACTCCTGAAACATCTTTCCACGGATATCTCCTGGCAGAACATCACATGAGGACCGAGAGAGTCAAGAGGCTGGAAAAGGTGGTCCTTTAACTGGGTACCTTGCCACCCCAAATACCATCAGATTTCCGTTGCTCAGAAGGAAGGGGAGGGTGGGTGTCGGGTGGGTTCCAGCAGTCTCTCACCAGAACTTATTCTCCTGTTGAAAAGCAAGTCTTCATAGGCGGCCATCATTGCATTTCGCTTCCTCTATTTCCATACCCAGCCTAGGGAGGGCGCCAGTTGTAGCTGGCGATGATGGGATGACGGCCCCGGCTCCGAGGTAGATGAGGGGTTGATGAAAACCAGAGCAGGTGGGCGGAGGCTTGCAGGGTGTGACTCCCTGTCTCGCTTTTCACTTTCTGCATCCATGGCCGCGTCCGTTGACCAGTCACTCACGGCCAGGGGTTTACCAGCACTTCCTTCGTGCATGGAGCCCCGATCTCGAAACTTATGCCCTCGTAGGACCCTTCTCTGGTGTCAGATGCTTGGGGCCAGGTCTGCAAAGACATGGGAGCACGGGAGGGAGTAGCCAGGGTGGCCCCCGTCCCGAGGGCTGGCGTTGTGAGCTCTCTCTCTGAATCACCGTCCCGCGAGAAGGCGTCTACTCCAAACCTGTCACTAACGGCCTCCCCGCAGGACAGAGACGGCTTTTCCCGGAAGACCAGAGGCAGCACAGTGCCTCCGTCTTCCTCCGCCACCTGCAGACCGTTATTCAGCGAAATGCGAGCTACACGGAGAGGGTTATTAAGAGAAGACTCTTTTCTTGCCTCTTCTTAAAATGTATATAAATACATACACTTTTATTTAAAACAAAAAAAAAAGTGTCTCACTTTGGAAGAGGCCAAGAAATGCACGTGTCCTGCGCTTTCTGGTTGATTAAAGAACAGCTTGACCCGATAAATGGAAATTTTAAGGCGCTCACAGGGCCTGGAAAGAGACGCAGAAGCCAATTTGAGCATCGAATAAAAATACCACCTGGGTTCGGTGGTGCCGAGTAACAACAGCTGGCTCGTCTGAGCTCAGACAATTATTACGTGAGGAAGGATTTAAGTCTGCACAGTTAAAATGGTAAAAAGATGTTTAGCAATGAATAAGGAGACAAAAATAGCCCAAGCAGTCATGCCCCACACACCCTTGGGCAGAGGGCGTCCGGCACGTCTGGAAACAGAGGCTGACAATGGAGAGAGTTGCCAAGGACGCCCTCAGCCATGAGACATCAGAGCAATAGCACCTGGGTGCCCGGAGTTTAGGGTCACCCCGTACGCCCAGTAAGCAAAGGGGTGGGTGTGGAAGTGGAGATGAGGAGGAAGTCCAGGGGTCTACAGACTACGGGCATTTTCTCAAAATATTTGAACTCTCAACTCAAACCACCATGTATTCGTGGGGGGCACCCACGTCCCTTGGGTCCCCTGGAGTCTTCCTAGAGGGCCCCTTTCTGTCCCAAATCCAGACTAGAATTCTCTTCAGACAGCCCCAGGTCCTCGGGGCAGGCACCTGGGCTGATG
>NW_027528796.1:3733008-3740453 GCF_008692635.1 Crocuta crocuta
CCCCCTGCCCCCCCCCCGCCCCCCCCTGCGCCTCCTTCAACCCATACCTTGGCTGGCTCTAGAACAAAGATTTCTCTCCGCAGAGCTAAAAGCCACACGCCGAGGCTGTGGGCCAAAGGAAAGATTGCCTGCTGGCCGCCCCCCCGTTAATGAGCAAGAGAGGGGGGAGCCTGGGGGGGGTGCCGCTCTAGATCTCTGTGGCGTGTAGCTGCCACAGCTCTGCTGGTGTGGTGGTGAGAACAGAGCTCACATCCTGGGCCAAGCACAGTGTGAAGTGCTTTTCCATGTGTCGTTATTAAAATATTAAAAATAAGCCCCTCTGTAAACCGCAAAACCCTTGAAATTGGCATCACATGCCACCTGGACACCATCCTGCCTTGCCTGTTCCCCAAACACACGTGTGCATGCGCACACACACACACACGCACGCACACGCAGTCTTGCTGTCCTTCCTAATTTCTTTCCTTGAATTCTTGAACCACTTTTAATGAGGCTGCCCCGCCCATCAGTCCCCCAAAACAATCTCAAGGCCACCAGTGACAACCCCATTGCTAAAGGCAGCACTCAGTTCTCAGCTGGCCTTTCTTTCCTTTTCAAGATTTTATTTATTTATTTCTATGTTTTTGTTTTATTTTAAAGAGAATCAGAGAATGCATGTGAGCAGAGGAGGAGGAAAGAGGGAGAGAATTGTAAGCAGGAGCTTACGATCAGCGTGGAGCCCAACACGGGGCTCGATCCCACGACCCTGGGATCATGACCTGAGCTGAAATCAAGAATTGGATGCTCAGCCGATTGAGCCACCCAGGCGCCCCTAAAGACTTTATTTTTCTAAGTAACCTGTACACCCAACATGGGGCTCGAACCTACAACCTTAAGATCAAGAGTCACGTGCTCTACTGACTGACTAGGCCAGATGCCCCAGTTGGCCTCGGACATTGTGGATCACTCCTACCTTCTAGAACGCTCTGTCACTTGCCACATCTGACCCATATGATGACTTATTATAGATTAGGAAAACTCACCACTCTGGGCAGAGGCAGCTCCGAGAGCATCCAGCCCACGGGCAGAACGAGGCAGCCCCCTTCACGGGGAGCCTTGATGCAGTATGCAGACTGCACAACAGGACAGGGCCGTTCTACAGGGCTACAGGCTGAGGAGCCGTCCGATGGTGAGAAGTCGGAGGCACAGGGAACCGGAATGGACCCCAGAAAAGGCAGTTGGGAATGGAACGAGGTTCCTGGAGGAAAGAAACAGAATGGAGAAGGAAAGAAGTGTGTCCTCCAGTGGGGTAGGGGCCTTCTGCTGTTCTCTTACCAAGAATCTGACCCATCAGCGTATTCTGATTTTTAGGAAATACGCACTGAGGTATTTTGGAGTAAGGCTCACAACATGTGCAATGTACTCTCAAATAATTCAGATCCATATGTATGCACCTAAAGCAAAAGCTTGAGCAGACGGGGCATACCCAACGGCAGGTGGTCTGGGATCTCGGGCACGTGGATGACCTCATACTCTTCGGTAACTTCCAACTTTCCTGCGAGGTTCAAGTGATTTCCATCTAAAATACTATTTTAGAAGAGAATCTAAGGGCAAAACCATGGAGACAGGAAAAAGATCAGTGGTTGCTAGGGTTTGAGGAGAGGAGTTTTCGGGTGATGAAGCTGGTCTGTGCCATTTTTTTTAATGTTTATTTTTAAGAAACAGAGACAGAGCGTGAGCGGGGGAGGGGCAGAGAGCGAGGGAGACACAGAATCCGAAGCAGCTCCAGGCTCCCAGCTGTCAGCACAGAGCCCCAGACAGGGGTCAAACTCGGGAACACTGAGATCATGACCTGAGCCGAAGCTGGATGCTTAACCAACTTAGCCACCCAGGCGCCCCTGGCCTGTACCATGGGTAACGGCAGGTGTGCGGAGTTATGCACTCGCCCAGACCCACGGAACGAGCAGCACGGGTGAGCCCCACTCTGGGTGCCCAGCTCTGGGTGCCGACGGTGTGTCAGTGCGGGCTCATGCACCGTAACAGGTGCGCCGCTCTGGTGGGGAGGCTGGCAGCGGGGAGGCAGCTGGGGGGGCCGGGGCAGGGTGAGGGCTCTACGGGAGCTCTCTGAACCTCCCACTCAATTTTGCTGTGAACCTAAAACTGTCCTAAAAAAAAAATAAATATCCTTTAAAATAAAAAAGTTGCAGTGGCTCAGCCTGAAGGAGCCCACCTCCACGAACCCCAGCGCAGGGGCCCAACACCTTGCCCTCTTGCTGTCCTGCACCAGCACATCAGCTTCCCCCGGGCCCAGGCTCTCCCTGTCGAGCTGCACCAGGGCCTCCCCCAGCGTGGGGGCCCTCGGGCCGGGCCAGGGGGTGACCGCTGTGCTCAGGGAACAAAGGCCAGTAGTGCTGGGCCCACATCACCTTGGGAAAGGTGCTCTGGAGTAAGTAAGCCCTAGGGCCTGGCTAAGACCCCCATCCCCTCCCCAGACCCAAATCTCAGCCACATTTGCTCAAGGTCACCTGCAGGGAGGGGAGCCAACGAGCCCCCAAGGCAGAATCTCCTGGGGGTCAGCATCTCCTCACCTGAGCAAGGAGGACAGCCTGTCTCCACCTCCCAAGGAAAGATCCAGAAGGGAGCTGTGTCTGGGCCTGTACAAGGGACAATGTGAGCCCCACAGGATCAGGCTCAAAGCTCCCGGACCGACCCTCACAGAGTCCCCTGCCCCCTTGCCAGGCCGTACCGGTGACCCCGGTAGGCCTCTCTTCCCACGTGAGGCTGGGGCTGGGCAGCGTCAAGGGGCGTGGGCAGACCTACGGGGAGAAGGGCAGCCACGGCACCCGCCCCACCCCCACACGATCACAGCCACCTGCTCCCCCACCCCCACCACGGGGCGGGGGGAGGGTTCTGTGTTGAACGTGAACTCCCGATGGATGTGGCTTTCCAACTAAAGTTTCATTTCAAGGTGTATAAATATCGCAGCATTGGTCAAGGTTCCGACTCTTTGCTTCAAAAGTACACCCCCAAACCAGCGACTGATTTCACCATTCACATTTCTGCTTAGAGAAATATTCCAAAGCAAACACGTCTCCGTAAGCAAGGCTTGCCAAAAATACTGTTTCCTAATATCTTTGTTGATAGGAAAAGAAAGAGTCCTGTACTAAAGGTTTGGCAAAGAGTGACAAGGATAATCCTTGTGTGAAGGAAGACAGCCAGGCACGGCAAGTTTTGTCACCTCTTATTTTTAAAGAGAGCATGTGGGTCATGCCCCAAGCCTAAAACCCAGAAATAAAAAGATTCAGAAAAGATAGCTCTGAAATTCTGCCCTCCTTTCGGCTTTTGAGGGGAGCACAGCAAGGTTTTAGAGATTCAGGGCTGTAAACTTAAGCTTCCAACTCTTTTGAAGAAGAACTTGTTTTGCATTGTTTCTTTTTCTCTTGAAGACGTATTTACAGAGGGCGCCTGGGTGGCTCAGTTGGCAAAGCATCTGCCCCTTGATTTTGCGTCTGGTCATGATCTCACGGTTCGTGAGTTCAAGCCGCATGTCGGGCTCTGGGCTGACAGTGTGAAGCCTGCTTGGGATCCTCTCTTTCTCTCTCAAAAATAAACGTTAAGAAAATTAAATAATGAAAAAATTCAAAAAATAAAAAAGATGGATTTATTGAGATAAAATGAACATGTGATGAATTCGTTCTCATTTCACAGTATAAACATGTTTGTTTAAAAACCAAATCATTATGTTGTACACCTTAAAGTAATAGAATGTGATGTGTCAATTATGCCTCAAAAAAATGTCATCATTTTTAGGCATACAGCCCCAGGTGTGGGCAATGCAGGAGCCACATTACCACGGCCACGGTCGCAACACAGAGCATCCTGTCTCCTGGTGTCCCTTCGCTGTCAGTCACCCCCCCCAGCACCCCTGATTTGTGCCCCTGTGGTTTTGCCTTTTCCAGAATGTCATTTGGGCGGCAGCACACAGTAGGTAGTGCTCCGCATCTGGATGCTTTCACTTAGCGTAATGCCTTCGCGCTCAGCCAGCGTTCATTCACCGAGCGGCGTTCCACTGCTCGGATGTGGCCCTCCTTCACCCACGCGCCAGCTGGTGGCCATTTGATCGTCTCCAGTTTGGGTGATAAAATTGCTACAGGTTCTCTTTCTCTGGAGTAAAGAGCCAGGAGAGGCCCTGCTGGGTCGCAGAGGAAAGCGTCCGTGTGACTGCGTGAGAAACGGCCACCTGTCTGCCACGTGGCTGCACGTGGTTGCACGAGGCTGCACCGCTTCCCAGCAGCTGTGGATGAGCGTTCCGGGTGCTCCACACCCTTGCTGGCATTTGACATCACCGGTACTAGCTGTTCTAGTCGGAATGTGGCAGTAGGTATCTCATGGTTGTTTTAATGTCCGTTTCCCTAATGACTGACGATGTCGAGCATCTTTTCATGTGTTTCTTTGGGGTCCATGTCTCTCGTTTGGCGAAGTGTCTGCTCAGCCCATTTTCAGAAACGGAGGCTCCGCATCTTCTTGCCCCAGCTGCTAACGCGAGGTGGAGGGGGGCACTGGGAGGCATCTCAACATGCTGGTCGCCATCATTTTCCTCCATGGGACCCCTAACGACGCCCCGGAGGTGGCACCCTGAGAAGCTTCCGCACGTGAGGGATCCCAGTGCTGGAAGAGCGTGGGTCCCACGGGAGGAGCGTGATGTCTTCTCACCCACACGGAAGGGAAGGTTCCATACAGTCTCTCCGATTCTGTATTTGCCAGCTGTCCTGAGTGGGACACGACGCGTGGTGACCATGTAACTGGCACACGTAGAGCCCCCCAGAAGGCTGTCTGGTGCTGGACCCTTGGCTGGATTTCGTCGGTCTTAATTAACCAAGTTCTCGACCGCATGAGGGCAACTGGAGCCATGCGGCGAGGTCACGCTTCGGCGCTGGATGGAAGAGCAGGGCTGGACCCAGACGGAGAGCTGCAGGCTCCCAGCATGAGAGCGGCGTGCCTCGCGGCTCCTGCACACCTGTCCCTTCGGCTGCGGCTGCTCCCCTGCCCCAAGGTGCTTGTCTTCTCTCCGTGCACGGTCTGTGTGGCCCCCGCGAGCCAGCCTGCCATGACCCCCAAGCAGCTGGCACCCACGCCCGATGCTCTGAGCTAGTGCTCCGCAGCCGAGCAACTCTGCCACCCTCCAGCCAGGGGACAAGGGGCAAGGTCTGGGCATGCCTTTGCTGGTCGAAATTAGAGACGGGTGCTTCTGACATTGAGTCCAGCTCCTGGATGGGGCTCAACATCCTACAAACACACGGGCAGCCCCCCACACCCAGCAAGGATCCAGTCCCCGGGGTCAACGGCGTGGGCACTGTCTGCTTCAGATCCGTCGGGCGTTCTGCTCAATGACAGACATGTCTAGTGATCAGGTGTCCCCAACACTGTGGCATTTTGGGTCCCTTCAGGGCTCAGGAACTTCAGAGTTATCTTCAATTCCATTCTATTTTTATCCCCATCAGGGAAAAAAAGGAAAAAGGCAAAGACAAATGAAGAAGGCATGAATAACGTATATGGCCCATAATTTGGACGTAAATGGGACTGAAGACATCAGCGTGCCTTTGACAGTTTTACAACTGTCACATCTAAGGCCGGAGAGCGTCTGCACAGTGCACTTTGCAGGTTCAAGTCCGAGAAACCCAGGCGTTATCTCTGATGGTGAGGTTTATTTTTTCTCATTTTCACGCCATTTGAATTTGGAGGCTTAGAAAACTGGTTTTTTAATAAAAGTAAATTGGAAACTAGGTTAGACATAGGTGATAGTTCATTTTCCATGTCATGCATCACATTTAAATTTTGTGTGTGATTTTATACATGATGATCACCTTGACTAGGCTACGGCACCCAGCTTCTGGTCAAACATTATTCTAGATGTTTCTATGAAGGCATGTTTGAAATGACATTAATATTTAGTCAGTGGACGTTGCATAGAGCGGATTGCTCCCCGATATGCTGGTGGGCCTCATCCAATCAGTTGAAGGCCTCAGAGAAACAGACTCACTTCTCCCAAGGAAGGGGAAATTCTGCCAAAAGACAAAATAGAGGCTCGAACCGCAACTCCTTCCTGTGTCCCCAGCCTGTCGGCCCACCCTGAACATTTTGGACTTGCCGGCCCCCATTATTGTGTAAGATAATTCCTTAAAACAGCCTTTCTCTGTCTCCCCCCTTGTAAATGCATATGTAAATGTGTATGTATATGGACACACACACAAGTTGATCATGTTTTCCGAGAACGCTAATATACTATCCTTACTATTGTCCTTACAAAATGGCACCCATCTGAGATTCTTCAATGGCTGACGCTGCGTTGCTCACGTGACTTTGGTTATTTTTCCGTCTAGAAGAGTTCGGATGTCATGGACACCTGCGTCGCCCACGGGCATGACTAGCTCGTGTGACCAGCGCCGGTGAGTGTGTCCAAGGAACAATGTTGAGAATGGCCGTCCCGCCCACCCAGACCAGAGCTCGATGACCACAGGGCTCTGCCACTGCCACTGCTGCAAGACGGAAACAGAAGCGCCAATCGTGTGTGGCTTCTCCTGGGTTCAGGGACAACAGTGCGGGAAGCCACCCTGATGTGGAGCAAAAGATGGGAGGTTTTGAGGAGGAAAGAGCTCAGGACAAGTTCAAGCCCGAGCTAAGCTGGACCGGCGCCGGATGAAAAGTGGGGTGAGGCGCAGGGCAAACAGCACCCCATTGCTTGACATGACCAGCATTCGTAGGAGATGACGGTGGAGTAAGGCCCGCCTCCTTATCCCCTACTTGGTCTTTCACGGGTCCCAGAATGCAAAGAAGGCCACAAGCATCGGCTGAGTGAAGGGAAGACTACTACTCCAGCGTGGCCTCGTCTTGGTTACGTCCGCAAAGACCCCGTTTCCAAATCAGGTCTCATTCCCGGGTTCGGAGGGTTAGGAAGTAGACCTATTCGGGGACACAGTTCAACCTGCTAAGGGCTCAACCCTGTCCCGGTGAATGCTGCGCCCTCGGGGGGTGCCGCGGGCCAGTGAGCAGGGAACAGAGCAGTCCCCCAGGGCTCCCTGAGGGCCAGGCTGGGGCCACTCACCGGGGACCTGGCAAAGCCACCCGCAAGCACGTGCAAGGGGAACAGAGATGCCTGCGACCCGGGGCCGGGGAAACAGGCCTCGGCCTCCCTGCTTCTTCTGGGTGGGGCTCCTCAGCCCCTGCATCTGAGCCTGTTTCCGAAGCATCTTCTGCAGGAGGCCTTATTCCTGATGAGGCGGTGTGCCTGCCGCCCAGCACGACATGGGGACCAGGGGTCAGCCACATCAGGGGAGACGGCGGAGCGCTCGCCGACAGCTATTTGGCGAGAGCACCTACTACGTGCCAGTCCCCACGCAGGACCACGAAACCTCGGTTCAGAGCTGACGATACCGCTCAGCCTCTTCTGCTGCTCCCGGCAATTCCCC
>NW_027528796.1:3740758-3744316 GCF_008692635.1 Crocuta crocuta
CCGCCCCCCCCGCCCCGCTCCACGTCTCTGACCCTGTGGCCACCCAGGAGGAATGCAGACCCAAGCCTCCCTCACCATCTTCCCCTCCACACCCTACCCCTCCCCTGCTTCATCTGCCTGTTCAGCCAGCATGAAGCCCACTGCGCGAGGCTAAACCCTGGGGCTGCAAGCAGGAAAGTACCTGTCATTGAGCCAGGAATGCACGGGAATCCCAAAGGAACAGCAGGGAAAAACTCCATCGCTCTGTCCGCAGAGGTCAAGGAGGGCTCCCCGGAGGAGGTGACGCCCTGGCTGTATTGAAGGAAGAGGAGGAGCTGGCTAGGCATTAAGTGGAGGAGGGTGTTCGCGGTAGAAGGGGGTGAGGACAGGGGAGATGTGTTAGCTGGCGGCAGTGAGCTCTACCTGGTGTCTACTCGGCCTGTAGGCCTGGGAGCTGCCCCAGCCCAGCCCTGCAGGCCCCGCTACCAACGCCCAGTGCGGTGACTCCACCCCCCTCCAGGCTCCACCTAGTTCAGGGTCATCCTCAGGGGCTTCCCCATCTCCCTTACCCCCGGACGGCTTTTCTGTGGTCCTAGGCCAGCCAGTCCTGGCTTGGGGATGGGGGGGTGAAGGGGGTGGGGCCGCAGGGACAGCTTGCCAGGCAATACCAGACCCTCCCCGACCTCAGCCAGACCCTGCGGTCCCTGTTGTGACCTGGCCTTGCCCCCACCTGCTGCTGGACCGCTGCACTGTGCTGCTGCACCCCGGACTGGCCCGGGGTCCCCTTCCCCCCAGTGGCTGACGACCGGGAAGGTCTTCTCTGCCCCGTTGAGAGCCAGCCCCCGGGCCCAGGGCTCTGGACCCTGACCCTGCCTGCTTACCCGCCTCCCGCGAGGCCCCAGCTCCCATCCTCCCGGACACTGGCCTGAGCGGCTGCTCCCCCGCGGCAGGCCCGGCGTGGCCATCTGCTTCTCCGACGGCACGTGGCCTCAAGCCCGAGGGCTCCTCCGGACGCACGCCGGCGCGCCCGCACGTGTCCCTGACTTTCCAGGGCGCTCAGGCCTTCACACGGCCGCCCCCAGCTTTTGGACATCACACTCCCCACGAACTGCTGGCTTCAGCCCTCAGACAGCAGCTCCCGGACTCCGGCCGCCCCGGCGCCGGGCCTGTTCTGGACTGTTCCCTCCGGGGCTGCCCCCGGAGGCCAGAGCCAGGACCTGAAGGTGGGGACGGGGGGTGGGCCGCGTGGAGTGCAGCAAGCAGCCGCCGCCAGGGCGGGAGGAGGGGGGAGCCGAGCTGGAGCCCCGTGGGCAGGGCCCCGACACCCGCTCCCAAGCCCGGCTCCTGCCTCCTTCACTGACCCTCGACCGGGAGGCGTAAGCAAACCACAGTCCCAAGCTAAGGGGCAGGAGGCCCTGGACCAAGGCCAGCAAGTCCAGCTCGACCGGAAGCGGCCACCCCCCTCCCTGGAGACCCGCCCTGCGGTCCCTGCAGCCTGCAGGCGGGGCCGGCCGGCACTCAGGACACTTGCGGAGTAGCTGTGTTGTCNTGACTAGAAAAAGGCGGCCGGGCTGTGCTCTGAGGTCTTCCTGTCACAGACACAGTCATCGTGGCCAATGTGTCCCAGGCCTCTGAGTCTCTGTGCTAGATTCTCCCTCACAGATACCTGTGGCCCTGCAGTGTCCCCCCAACCCAGTGTCCCCAGCACAGTGTCCCCAGTGGTGTCCCCCCAGCACGGTGTCCCCCCAGCACGGTGTCCCCCCAGCATGGTGTCCGCAGCACGGTGTCCCCAACATGGTGTCCCCCCAGCACGGTGTCCCTCCCAGCACGGTGTCCCCCCAGCACAGTGTCCCCAGCACAGTGTCCCCCCAGCAAGTGTCCCCCCAGCAGTGTCCCCAGCACAGTGTCCCCAGCACGGTGTCCCCAGCACAGTGTCCCCCCAGCACAGTGTCCCCAGCATGGTGTCCCCCCAGCACGGTGTCCCCAGCACGGTGTCCCCCCAGCATGGTGTCCCCCCAGCACGGTGTCCCCAGCATGGTGTCCCCCCAGCACAGTGTCCCCAGCACAGTGTCCCCCCAGCACGGTGTCCCTCCCAGCACGGTGTCCCCAGCACAATGTCCCCAGCACGGTGTCCCCCCAGCATGGTGTCCCCCCAGCACGGTGTCCCCAGCACAGTGTCCCCCCAGCACGGTGTCCCTCCCAGCACGGTGTCCCCAGTACAGTGTCCCCAGCACGGTGTCCCTAGCACGGTGTCCCCAGCACGGTGTCCCCAGCAGTGTCCCCAGCATGGTGTCCCCCCAGCACGGTGTCCCCAGCAGTGTCCCCAGCACGGTGTCCCCCCAGCACAGTGTCCCCCCAGCACGGTGTCCCCAGCAGTGTCCCCAGCACGGTGTCCCCAGCACAGTGTCCCCAGCACCGTGTCCCCCCAGCACGGGTCCCCCCAGCACTTGTACAGTAAGTGGTCATGGAAACCTGAATAACACTGTTGCCCAAGCAGGAGGTGGCAAACATCACTTTCACTCCTAATCCACCTGCTAGAACAGGTCACCTTGTCTGACCTAATCAAAGGGCCTTGGGGGTGGGGCAGGCAGGCCCTGCAGTTCTGAGCGCCTGGGGGGGCAGGGGCCCAGGGCAGGCGGCCCCAAGAAGAGCCACTTTGACTTGAAGATTCTTTTGAGTTGAAAGCAATCAACACCCGGCAGGTTCAGGAACGTTCCTCGCCTCCCCCACAGCCGCCGACACCCGCCCTGGAAAGGCGAGCCCGCGGCAGGAAGCGCGCTCTTAGCACAGCCTCCTCTCTACCTAAGGGGCTGCTCTGCCCAACAGGGTGACTCCTTTCCCAGCACCTTCTCCCACCTTCCTGACCGCGCCCCCTGCTCCGGGCCCCCCACGGCCAACCCTCCCCGGAGCTCAGGACGTCCTGTGGCCCGACTGTCCCCAGAATCCCACGTCTTTGTGGATTCCCCGTACGCACCAAACGGAGTTGGATTTTCTCCTGCGAATGTGTCCCAGGTCAGTGTGACTCTGGGCCCAGCTGCGAGGACCTTGAAGGGCAGAGAAAGGTCTTCCTCTTCAACAGGTGGGAGGGAAGGAGACTCAGAATGAAGCACAGAATCTGCTACTCTGTAAAAGCAGAATCCCATGCCATCCACAAATGTCAGCGGAGCCCCGACCCGGGGCCAGGTGCCCACCTGCCTGGCGTCTGGTTGCTGAGAAATGAGCTGAGTGACAGATGTGAGAGGCCACACCCTCAGGGTGCAGATGGGGTGGACACCAACACCCCCACCCGCCCTTTAGGCGATGCATGTCCCAGGCCCCAGGGGCTGCTCCGCTGATGTGACCAGAGAAGCTGAAAAAGCGCTTGTTTCCTTCCATTCTGACCCCTAACTTTCTGGTTCGGTTCTTCTTTCCAGCCAGTCTCTGGGCTCAAGCAGAAGACCCTGGGGGCAAAGTGTCCCCTGGTGGGGACCCAAACTACCCCCTCGAGCACCGCCCGGAGCCAGGGAGGCCCCACCCCAGGACGGTGGCGGACCTGACCTTCGCCTCCCACCTGCACGGACCCATCACCTTGGCCCACAT
>NW_027528796.1:3744935-3745482 GCF_008692635.1 Crocuta crocuta
CCATCTTCCCCATGTTGGCCTCCCTGAAATAACTTCCTTCCTTTGTTCACTGTCTTGGGGGTTTGTCAGCAGCCAGTGGCTGGGCCTGGCCTGTTTGGGACCCCTGATTCCCAGCTATAAAGCCCCTCAACCTGGCCTCTAAAAGATGGGCTCCAGGGGTGCCTGGGTGGCTCAGTCTGTTAAGCGTCCAACTCTTGGTTTCAGCTCAGGTCACGATCTCACGGTTCATGAGTTCAAGCCCCACATCAGGCTCTGCACTAACAGTGTGGAGCCTGCTTGGGATTCTCTCTCTCTCTCTCTCTCTCTCTCTCTCTCCNGAAAGTTAATTTAGAATTAACTTTTTTTTTTTTCAAATCTGTGTTTCCCCTGTGGTCGATTTTTATCATTCCTATAATTCAGTAAGGTTTTCGCTACCAAAAAGAACACGGAGACTTTTGGTGAGCCGGTGTCTGGGGTCACGGGTGAAGCGTTGAGGAGCGCGCCCTGTGAGCACCGCTGACCCAGGCCGCCCCCCGCAGCCGGGCGGCGCGCCTCTTGTCACGGCGGG
>NW_027528796.1:3763436-3763690 GCF_008692635.1 Crocuta crocuta
AGGCGCCATCTTCCCCATGTTGGCCTCCCTGAAATAACTTCCTTCCTTTGTTCACTGTCTTGGGGGTTTGTCAGCAGCCAGTGGCTGGGCCTGGCCTGTTTGGGACCCCTGATTCCCAGCTATAAAGCCCCTCAACCTGGCCTCTAAAAGATGGGCTCCAGGGGTGCCTGGGTGGCTCAGTCTGTTAAGCGTCCAACTCTTGGTTTCAGCTCAGGTCACGATCTCACGGTTCATGAGTTCAAGCCCCACATCAG
>NW_027528796.1:3763796-3772685 GCF_008692635.1 Crocuta crocuta
CCCCCCCCCCCCCCCACTTCCCCATTTGCACTCTCTCTCTCAAAATAAATAAATAAACAACAACCCATCTGGGTCATTAGTGTATCGAAAAACTCTGAAAGTTAATTTAGAATTAACTTTTTTTTTTTTCAAATCTGTGTTTCCCCTGTGGTCGATTTTTATCATTCCTATAATTCAGTAAGGTTTTCGCTACCAAAAAGAACACGGAGACTTTTGGTGAGCCGGTGTCTGGGGTCACGGGTGAAGCGTTGAGGAGCGCGCCCTGTGAGCACCGCTGACCCAGGCCGCCCCCCGCAGCCGGGCGGCGCGCCTCTTGTCACGGCGGGCCCCGCGCCCTCCCCGCCGCCCTCCGGTTCCGTTGGCTCGGCTCTGCTCAGAAAACGTTTTTCAGCTTTCCGCCTTGCCCAAACCTAGTATCTCTTTAATTAGCAAATTCTCCCAACAGTCTATTTTCAAACTATCATAGATGCGTGTGGAATGTCTTCGCACCTTTCTGTTTGCACCAATTTTCACGGTCCCTGGCTTTCCGGCTACTACCGTAATTGTTTTCAAATCGGAACGTATGAGAGTTCTGAGCAAGTTTTTTCTATCAGCGTATCACTCATCGGTCATATCACATGAGGGAGTCTGCCTTAATTTTATAACCTTTTCTATTCATCTGCAGGATTATTTTTTCAGCGCATACTCAGTCTCATCCCAGACAGCGTTTCATCCTGTGCATCTGGCTGAGTCCCCGCGGCCGGGACCCCTTCTGGCTGGGCTTATTCCAGACCTGATCATTTTGCTCTGGAATGCTTTCAATTTGCAAAGTAGTTATCTGAGCAAGGAGTGGGAGTAGCCATAACCTCTAATTCTCATTGAATCCCTATCACATGCCCCGTAGGGCTAAGCACTTGACCTTTAGCTCACTTGCTGCTCACCTTTGACCTGTAGGAGCTCGGGAGGTGGAAGTTCCCGAGGCTCCTATAACAGGTGAGGAGGTAGCTGCTGGTTTCCGAGGTGATATGACTTGCCTGAGGTCATCCAGTCACTAAGTTGAAAGAGCTGGCGCCAGTCCCCAGCAGCCAGCTCTCAGCTTCAAATATTCTACCTCCCGGCACCCACCTTTATAAAACTGAAAAAATAAACACCATCTGTATATTTGTGGCTGTGTCTTAGCTGCATCAGTCGTGACCAAAACCACCACAGCTCAAGTTTGCACTTGCACTCGTATCACTCACGGAACTTTCTCTGTTTGTCTTTCTTAACTTCAGAATTAAACCATAATGGGCGCCCGGGTGGCTCAGTCGGTTAAGCGTCCGACTTCGGCTCAGGTCATGATCTCACGGTTCGTGGGATCGAGCCCCGCGTCGGGCTCTGTGCTGACAGCTCAGAGCCTGGAGCTGCTTCGGATTCTGTGTCTCCCTCTCTCTCTGCCCCTCCCCCACTAGCACTCTGTCTCTCCCTCAAAAATAAAATAAAAACAGAATTAAACCATGGCTCCTCAGCTACTGAGGGAAGCTTCCTCCTTCACTATATGATTAATATCAATCCTCAGACTTGAAGGCATTTCGGTTTCAATTAACATTCTCCAGGAATAGCTCAACTTTGCTCTGTGGCATTTTGTTCTTATGTTTGATGAGTCACTGGTATAATTTTTGCTTATTATCTCCTTACATTGTTGTACATATTTGGGCCCGTTTAACACGTTATCTGAGCAATGCGGTCCTGAAGGCTAGCTTCTACTAAAACAACTGGTTTTTACTCTAACATTGCTATCTTGGGGGCCACTTAGGTTTTTGGGGCACCTGAGCTTCAGGTAGGCCAGTCACCTACTGACCAGTAAGAGACGGTGAAAACAGTGAGGGTACCTGTAGACAGCAAGATGGAGTCACTCATGTCAAGCAGGGACCCGGGTCAAGTTCAGGGTACTATAGCAAAGCCAGCACGGGCTGGAGACACCCCGGTACTGATTACCCGCAGGAGCAGAGCAAATCTGATGACAGCCCTTTCAAAAGGGAGGATTTTTGCAGCAAACTGTCAGACTCCTCAGACGTGACCCCTCTGTGCCTGAGCACTTCAAAAAGGGCAGCTTCCGCCAAAGCCTCCGCCCAGTTCATCCCCAACAGGGCAGAGTCTCTCTGCTGCTTGACCATAATAAGCAGTGAGCGCCCAGCGCTGACCCAGACGGACAGAGGCCTTATCTCAACTGCCCGCCCACAGACTGACTTTGCGTTCGGTTCGTTAATTTCCTAGCCCCTCTCCCCCTCTGATGTCTTGCGTGTTGTGTGGCCTGTCTTCTGTTCTGCTCTGTCTGCCGTGTAAGAAGCCAAGTCTAACCACACGGTGAAATGTCACTGAGTTGGGAATCCTGAACCTGCTTTATAAGGATGACTAACTTCGCTTTTTGACTGAATGGAGCAGGCGTTCGGACAGACCCACCTCATGTGCGTCTTCACTGGGGTCTCATGACAGTCCCTTTCCTGCTTTCCTTTATTTTTTTTAATGTTCATTTATTTATTTACTTATTTACTTAGACGGTGTGAATGAGCGGGAGAAGGGCAGAGGGGGGGGGAGAGAGAGAGAGAGAGAGAGAGAGAGAGTGCGAATCCCAAGCAGGCTCCACAGTGTCAGCACAGAGCCTGGCGTGGGGCTCGATTCCACGAACCGAGAGATCGTGACCTGAGCTGAAATCAAAAGTCAGATGTTTAACCAGCTGAGCCCCCCAGAAGCCCCACGAGCTTCCCTTGAATACAGAATTCTGATGCGCTAACTTCAGTCCCAGGGAAAGAGAACAGCAGTGGGTTTTAGAATAACTGTCGCCTTGCTGACGATTCAGTGGCACTGTAATATTGAGATGGAGCCAATCACTCCAGTCTACTGATCACAAGGGAAGAACTACATCTGAAAAGGATTTCGGGGGGAGGGCCCAGCAGTTTTTGACCTTCGGCTTCGTATCACATACTCCAAGGGTCTTATTTTCTAAACGTAGTTGATTTTTATAAGTCAAAATTCTTGGGAATCTTTTCAAGCAGTGTTCGAAAAGCCTAGGCTTATGTAGCCAATGATACGCCAAATGGGTTAAATACGCAGTCTTGGCCAGACCTCAGATGATATCATGACATTTCTTGGTCACCGATCATCACTACTCATCCATTTTCAAAGTGTTAGACTGCTGACAATAATTTGCCTACCTTAGAAAGAAAGAAAGCTTACAAACAACAGGACATCTATTTTTAGAAGTAGTAATTTCACAGATACCAGGGAATCAGGCAGTGTACCAAATCAACTGAGTCACATGGACGGAGGGGGATTCCTTTCTAATGGAGAAAACAGATTAAAACACTTGACCCAGTTTGTACGAGAGTGCTTTGTAAGTAAACCTCTAGTTCTATAGTGTTTCATCAAATCTAGTTCTAAACTTGATATTTTAACATAAATTTGGGGGGAAATATTGATTAAGATGTTGACAGGTGTCAAATTTCTAGCGCAAAACATGCCAAGTATGAAAATGAATCTCAGAGATGATTTAGTACAGTAAGTACTTTTCCAATCAAGTTTAAATGCACGTTCATATTTCTTTTTTCAGCAGGGTGACTCATGTTCTGAACCAGGGTCAACAAGGCTGACTCTTACCCAAAAAAAAGGGATAAAGCTCTAAAGTCTCCAAGATTTAAAAAACAAAAGACCAAAACAACAACAACAAACAACCAAAAAAGTCCAATCTTATCTCTACTCTTTTTTTTTTTTTAACATTTTTATTTATTTTTGAGAGAGAGAGAGAGAGAAACAGAGCAAAAGCAGGGAGGGGCAGAGAAAGAGGGAGATGCAGGGCTCGAGCCCACAGACTGTGAGATCATGACCTGAGCCGAAGTCGGACACTTAACTGACTGAGCCACCCAGGTGCCCCTCATCTCTACTCTTTTAAAAATAGATTCAGGGTCAGATAAATGGAGTCCCGCGTTTCAGCCATCTATTCACGACGTGCACAGAACCTCGTGAAGCTTGATGTCGCATGGGACAGATGTGCCCGGCTGTCTTGAAATGTCGCGGTAAGACACAACGCCGGTTTGCTTGCAGATACACAGAATAAGCTGCTGTTTGGAAAGGGCCACCCAGCCTGTAATGCCCTTTGGTGAATTCACTGTTGGCTCTCCCAATGCGGTGTCCCCACCTAGAAATCCAGAATGACAGTCAGCTCCCCCGTGCCTGTGTACAGGAAGGGAGTTACTGCGTGATTCCAGAGTTCGTCTTCCTGGCTCTTGGGGGAACACAGGTTGGCATGGCTGCCTCCACCATCAGGCCCGCCCCACGTCTGGGTCCCTGAGAGAGGCCAACCACCCTCCCCCACAGTCCAGAGCACACAGGGCTTGGTAGCATTCACCACTTGGATCCTGGCTCTTTCCCCAGGGAGGATGCCAGTTCCTTGAGGGCAGGGACCATCGAGTATCCATCTGTGCAGTCCCGATGCCTGGGTCACGACAGGCACAGAGATCAGAGTGCTGAAGGCAGGGCGGGAGGAAAGGAGGCCATCCAAGACTCAGACCCGCTCCACACCCCACATCCCTCACTGTTTATAAAACCAGTAGCTCACCGAACACGGGCCATGGAGCATGAATCCCTCCGCCTTCTGCTGCCTGACAACTCATTCTCCATCTGCACACACCTGTCTCCCTCCCACATCATCTAACAGAAGCTCTGGGCTCCTGATTCACCCCTTCCCCTAAGGAGTAAAAGATAAAGGGCTTAAGAGCTAACGAATTCTAGCCTAAACATCTGGAGTATTTTCAGCGCTGATTTCGCTGTCAGACGTGAGTCCAGCCCACTTCCTGCTCCTCCTGGCCTTAGGAGCCCCGCTTTTCTGGAGAGGAGGCTTTTCTCATTCCTGGAGAGCAGGGTGGCTGTGCAGCTCAGATCACAGCAGGGGACGGACACTTGTTCAACACACGCTGTCATTCTTCACCCCTCTGTGAGGCTTTGGGGATATAGATCTGCCCTTATTTACCCCCAGTAGCCTATAGTGCGGATTTTAAAGGATCTGTATTTCTCACACAGAATCTGAAGCAGGCTCCAGGCTCTGAGCCAGCTGTCAGCACAGAGCCCGATGCGGGGCTCGAACCCACGAACCGTGAGATCACGACCTGAGCCAGCTGGATGCTTAAGCGACTGAGCCCCTCAGGCGCCCTGAGGTTTATGCTTTTAAACCCGTAGAGACCTTTCTCCCCCAGTTTATGAAAGGGCTGTGCTTATGTGGGACGAGAAAGGCAAAGAAACCAGGTCGTAGTATTGCTAATACCACCAAGTCAGACGCCGTTGTAACACAGCTTCTAAAGGAGACCTGGCCATGGGACACAGACGGCCCGGGACACAGGCCCCGAGCTCTGAGAACACACAGGTTAACAGACACGGTTTGGGCGTCCGAGGAGCCCCCAGGCTGGCGTCACAGCTGGCCTGCCGGCAGCCGGGAACAGAGCGGCCAGAGCCCAGAGGCAGGAGGCTGGCTCGGCAGGAGCGGAGGGGGGGTGGGGCAGGGCGCTGCCAGCAGATGGAAGAGGAAGAGGGAATGCCCGCAAGTTCCCAAACCAGCTGTGCGCGGCGGAGGCAGCCGGCCAAGTGGAGGAACCAAGAGAAGCCACCTCTGTGCCACTTTGCAGGCCAGGCCCACACTGAGGCTGCACCCACCGGATCTGCATTTGGAGACATAAATGTGACTAAACTGGACTGGCCTGGGGAGGGAGGGTGCAAGCCTGACGCAGGAAGTTAGCGCGGTGGCTACAGCGGTCGGTCAGAGAGCTCAGAGATCGTGGAGGCCGGAGCAGCGGCAAGGGGGCAGGTGAGGCCACACTGAAGGGGCCCCTGAGAGGCGGACGGGCAGGCCTCGGTGATGGCTCGTGGCTCTGGGCTACCCGGATGGTGAGGTCTGGCAAGAACCTGGTTATATAGACGGTGTGATGTGAACTGTGCTCAAATAAATATACATGACGCGGTGCTAGAAATCCTGTTGGGGTGCGTGCATGTGTGGGCAATACCCATATACACATATATATATTGTGTGTATATATATGTACATATATGTTGTATATATAGTGTGTGTGCGTGTGTGTATATATAGTTGGGCTCCTGCTAGAGGCCAGGCTCTGTGCTAGGCTCTGGACAGGCAGAGGTGGAGACCTCCTGGGGGCTGAGGGGGTCCCCGCAGGCAGAGCCACTAGAACATCCACAGACGGTATACAACAAGCTACTAGAGGTGCTGTGGGCGCGCCGGAGGGAGCATCATCGCACCCAGGGTGAGGCAGAGGAGGCAGTGGATCCCCCTGGGGGGAGGAGGGGGCGGGAAGGAATCCAAGCCAGCAAAGTGAACGATCAAGGTAAGAGGTGCCCGGCGGCGGCGTGAAAGGGGGAGAAGAGGTCACTTCAGACGCCAGGAGGCGAGAGACAGAGCCTGACTTGTTTGGGGACATTGCGGGGGTTGGGGGATGGGATTACAGGTGGACCGGGTCATCACTCTGGTGGGTCCCATTATGGAGTTTGAATGTTAGCCTTGGAGCCTCTGAGGGCCATCAACCATTTAAGGGAGTGGTGTGATACCTTTTGTTTTTTAAAAAGATCACTTGGATTGCAAATCCAGGGCCGATTAAAAGGGAAAAACCTGGAAGCTGGGAGAGCGATCTGGAAGCAGTTGGGGGTGGAAAGTGGTTAAGGGATCAGAGAAATGTTCAGGAGGTGGATGGATCAGACTCGGTGAGAGGCTGCATCCGGGACCTGAGGGACGAGGCGGACACGGTGCCCAAGTTCCGGGCTCAGGCACCCGGGCTAACTGTCCCAGGGATGGATGAGACGACAGAGGGTGAGCGTAACAATGGGGTCAGGTCCAGAGCCACAAACCTAGGAGGTCAACTGACAGACTGAGGTTTCTGCGGGACGTGCCAGGCCCGGGAGCAGTGAGGCGGTGAGGGCAAGAGCCTGAGCACACGCCTTAAGAGTGTGGGCACCACAATGTGTCCCCCCTTCCCGCGCCCCCTCCCCCGAAGCGGCGAGAACGGAAGGCGAGGGACACTGCTTTTGGTATTTGGAATAGAACAGTAACTAAAAAACTTGGCTCTGACTCTGGCGCTTGCTCCCCAGTGCGGTATTAGTTTTCTCGCTGTAAAATGGGGATTACTGTGTGGCCACTCCCACTAAGCCCCGGGGACCCTAGAACTCAAGACCCTTTGAAAGCCTTACAATCACTGTTGTGTTCTGCCTTCTTTTAAGTCCCAAACCACTTTTTGCTCTACTACCGTTCAGTTCAAAATATAAAGACACTTCTTAACATTTTTAAATAGCTGTAGGAGAAAATACTCAGGTGCAAGATTCTTCGAGATGAAGCGTCCTCTTAAAACGAGTGGAAACTAAAATAGTTGGCAAAAAGCTGTTACGTGGAAACAAATTTTTAATTTTTATCAACCTAAGGCAAGATTATTTGCTACACATGTTCCCCAGACGTTTCAGAAGTTATTTTAACCAGGGTCATGTGCATAAACGCAAGCTTAAAAAATGAAGTCAGGGGCGGCTGGCTGGCTTGGTCAGTAGAGCATGTGACTCTTCTCTCTGGGTTGTAAGTTCAAGTTGGGTGTAGAGATTGCTTAAAAATAAAATCTTAAGGACTGGGGGGCTCAGTCGGTTAAGCATCTGACTTTGACTCAGGTCACAGTCTCACGGTTCATGGGTTTGGGCCCTGCATCGGGCTCTGTGCTGACAGCTCAGAGCCTGGAGCTGCTTCAGATTCTGTGTCTCCCTCTCTCTGCCCCTCCCTGCTCATGCTCTGTTTCTCTCTGTCTCTCAAAAAAAAGAATAAACATTAAAAAAAAATTTTAATGATAAAATCTTAAAAACAATAAAGATTCAAAATTAAAAATGACAGGGGTACCTGGGTGGCTCAGTCGGTTTAGCCTCCGACTTCAGCTCAGTTCATGATCTTGCAGGTTTGTGAGTTTGAGCCCCACGTCTGGCTCTGTGCTGACAGCTCAGAGCCTGGAGCCCGCCTGGGATTCTTCGTCTTCCTCTCCCTCTGCCCCTCCCCTGCTCGCACTCTGTCTCAAAAATAAACATTAAAAAAATTTTTAACAAAAAATTATCATTAAAAGATTAGGACATTTGAAAAGTATTAACCATGGTTTTTTATTTAAAAATTATTTTAATGTTTAGAGAGAGACAGGGTGCGAGCAGGGGAGGGGCAGAGAGAGACACAGAATGTAAAGCAGGAACTAGGCTCTGAGCTGTCAGCACAGAGCCCGACGGGGGGATTGAACTCCGGAGCCACGAGACCAGGCCCTGAGCCCAAGCCGGACGCGAAACGCACGGAGCCGGCCAGGTGCCTCAGTACTGACTACGACCTGAATTCCAGAACCTAAGTCTATCCTAAACATCCCCGCTTTAGAAGGCAATATAACAGTAGTTATTAAAAGATTATGTTCAATCCCAAAAGTACAACGCTGAGCTCAGATGCCTTAAGCAGGGAGAGAGAAGTTCCATCAAACATTCAGAGCAGATATTCTAATTTTATGCAGACTTTCACTAATTGGAAAGGGGACTGGCGGTGGTGCTTAATTCATTTAACGAAGACAACGGTACCTGTGATACAAACACCAAGATACCTTTAACAACTAGAATTACAGACTGATTTTCTTTATAACCCCACCTTGCAACCTCCTCCCCTGGGGCTGCGGGGAGCTCGTCGAGCAGAGCGTGTCTTTAGGGTTAGTGTTTGGAGTTGGGCATTTGTCGGAACACACTCCTGGTCCAGACTGCAAGTGGAGTGAGCTTCCTCGGCGTCACAGGCGTGCAAGAAAACGAGTCGGCCCGGGCACGGACGCGGGAGGAGCCGCGTCGGGGCCCCGCGATCACTCACACCCAGGGAGGCTGCAGGCG
>NW_027528796.1:3773552-3787842 GCF_008692635.1 Crocuta crocuta
TCCCGTCCAGCCCGCCCTCGCCCGCCCCCGGCGCGGCGCGCCTCCCTCGTCCCGCCCCCAGGCGCCCGGCGCCCAATCACAGCGCCGCGCACGTGACGAGCGCTGCCTGCGATGACCTCATCCCTGGTGTGGGATGACGTCAAATTCAAGATGGATGGAATCACAGCGGCAGCGGCGGCTGCGGCGCGCGCGAGCCGAGTGTGAGCGGAAAGGGGCCCGGCGGCTGCCTCGGGGCTGGAGACCGGTGAGTAACTGTCACGCCGCTCGCCCCAGGAGAACTGCGGGGCCCCGCGGGAGGCCACAGCCTCCTCGCCAAACGCGGCCTTTCCTGACGTAACTCTGAGGTGATTTCTCTCCTCTTTTTTCTCTCCACCAGCGGGTTGCGGGTTCCGAGCGCTTCTGCGCGTGCGCCGGGCCCGGGCTCTCACCGAGCATGCCCCAGGCTCCCACGTAGCCGATTGTGCCTTCACACTGCGCATGCTCATTGCCCGCACTTGGCCTCGCCCTCGCTACTGCGCACGCTCCGTCCCCGGCTGGTCTTTCCCCAGCCCGGCCAGGTGCCCCCTGGGCCGGACGTGCCCGGCCTTGGCGCGCGCACCTGCGCGGAGCGGTTGGGGCGTCTTCCGGCCCAGGGCACGTGTTCGCGTCCCGTGCGGGCGTGGGGACGGGCCGGGGACGCAGGGTGCGCGGGTGTGCGCCGGAGCTGCGGGGCGGCGGGGCCCCGCACCTGCCGCGGCCAGCGCCCCGTAGCCCCTGGGTCCCTCCCGGCAACCGCCGGCGAGACCAACCAGGAGCGCGGGCGGACTTGGCCGGCCCCGCCCCGGTCCGCCCCCTCGGCCTGCCCTCTGCGGGACGCGTGGACCCCGGGGCGCGCTCCGTTCCCTCCAGAACCCCTGGAGGACTTGTTTCTGCTGCGTTGTCGATGGCTCCCCGCTTGAAAAAGGCCCCGTCCGAAATCTGCGGCCGGGGGCGGTGGAGATGGGGGGTGTTGGGATCCGCGGTCCTGGAGACCCCGGCCCAGAGACCTCTGCCGGCGGGAGTCCCCGTGATCTTTCCGTGTGTGTACTCGCCCGGACCACGTGGGCGGACCAAGTTCAGTAGCGCCCTATGAACGCCGGTGGCGAAGGGGGCCCCTGGGCACGAGCCCTTCGTCCCGGTTGCTATGCGCTGCGAGCACAGGGCTGCGCGGTTCCGGAGAAGGCAGCTGCCGCGGCGCTTGGAGGTGGGGTATTTTCAGAGTGGTTCTCTCGGGCTCGCCGTGGCCGATGAAAGTCAGGGTTAATCCGACCCCGCACAGGACCGTATCCTGGGGTCTTGGAGTGCCGGAGCCCCCGGCGCTGCCCGCCTCTGGGACCTGCGGGCCTCCGCGTCTTACAGCATAGTCCGGTGATTGTTCGTGACGCTGGCCCCGAGTCCGCCCTGAGGAGCCCGCTTCACGGTCTGTGCTTAAAAACCTCGCTTCAAAAGACAAAGCGGGTTAATAATCCATTTTGGATTTTTCATGGACAGCTGTTCCCCCCATCTGATGCTTGGAGTAAATATCTCTTCCACCCCTAATGTCTAATTGTCATTACTTTTAAATTCAAGTATTCCTGAAAGTTGGTGTTAGAAAGAAAGTGGACATTTGGGGCACTGATCTGCTTGAAAGTTACCTTATGTTTCTTTCATTCACTCATTCATTCGACGCTAGCGAAGGTGGCTGCGCCCTGTTCTGTACAGTGAAAAGGGTAGAACGCCGGTCCTTAAGGAACTTTAACAGTGTTTATGGCAGGGGGTGTTGGGTGTGTCCGCAAAGGGGGGTTAACTGGGGTCTCGGGTGAGCAGGGGATGGCCGAAGAGACCGTTCTCGTTGTCCCCGCAGCCAGCAGGGGTGAGAGCTGACTCCAGAGCTGTTTACAAGCGAGGCTTGCCAGGCCGTGGTGCTGGGCTGCAGAGAGAGAGGTTTCCGGTTTGGGAGACCTGGCGGTTGGCAGCCCCCCTAACCAAATAAGGAACGTGTGAGGACAAGCGGGTGTGGGGTAGGGACGAGGGAGGGCCCGGAGGGCTGCCCGGGCACGCGGGCTGTGCCGTGGTGCACGTGCCCAGCAGGCACCTGCAGTCCCAAGGGCAGGTCTAAGCAGAGGTTCAGGTTTGCGACTCCACATCACGTAGGCCTTCGAGCCCCCAGAGCTCATGCGAAAAGCAGGGCTGCTGCGTGCGAGGCTCTGGAGCAGAGGCTGGAGCAGCCCCGGTGAGCAGGTGCAGGCGTGAACCTGGGGGGTGAGGGTTTCTCTCTTCACGCAGCACATACTGCCAGGCCTGCGCTAAGCGCCAGCGATACACAGATGAAAACAAGTGTTTTTCCTTTTAAAGGGCTCTCCTGAGGGAGGTAGACACTAAAAACAGGCCATGCCGCATGGTCGTGTTAACCGCAGAAAAAGTGGATGGAGTCCTGTGGCTGCTCCAATCCAGCTGAGCCATTGGTTGGGGACACAGTAACTGGAGCTTTGTACAGACAGTGACATTTGAGCCCGATCTTTCTGGAAAAGTTGGCCAAGGGAAAGTAAGAAAGGTACGTCAGGTGGTGAAAACTGGGTGTACAGCTTTGTAGGGTGGATGGTAAGAAGTGTCCAGAGGGGGTCCAAAGACAAATAATGACCAGAACACGAACAAGCCTGTATGCCAGTCCTAGAGTTTGCATTTTATCTAGGAAGCGGTAGAAAGATCAATGCAGTATTCTAAAAGGCAGTGATGGGCACCAGCTTGCTTCAGGAAAACCGATACGAGGCGCAGCTTCCACTCCTGCGTGTAATTGCATCGTCAGAGCACAGAAAAATCAACACGTTGCTGTGCAGGATGGGCATTGTGAAGGGTCTCGGGATGTATTAAACAGGGTGGCAGTCCTTGCGTAGCTCACAGGTCTGCTGGGGAGACAAACCACTCGCAGCGTTGGCGCCGAGTGGGCATTATGTAAATGGTGCCGCTCTGTAGCGCGGGAGCTGGAAGGCGGTTGCTCATTATAAACTGAAGTGCGCAAGGACTGTGCATTCCTTGCTGAGGCTGCCAAAACAGAGCACCACGGACTGGGGGCTTGGCAGAAATTTATCTTCACACAGTTCTCGAGCCCAGAAGTTCAAGATCAAGGTTTGGGCAGGGCTGGTTTCCCCTGAGGCCTTTGTCCTTGGTGTATAGAGGACTGTGTTCTCTGTCTTCATGCGCTCCTGTCCTGTCTCCTCTTGGAGGGATTGCCTTAGGGGCCACCTTAAAGTCCTTCCTAACACTCCCTGATCCCTTCAGAGACTGTCTTCAGGGGCACCCGGGCGGCCCAGTCGGCTACGCGTCTGACTCTTGATTTCTGCTCCGGTCATGGTCTCACAGTTTCGTGAGTTTGAGCTCCACGCAGGGCTCTGTGCTCGCAGCTCAGAACCTGCTTGGGGGTCTCTGTGCCCCGCCCTCCTCACGCTGTCACTGTCCCAAAATGTTAAATAAATAAATCTAAAGATAATTTTTAAGAAAAGACTGTATCTCCAGATCTGCTTGCATTCGGAGGCTCTGAGCGTTGAGTGTGCGATGGGGCACGGCGGGGGGACACAGTCCAGCCGTGACGGGAGGCTGAATGGAGTGATTGGACTTGAGCTGAGCGTTGAAGGGGGGTGAATGCTCAGCTGAGTTGCATCCTGGGGAAGGTTAGACGGGTGCTGGGACGTCTGCGATCTGGTCGTGGAGGAAGCAGGACGCTGGGGCTCTGTCTCACAGACACAGCCTCCAAAGCAGGAGGTGCTCACAGGGGAACAATGAAGGCAAAGAACATTTAAAAAGTAGTTTGAAGCCAGTTTTACAGAGCTGTAGAGTCTGTTTTTAACATTCTGTGTTTTGACAGACAACCGTGGCTTTTACCATCTAACTACTTAACTTTTCGCCCAGCTTTTAGGGCTCAGCCAAAATGTCCCACGAGTGTTGTTTAAGAACCTTCCTCCCCAAAGCCCCAGTTTCTCCACCCAGTGATAGCTCCCTGCTTATTAATATTACAGCGCAGTCTGAAGTTACCTTTGTCATTTGTTTCCTTGTGCGTTACCCGATTTACCCCCCCTACAATTCAGAGGCCTAGTCTGTTTCGTGCACGCCGATTTTTCAGGCGTGTCTAAACATGTCTGGCACATAAAAAGAGCTCAATAAATAAATGGTATTAATGATAGTGTTACCTAGTGCGTACGCCCGAAGGATGCTGGCGCCGTGGTTTAGGAAGCTCCGTGCAGTAGAGGATGGACGGGGGGAGCGGGGCGGGAAGGTGAGAAACACCTGGAGATGTATCAGTTGGGGTCCCTTTCAGAACAAGAACAGACCCTGACAGGCTAGCTTGAGTAGAACAAGGAATTTATTGTAAAGATGCGGGGTTGCTCCTGAGATTTAAGAAGAAGCTAAGGAATTGGGCCAGGAGGTGCGGAGATGAAGGTTACTGGCTGCAGTCGGGTTGGTGGCCTGGTGCGCTGCATTGTTAGGTCACCGCTGAGCTAAGTCATCTCCTCATCTTCTGCCTCTGTTGGGTTTTGCAGGCCCGTATTCCAGGGAGAAGGGTTCTGCCTGCTTGGCCGTGGTCGTGCGCCTCCCCGTGAGCTGGGGCAGAGCGGCACAGCCCACAGGACAAGGGGGGTCTTCAAAGCCAAGTCCAGGGCCTCTTCCAGCAGGGGGCCCGAGCTGTGCTGCAGTCCCTCCGCCCGACTCGGCCCCTCTCTGGGGGGACGGGACCCATGGGAGCGGCACTCCCGTCCTGGAAGGGTCGGATTAAGTGAGCCTGTCTCTGAATTCTGAGGCGCTTTAGAAGATTTCTGATCCCTGCCTTGTCACCAAGGGAATGATAACCACCCCCCACCCCGACACTGACTGTGCGTCTCCTCTCCCCCGAGTAATGGAATCTCGTGGAGATTTAGGAGAGTCGGGCCTACGTCCACAGGTGAGGGTCTGGGGCTGCACGGTATGTGTGTGTTCATGTTCCAGAGGCACGTGTAGACGCTCTGCTTTTCTGACCGTTTGCTTTGTGTTACGTGCGTTCCTTCTTTTCTCTTGGGGCTATGGAAGCAGCCCCCAGCTTTCCAAGGGACCGTGTGCCCAGAGCTCAGGTGTGGGTGTAAACAGACAGTTTCCCTTAGGACTGGTACCGAGACTTACGGGCTAGTCTAGCAGCGAATTTGATTTATAATGTATCTTAGCTCTGACACCAGCCAGAGCTTTAGCCTCAAAGGTGACAATCAGTGCGGTTGTCTTGGTCCAAGGCCCACCTCCCCTTCGGGGCCCCCCATTCACCTCCTGGTGCCCTTTATGCGAGGGCTTCCTTGTACTTTGCTTCCTTCTGTTCACATCACAAGAATGCTCTCTTCCAAAATTGTCTACCTTCCCTCCATCCCCGGAAAAATCTTAACTCCTTCACCTGGCATTGCTGTAAAGAGGAAATTATTTGTACTGAGTCATTTTTTGTTAAGATATGAATTTTCCCTTCTCTTGGCATTTAGTACCTAAGGAATCTGAGTATTGGTACGAAATAATTTTCTGCAGTTCAATTGGAAAGGGCTTTGTAGCCACGCTAGGGAATTGGAACCTGGATACCCCCACCCCCATCCCCTGTAGGGGGTTTAAAGCCCTGGCACAATCAGATGTGTGTTTCTAAAAAGTACCTGCAGTAGAAATGGGAAGAATGGAGCCTTCGCCATTCCGATAGTGAGTTACCTGGTGAGTCCCAGTCTTCTCTGATGTCCCCACTGGGCACTCACCCACCCACTCACCACCCGGCCCAATTAACTGCTTCCTGAAGTCAGTGCTACTGTCTGTATCCTTCACCGTGTGTAATTATCTGTCCCTGTCCTACCGTGGGAATGTGAGCTACTAGACAATCATCAGCGTCCCTGACGATTTGTAACCCTCACTCAGGACCATAGCGTTCAGGAAGGGAAGAGAGGAAGGAAGTAAAATGCTTCCCACGTAGGAGGCACTGTGGATACCAGGAGCTTGCAAACAGTGCGGCCTTTGCTCGTCATAGAACTCCTGTGTGGTAAACAGGCTTCGCCCCGTTTCACAGGTTCGGGAAACTACTGCTCAGAAAGGTCAAGTGACCTTCACCAGGTTACATGCCCCATCAGTGACAGAGCCAGGACTGGAGACGAGTAAGCTGATCTGAACGTCTTTTCCAGGAGCTGTGACTTCCATGAATTGTTTAATTGCACAGATTCTCGTTTTGGAAATTTCAGGAAACAGCATGAAATAGGAACGGTTCGGGCAGAGTTGGGGAAGAGTGTTGTGTGCAAGGATGCAAGTGGTAAGCGAGCTGGGCTGTTTCAGAATCTGGACTTCCTTGGGGGATTTCCACTCAGCTCTTTCTGTCCATTGTAAACGACTCTTTTCGTCCACATGTCGCCCACTTTCCTTTTAAGAGCGCCAAGGGCTTTCACTATGACTCAAGTGATAGCAGGAGCTCTTCGCTGATGAGTCAGGTGGGGCCACATGGTGGAGGGGGAGTGGGGGGGGCGGACTTGGTGGCCATAGATGCATTTCCACGCAAGGGCTTTTAGGTTTGCGCGGCACTGTCCTCCAAAGTCGGAGGTCCCGGTTAATCACAATTAAAACTACGTGAGAGGCTGCAGTTTGATGAGCCGGCAGATCTGTGGAGGAGGAAGTCCGTGCAGCAACAGCGCCAGCCCTACCTAAGGGCCAAAGAGCCAAAGAAGCGAAGGGGCTGGACGTTCGGTCCACACACCCACCAGCCACAAAGGGTTATGTCGGGAAACAGCAGTTGTGATTTCCACCCCGCTTTTGGCTGCATTCTTAATGTTGCGCTTTATATCTTCAGTTCTGTTGTTAGGCTCAATAAATACACCTACTGTTGTTAAAACAAAAAATCCAAATTGTTCGTTGTTTGCAGCTAGACCAGGAAAGGGTCCATCGATCTTGAGTTTGAATAATTACGAAGGTAAAGGCCAGGAGGGCGAGGGGTGTGCACTGCGCACACCGTCCCATCACTGCACACGTGCAGGCCTTGACCCCAGCCACTGGCCAGGAGAGAAGGGGTGCGTTGCCTCTTCAGACCTTGAGTGGTCTTCGTTTAGCTCTCAGGGCCCTCAGGCCTTCTCCCCTCTGCTGCCTCATCACCTGCCTTCCCTACGGGCACTCTGGCCTGTCTCCTGTCCTTGAAATGCCCTTCACCCTTCCTTCCCAACTACTCCAACGTTGCCCACCCCTGTGCCCCCTGCAGAATGCCTTCCCTGACCTCCCTGCGCGCTGTGCCTGATGCCATCACCGCATGGCATCCCTGCCGCCGTCTGCAGTCTGCGTGGTGCTCTGCGCACTGGCGCGTGGTGATGGACTCCCCTGTCCTGGCCCCACACAAGTCTCTCAGGCAGGACTGTGCTTGTCCGGCCCCCAGGCCCCGTGCCCAGCCTGGCCTAGCACGCACTAGCTGTGCACCAGGTAGGAGAAGCGGGTAACGTGATGACCGAGGCCAGGCTGGGACCTGACTCCCAGCTCGCCCCGCTGCTCACCGATTCCCCTTCGGTACCAGGCGTGACTTCTCAGTGCTTCCGTGTCCTCGTTTGTAATGGGGGTTAGGACAGTGCCCGACTCAGATGTTGATGTGGGAGGAAGCCGGCAGCAGCAATGCTGTCGGGGTCAAAGAGCGTGGCCTCCAGAGTCGGGTCACCTGGTGCAACTCCCACTCAGCCTTTCACCATGCAGGTGACCCGCGCCAAGTCACTAGCAGTCTGGGCCTTGTTTCCTCGCCTCTGAAGTAATCCTAGTACCTGCCTGCCACGGTTGCGGCGGCTACTCGGTTAATGCATAAACCTGCTCACGTCGTGTGCGGTGGAGCGAGCTCTCAAATACTGGCCGCCGCTGGGGGTCAGGTGAGCACCCAGGGCCGCGGAGCCAGAGACCCAGCAGCAGCGCCCCCGCTGCCATGCCGGGACTGCGCGCTAGGTGGCTTCCCGCACGGGTGGCCCACTGGGGACACTAAGCGAGGCTGAAGCCAGACGAATCGTGTCAGGTTTTCAGGGACGGCGATTCCTTCTCTCGCGGCCCCACGTTGAGCAGCTTGTTTTTCCTAATTCTCAGGCGTTTTCGCTCAAAGTGTATAGGAGCCTGTGGTTCAAGGATCAAAAGCAGTGACTTAGAACAAAACCAGCTATCATGCTAATTTGAGAAAAGTGACAGAAGGAAACTTTTCCGAACAACGGTGTCTGTGGCGTGTGGCAGCAGGCACAGATGGCGTGTGGAGTCGCGTTTGCAGCGTGGCCAGGGACGTGGAAGTCCTCACGTGGCTTCGTCCTCACACATTCCTTTAGCCCGTACCTGTGGTTTCAAGTTCCCGGGGTGTCTTGGTTTGGATTGCGCCATGAGCTGGCCCTGAGACGAGAGTTCAGATGTGTGCTGGGGGAGCGATCCCAGGAGGCACCGGAGGGGTCGGAGGGAACGCGGAGCGCGAAGGGCACAGTCGTGAGCGGGTTCCTGCTCACGTTTAGAATGCAGACTGACTTCCTGAAAAACACCCGAACCAAACTTCGTCTCGAGTGAGGAACTCCTTCCAGCCGTTCTGGTAGGATTCTGGGGGCTCCCTGTAACCCCCCACCTTCTGTCCTCTGCGGTCAACCCGTTAGAAATCCCGGTAACTGCCTGTACCTCCCCGGCCACCTCCTTGGTCCACGCACCATCTTGTCTCCCCTGCGTCACTGCTGCAGGCTCCCAGCCGGTCCAGGCTGCCGTCAGATGTCACCCCTGTCACTGCTACAGGCTCCCAGCTTGTCCAGGCTGCCGTCAGGTGTCACCTCTGTCACTGTTGCAGGCTCCCAGCCGGTCCAGGCTGCCGTCAGATGTCACCCCTGTCACTGCTACAGGCTCCCAGCTTGTCCAGGCTGCCGTCAGATGTCACCCCTGTCACTGCTGCAGGCTCCCAGCCCATCCAGGCTGCCGTCAGATGTCACCCCTGTCACTGCTGCAGGCTCCCAGCCCGTCCAGGCTGCCGTCAGATGTCACCCCTGTCACTGCTGCAGGCTCCTAGCCAGCCTCCCAGCTTCTGCCTTTCCCTGCCTTCTGAGGTCCGTTCTCAACAGCGTAGCCAGAGGGACCCTTCTGAAACATAATTCAAGTCATTGTCACTTTTCTGCTCAGAATCTTGGCGTGACTGCCTGTTTCAGTTCTGGTGGAAAGCTCGGCTGTCCTGTGGTTCACTCAGCCCCGCAGTCCACGCCACCCACACCGCCCAGTCTTCCGTGATTGCCACGGCTCCTTGCCTTCCTCAGACCCTTCCGACGGCACCGTGTTGAGTGAGCGGAAGATGACTTGCGGGGTCCTGGCACAGTTCATCGTGTGCTGGGGGTGTTCGGTGAGCGGCAGCACCGTGTTCTCCTTTCCTGCGCACGACCGCAAGGTGTGGCAGCCACTCATCCGTGCCTCGCAGTGGGGGGAGGCGGAGCAGCCCGGAGTGCTGTCTTGGGCCGGACTCGTGGGAAGGGGTGCGTCGCACATGCTTCCACTTGAGGATGCGAGCACGCGAGGCTGAAACCCGGGTGTCAGGCGAGCGCAGCCTTACTGTGTTGGAGGCATTCTGACGTTTTCTCCTCTGTCGCGGTCATTTTATCTTTTGTTGAATCACTGGTTTCAAACCACTAAATTGATTTTAAGAAACCCTTTTGAAAAATACGCGTCCGTGCTTTTAATTCTGCATCTGTTGCTTTTCCGAACTAGGGTTCTCAAAAATAATTAGCACTAAAGACAGTGTTCGTGACACAGCTGAGTTGTGAGTGTGGCATTACGAGTCTCTTTCTTTATCTGCTGGCCTTTGTGAAAGGTGACAAGGATCTGTGCAGATACATAAATGCATGATGTCAAGACATGATAGGATGAAGGAAGACATTGAAATGGCGAGCGGAAGAGGAAGGGAAAAGTCTCTATCAATCAAAAGTGGAGGACTTAAAATTTGCCGTCGATACGGAATGATGGGGGCAGGAGTGGACGGCAGCTCCTTACACTCTAACCAAAGCCTGTGTTTGGGGACAGGCTGCCCAGCAGGCAGCACCTCCGGAAGCAGGCACGTCCCTGAGTGCGTTGTGTGGAGCCAGCACCATAACGGAGTCAGAACTGTAGCAAAGCAGTTTGTGTGCTGTGTTTCATGAGTCTGGGCTGGGGCCTCGCGGATGCTGTGGGCCCTTCTGAGGAGCCCGCCTGATGAGCAAAGGGTGATCCTTTGAAACCAGAGGAGAACTCGCCAGTTGTGCTGCGTGCCAGGTTTGCTACATTTACACCCTGCCCCTTACAGGATGATAAAACCGAGTTACTCTGAATCCATTCAAAAATAAATGTCATAGCTGGGTTTTTTTTTATTTTTTTAAATGCTTATTTATTTTTCAGAGAGAGAGAGAGAGACAGAGTGTGAGCAGGGGAGGGGCAGAGAGAGGGGGAGATACAGAATCCGAAGCAGGCTTCAGGCTCTGAACCGGCAGCACAGAGCCCAACATGGGGCTCGAACCCATGAACAGTGAGATCATGCCCTGAGCCGAAGTCAAATGCTTAACCGACTGAGCCACAGGCGCCCCAGATCATAACTATTTTAAAGAAGACCCTGCAGTGAAACCAGAGATGAAGTGTTACAGTAACAGAAGCCCAAGTGAAGGCTTGATTCACTCTTGCAACCAAGAGACACTTGATTGCGGTCTCTGTCCCTTCATTGAGTGCATGGGTGGCATGAATATAGACCCTTTTCTTTGATACTGAGTTAAATGCTTACCGTGTAAGAGATGCTAGCTCATCCAGTCTTTGCAACAGCCCTAAAGAAGGGCACAGTCCCCCATATTTCATGTGACGGAGCTGATACTCGGGGGGGCTAGTTGTCAGGCAGGAAGGAAGCAGTTGTCACCCAGCGTCTCTGTCCAAGCCTGCGCCCAGCCACCAAGGCCTTTTCTCATCTCACCTTAGATTGGAAGAGAGGTACAGAGCTGAAATCAGACCTGTTAACTTAAAATTAGTAATAATTAAGTTTAGATCAGGCCGGAGTTTCCTCTGTGCTGTTGTCGAAAATGTGCTTTGGTAAGAAAATCATAGTCAGGAGATTGCAAGGTGTTCAGGGTAAGGCAGAAACCAAACTCTTCTGTTGTTAACATTTCTAACCGTTGCTAAACACTGATATGGCAGTGATCAGTGAGTGAAGTTTCTATCTCTTTGTAGATTCTTCCCTATTTTTGTTTTTATTTTTTTAGAGAGAGCGTGTGAGCATGCATATGCACGAGGGAGGGGCAGACAGAGAAAGAGGGAGAATCTTAAGCAGGCTCCACACTCAGCGAGGAGCTGGACACGGGGCCCGATCCCATGACCCTGGGATCACGACCCGAGCTGAATCAAGAGTCGGACGCTTAATCTGCTGAGCCCCCCAGGTGCCCCAGATTTTTGCCTATTTTTAAAGGTCTGGTGAGGCCACCCCTTTGCAACCCAGCAGTAACAGCTCACGTCGTGTATAAGTACGTCCGGTAAGAAGACTGACTTTGTGTTCAGAATACAGACTCGGGCGTTCTGGGACTTTGTACTTATTCTCTGAGGTAAAAGAAATAGAATATTTATGGAGAGGAACCATAAATAACAAACCTTTAATGTCAAATACTGCTTTTCTACATAGCTGCCGAGCTCCAGCGGCCTTCTGAAGGAGGTACAGTCCCAGTCCTAAAACCCCTCCACTTTAGTGATTGATGGTCCCCGGGAGCCACAAGATGGATTCACTTCTGTTGCCCATGGTATTTAAGTGAGAGTTTCTGTCAGCCTGCAGTCGGCTCGGTATCAGCACCTTGCACGTTTCTCATGTTAATTGTACACTTTGTCTTTCAGGTCAGCTGGCGCGATGGAGGGGCTGCTGCACTACATCAACCCGGCCCACGCCATCTCCCTCCTCAGCGCGCTCAACGAGGAGCGCCTCAAGGGGCAGCTGTGTGACGTGCTGCTGATTGTCGGAGACCAGAAATTTCGAGCTCACAAAAATGTCTTGGCTGCCAGCAGTGAATACTTCCAGAGTTTATTCACAAATAAGGAGAATGAGTCACAAACTGTATTTCAACTTGATTTTTGTGAACCAGATGCTTTTGATAATGTTTTGAACTACATTTATTCTTCATCTTTATTTGTCGAGAAAAGCAGCCTCGCTGCTGTGCAGGAGCTGGGCTACAGCCTCGGGATTTCCTTTCTCACGAACATCGTCTCGAAAACCCCCCAGGCCCCCTTTCCGACGTGTCCCAACAGGAAGAAAATATTCATAGACGATGACGAAAACAGTTCTCAGAAGAGAAGTGTCATCGTTTGTCAGAGCAGAAACGAAGCACAAGGCAAAGCTGCCGGTCAGAATCCGCCCGACCTGAGCCACACTTCGCGGCCCTCCCCCAGCCTCGCGGTCAAGACCAGCACCGCCAAGCCCCACGTCCCAAAGCCAGCGGAAGCGCCTCACTCGTTGTCAGCGGCTGACAAGAGTTGTTGGCCCAAGGATGGTCCGGCGGGCTACGCACAGCCTCTGGAGCATTCCGGGTCGCTGGACGATCCTCACAGGAGCAGCCTGGGGAAGAGGAGCGCAGCACTGCAGTCCAAGTCTCTGCCGGACAGGGAGGCGGCGGACGAGGAGGTGGGTCTGAGCGGCCAGCTGCCCCGAGGGAGGGCCATAGAGCTGGCCTTGAAGAGACCACGACCGCCCGTCCTGTCTCTTCGAAGCTCGTCGGAGGCCCCCTACGTGCTGAAGGAGACTGGCCAGGGAAGCGGGCCGGGCGAAGACAGAAACCTGCTGTACTATTCGAAGCTGGGGTTGGTGGTCCCGTCGGGCGGCCCCGGTTCCGGAAAGCAGGGCATCGACAGGAGTGGCCCGCTCGTCAAGAGTCTCCTCAGACGGTCGCTGTCCATGGACAGCCAGGTTCCGGCCTACTCACCCTCCATAGACCTGAAGTCTTCCCAGGGGCCGTCTGCAGTGGCCGGGGAGGTGCCCGCGAACGTGTTCTGTGCCCTGTCTCAAAAGCCCGCTTTGAAAGAGCGCGGCGACAAGTCCGCCCCAGAGGACCGGCCCCCGGCCCCCCAGCCGCACCGCCTCAGGTCCTTCAGCGCCTCTCAGTCCACCGACAGGGAGGGCGAGCCTGCCGTGACGGAAGTGCGAGTCAAGACGGAGCCCCGCAGCCCGCCGGGGGACCCCTCCGACATCATCCGAGTCACCGTGGGAGACCCGGCGGCCGCGTCGTCCGTCACCAGAGACCTCTCCCTGAAGACCGAAGACGACCAAAAAGACATGAGCAGGCTCCCGGCCAAAAGGAGGTTCCAGGCGGACCGAAGACTGCCGTTTAAGAAGGTAAAGGAGGGCGAGCACGGGGCTCCGGTGTCCGAACAGAACTTAGAGGAGGGCTCGAGCCCTCCTCTCCCCGGTGCCGAGTTTCCAGACTCTGACTTGAATAAAGAGGAATTTGGTGAGTTGGAGGGAACGAGACCAAACAAAAAGTTTAAATGCAAACACTGCCTTAAGATCTTTAGGTCCACAGCAGGCCTTCACCGGCACACTAACATGTACCACAACCCAGAGAAGCCCTATGCTTGCGACATCTGCCACAAGCGCTTTCACACGAACTTCAAGGTGTGGACGCACTGCCAGACCCAGCACGGCGTGGTGCGGAACCCGTCGCCGGCCTCCAGCTCACACGCCGTGCTGGACGAGAAGTTCCAGAGAAAGCTCATTGACATAGTGAGAGAGAGAGAGATTAAGAAGGCCCTGATCATTAAGCTGAGGCGCTGCAAGCCCGCTTTCCAGGCGCAGGGTAGCTCCCAGGCCCAAGCCATCAAGAGGAACTTGCGGTCGCGAGCCAAAGGAGCCTACATCTGCACTTACTGCGGAAAGGCCTACCGCTTTCTCTCGCAGTTCAAACAGCACATAAAGATGCACCCGGGAGAAAAGCCCGTTGGCCTCAGTAGAGCTGCTAAGCCCAAAGAGCATGTTTCTCTCGGGAGCCCGGTAGAGAACAAGGAGGTTTACCAGTGCCGCCTCTGTAATGCTAAGCTCTCTTCTCTTCTAGAGCAAGGAAGCCACGAGCGGCTGTGCCGGAACGCAACCGTTTGCCCCTACTGCAGCCTTAGGTTTTTCTCGCCTGAGCTCAAGCGGGAGCACGAGGGCAAGTGCGAGTACAAGAAGCTGACGTGCCTCGAGTGCATGCGCACTTTCAAGTCCTCCTTCAGCATCTGGCGGCACCAGGTCGAGGTCCACAACCAGAACACGATGGCGCCGGCCGAGAACTCCTCCCCGCCCGGCCTGGACCACAACGGCGACACCGCC
>NW_027528796.1:3788056-3798428 GCF_008692635.1 Crocuta crocuta
GACACCGCCGCCGCCGCCTCCCGGCCCCAGGCCCAGGCCGAGCCTCAGAAGGCCAACCACGCAGCGGCCGCCAAGGACGACGCCGCGTTCAGCGACTGCTCCGAACAGGTGAACTTCGACTCCGAGGACTCTTCCTGTCTCCCCGAGGACCTCAGCCTTTCGAAGCAACTGAAGATCCACGTCAAGGAGGAGCCCGCTGAGGAGGCCGAGGAGGAGGCGCCCGAGGCCCGTGCGGCCGCCAAGGACGCGGGCCCCAGCAAGGACAGCAACCTGTGGCCGTGCGAGAAGTGCGGCAAGACGTTCACGGCGCACAAGCAGCTGGAGCGGCACCAGGAGCTGCTGTGCTCCGTGAAGCCCTTCATCTGCCACGTGTGCAACAAAGCCTTCCGCACCAACTTCCGCCTCTGGAGCCACTTCCAGTCCCACATGTCCCAGGCTGCTGAGGAGCCCGCGCACAAGGACTCGGAGGCCTGCCCGCTCCCCACACACTCCCCGTCCCCTCCCCCGCTGCCCCCACCCCCGCCGCTGCCCCAGCTCCAGCCTCTGGAGCCCGACAGCCCGACGAGCGCGGCCGAGAGCCCCGCTCCAGCCGCGGAGAAGCTCTTTGTGCCCCAAGAGTCCGACACGCTTTTCTACCACGCCCCGCCCCTGTCGGCAATCACATTTAAGAGACAGTTCATGTGCAAACTGTGCCACAGGACATTCAAGACGGCCTTCAGTCTTTGGAGTCATGAGCAAAGCCACAACTGAGGGGCCAGCCCTCTTCCCTCCTACGGAAGGGGGGGGCCTCCAGGTTTCAACCAGATGTGAGACGTGCGTGAGAAACAAAATATTTTTTGGAGAAAGAGAATAATAAAGGTTGGAAATTGTTATGCTTGAATAAAAGCTTGAGGTAAATGGATAGTCACTAGCAGGGCCCTTACTCGGCCTAGAGAAACTAAACTGCCTTGTGCTCCGGACCTCACAGCCACGCGACGACCTGGCTTCGTCCCTGTCGAAATCCGACCGATTCAGGTGGTTTGCATGGGCCCTCGTTCCACAGGGTCGGTTCTCTTGCTGGAGGTGGTTTGGGGTTTTTACGGACTTGCGGTCCGAGAAATACTATTTGAGTATTTCTTTCGATTGTATCGGACCCCTAAGTTCTGGTTACGTCTCAGCCATGTCCTGAAGCGCGCAGCATGGCAGGAGGAAGCGGAGTAGTTTGCAGTGTTGACTTAGATCTTAGGACACTTTAGCAATAAAACAATAAGCCTCAACTGTAATAAGTTATCCTGACACTTGATAACAATAAATATTTGGTATTTTGTGGTCCCGTGGACATTTTTTTGTATGAAAGTTGTGAGGAGTTTAAATCAGCAATAGTAATACTTAGATTTTTATAAAATAACAGAAAGTTGCTCTTGGGTCACTTCCTATAATTAAGGATGAAAGATGTGGGCGAGGAAAACACGAGGGTTTCTGGAAGGCCTCTAAGTTTGCGGAAGCTTCAGCGGCGCTGGGCGCTGCGGTCAGAGCTGCTGTCCCGGGCCGTGTGTGCATTCACATCCCGGCTCTCCTCTCCGACCCACATGCGGGGCACGCGGGGTGTCGGCATCCCGACCTCGCGCTGCCACAGGGAAAACCCGAGCGCATTTGGGACAGAAAACAAAGGTGGCACGAGGCGCTCACTGATGTCGAGTGTAACCACGTTAGTGTAACGCGCGAGGTCGGGACGCACATCTGCGCACGCGGAGCCCGGGCCCTGGGGTCGGCAGCGTGCAGTGCGCTCGGCCCGGAGTTGGCGCTGGGAGGCAGGGGTGCACCGCCCCGCAGGCCCCACGCGCCCTGGAGAACGGTATTCACAGCGTGAGCTTCCCGCCTCCGTCTCCTGACGGTTTCTGTTAGAACCGCTGGGAGTTTCTTGTGTCCTCAGTGCACTCGTTCTGCTCCGGCCGCGGCCTCAGTGGTAGTGAAAGCGCTACCAAGGGTCCAAAATGAGTCTCCGCTACCTAATTTGGCCCATAGGGTTTGGACTGCTTTTTTTTTTCTTTTTTAATTTTTTTCCTGCTCCTGTTTTGTATCAGTTGTAATTAAAAGGCTTTTGGTGGGTGCCACGCCAAGTCCCGTGGGCGTTGCTGAAGGGAAAGTCCGTCTCCCCCTCAGGACCGAGGGGTTGAGCATGTTCCAGTGGGAATATGGTTGAAACTGCAAAATCCTTGTCCGCTAGTGGCTTTGGAGGAAGACTCCCAAGTTTATTCATTTTTCTTCTGCAAGCTGTTCTTTCAAATAAAAAAGACCGCGACTAGAGCGTCGAACCATATCCTGCCGCCAGAGGCGATTCCTGGGCTCGGCCTCGTCACCCACATTCCGTACCAGCGGTAGGAAGGACATGCCTCGCTTTTTATTGAAACACAAGCATTTCTATAAAACAGTAACTGACTTTGTAGGTTAGAGAAATTGCATCTGAAATTTTGCCTTTTTTTTTTTCATTTTCATTTGAAAACTATCACAAGCCCCAGAGTATTTTTGTGCGATCATGTCCTATTTTTGTTCTTAAATTTGATGGAGAAAGGAAAATGAAATGAAGTCACAGTTACCAATGACTCTTCACACTCTCTTGAAGAAATCTATGCATTTGAAAGATGAAACTAAAGCTTACGATTTTCCGTGAAACACCAGGATGGATTCTTGTTCATCGGATGAGCCCCCTCTGTAATGTGCTGTTTCTTATGCGGAACACTTTGGTAGCTGTCGCTCCTCCAGAGGACACTTGCCCTCAGAGTAATCCCTGCTTCTGGCCGTTAGAGTACGCGTGACAGTCCCACGCTGCACATCGTCTTGGCATTGTAAATTCAGTATCCTAGGACTTGAACCTTGATGCTACATTTTTGAAGATTTTTTAATAACGTTAATCAGTAAAAAAAAAAAATATTTTTGATCTAAATACACGCTCAGCGTATCTGTTAGATTTTGAAAATTGCCAGTGTTTTGTCTTGTTCCCGTTTTTGTCTAGGCAAGGAACGTAAGATTTCAAATAAAATTTTGAACCAAAAACATTTATAACACAGTTCTGGTTTTTCTATTACTTTTTATACTGTACCTTCCAAGCGTCAGGCCGAAAGTTTATTTTGGTGGTCAAAAAGTAAAATCTGCTTCCGCTCACGTGACCGTTTTAAATGTGAGGGAGTAATGACAGACACAGGAATTGCTTCATTTAAGAATGTTGATCTCAGCAAGCAGATACTTGGTGTAAGACCAGCGCGTCTTTACTTTTTACAACTCTAGCTCATAAAGGTGTTGTTGAAAATGTTTTTTCTGATTAGAATTAATTTTTGAAAATGTAGATAGCTCATTATTCCTTGTAAGTATTCAGGATGCCTTTTTTTTTAAATACAATTGTGGAAAGAATGTAAGATGTTTTAATATATTCTTTGTTAATCTGAGAACTTGCTAGGTTGAACCATTTTCTTCATGTGGGAGAGGGCAGGAGGGGCAGCCTGAAACGCCTCCTTATCAAAGCAAGCAGTGGAAGTTGCAAATAGTGTGCATTTTTCATAGTAATATTTCAACCTAATAGAATATTCACCTTTAAAACCAGTTATGGCTAGTGTGCATTTATTATTTTATCAAAATATGCAGCTAAGAGTTCAACCATGAGGTCATTTTGCGTTTGTGGGGACATGTATGTATGTAGTTCTTGGTTTTCTGTTTTGGAGTGGGTCGTTTACAGCCTTTTAAAAACTAGACTCCAGGGGTGCCTGGGGGGCTCAGTCAGTTTAGCGTCCAACCTCAGCTCTAGTCATGATCTCACGGGATGTGAGTTCAAGCCCCGTATCAGGCTCTGTGCTGACAGCTCGGAGCCTGGAGCCTGTTTCAGATTTTGTGTCTCCCTCTCTCTCTGCCCTTCCCCCACTCACACTCTGTCTCTCAAAAATGAATAAATGTTTATAAATAAATAATATACTCCAGCTCTTACTAACCAGTGGCGATTGTATCCACACACAGCAGCCATTGGTGCTGATGAGGGTGGAAGCTGGGAGACCAGAATAAGATGCCCTTAACTGGAGGCAGGGGATAGCTTCCTCTACAGGCCAGTGGTCCGTGCAGGATTGGGACAGGACAGACAAGAACCCACTAGTCTAAAGTTGGCCTTTGTTCCCTGTGTGTGTGTGTGTGTGTTTGTGTTTGTGTGTGTATGTGACCAGAACCCAGAACCTTAGGACTAGTAAAGGTATTTGAATTTTTTTACTACAAAAATAATTAGATTTCATATATAACAGGTTCTTTATAAATTGCACTAATTCGTATTGGAACTTACAAGTCCGTTTTGTCAATTTCTGAATTCTCATTGATGTTTTTTGTAATAATTTTGAAAAGCATTATTATTTAAATAATGCTAATACATTTAGTAAGTTCTGTAACACTGGCTTTATTATTTTTTTTTAAGTTTAAAAAATAGAGTTTTCTTTTGTGGCTTTAGCACTTTAAGAAATTTTACGTCTCCATAATCTTTAATGTGCTCGCTCCGTGCTTCTCTGCGTGCGCTCCAGCGAGCCGGGACACTGAGCAGTTGTGCTTACCTGCTGGAAGAGGAAATATGGGTGAATGTCAGGTTTCTTAAGAAATTCCTTTCAGAGACCATCGTTTGGGAACCAAAGTATTTTACTGTAAATCTTGAAAATAATTTAATTGAGTGCTCCCTCCTCATTTATTAGTGCTGTTCTCAAATTGTCCACAAAGTTCTCCTCGGTTAATGTTAATTTTCAAAAGGTGATGATTTCTTATTGACATTAATCCCACACTTCAAAAGTTTTCATTGAATAAATGCTTACTATTAAGCAAATGTGGTTATAAGCAAATTGCGTGTATTTTGTTGTCAGATGCCTTAGCTGACTAAATCATTGTTCAATTTTATTTAGGAATGAGCTTTTTGGAACCGAAAATTCATGGTAAAATAGGATTTCTATCTAATGTTAATCCATTGCTTTTTTTTTTTTTATCCAATTCCATTGTCTGTTTCCTTTGCTTAAATCTTGACTAAGAATGATTGGAGTCAATAAATTTGTACTGTATTTTGTTTGGAGTCGTGGTCTGTCTGGTATGTTCTGGGCGTTGATGACCATGATCAGCAGCGTACACATTTCTGAAAGTAAAGACGAAGCCGTTCTCTGTAACAGGAGGAGCCGTCGAGGGCTGTGAGAGCTCGTGTCTCCCCAGCAGATCCAGGCTGCTCGTGGAATGGGGCTGGCAGTGAAACTTTGGTCGCTAGGGCGCCCCAAGTACATCGTCATTGAACCGTATAAGCCTTCCCACAGTCTGCTTATCCACCGATTCCTCTACTGTTCACATTAGTTTTTGAATGCTGACGGGGGTAAATGGGTGAACAACATGGTCACCCCCCATTGACGTTTCAGCAGAGTGATCTAGTTTTGCCGCCTAATTTTCAGGGTTCGAGGTTGTGGCATCTTCTGCTATCCTAACGAGGCCCTTCTGTGATGCCAGGATCGATCGCCTTCTTATGTCCCTGGCTTTCCCCATGAGGGAGCGCAAGCCGTGGCCCGTGTGACGACCGCCACCACACTGAGGGCAGGAAGGGAAGGAGCCTGTCTGCGGCAGTAGCCAGTCTCGCACCGGGCTTTTCCGAGCCCTCCTCCTCCCCGGAGCCCCTAGCCCCGTCTTGGGGACCCCTGCCAACAGCTTCATGGCCACACTCCTCCTGAATGAACAGTATATGACCTTTTCGTTCTGATCTGCCTTAGCTCTGCTGCCCAATGGGCTGCCAGATACTCTCATGTCAAGCGTTTACTGTGCCCTTTTCTTGGCAGTGATGACAAGCCTTTTCGGTCCGGGACTGTGGCAGTCCTGTGGCCTTCTCCCCAGTCTTAGCACACGCTCAGGAGGCAAAAACACATCTCCAACACGTAATGCTTTCCCCCCACGAGAGGCCCAGCCTCGGCTCTTGTAAGAACGTGGGCTCTGTGAGCTCTGACGGGAGAGTGGCGGGAATGGCTCCTACAAGACGAATGCCTGGAGAGTCCCCGTGCTGCACAGGGCACTTTAAAAACAAAGCCTGGGGTGACTCACTGGGTTAACGTACGACTTTGGCTCAGGTCCTGGTCTCCCTGTCTGTGGGTTCGAGCCCCACGTCGCGCTCTGTGCTGACAGCTCAGAACCTGGAGCCTGCTTTCGATTCCGTGTCTCCCTTTCTCTCTCTGCCCCTCCCCAGCTCGCACTCTTCTCTCTCTCCCCCCCCCCCATAATAAGTAAGACATTAAAAAAATAAGCATGAATTTGGGGGTCCTGTGATCAACTCTCGGTCCCGTCCTCCAAGGTAGGGTCCCTTGGTCAGCCCACTGACATCCAATTAGCACACCTGCACTGTGCCCAGCGAATGTCTGAGATCCCACTTACTGGGGTTGGCATTTCCAGGACACACTTCCTGACCCTGTCCACCTGCTGCTCACTCCTGCTCAAAGGAGGCACCTCAGTGTTCCCATCACACCCTGAAGAGCCAAATACTCCCATCACCTTGCCACCTTCTGCTGTCCCTGTACGTGCTCTAGGGCTGGGCAGAGGGAAGAGGCACATGAAGTATTTGTTAAATAACAGCAAAGAACTTTTGTCAGAGCCTAGACACAACCAGTCCATTTATTCTCAGCTAATATTAGTAAAGGAGCTTGCTGAGCCTCTGCAAAAGTTCCCCAGATTCTGATTCAGCTACTCAGAGACCCAGAGACCCAGAGTGCATTTAAGTTTTTATGCAGTTCTCAGTGAGCCCGGGAAGTGCGGAAGCGTTCAAGGGGCTGGCCTCAGATTGACGAGTCCCTTGCCCTTTGGAACTGCCACCCGCCCTTGTGCTGCTGTCACTGCTGTGGGTGTGGGGCAGGCTGCGTGAGTGTCCCTGGTACTGCCCCAGTGCGCATTACGTCACCCTGGTGTGGTGGGTTGTCCAAGAAATTCACCTGTCAACCTAAGAAGAGTGATGGCTAATTACTAGCTACTACTAGTATGTAGTCATAACTGCACTGAGTTCCTTTGTTTAAGTTTGTTTGTTTGTTTATGTGTTTATTTATTTAGAGAGAAAAGAATCCCAGACTCCATACTGTCGGAGCAGAGCTGACGCAGGGCTCAAACTCAGGAACCATGAGATCATGACCTGAGCCAAATCGGCCACTTAACCGACCAAACCACCCATGTGCCCCTACACTGAGCTCTTGATGCGTGTGAAGCCCCACCCACGTGTGTGGAGGTGTGTGTAATGTAGTACCAAGCTCACTGTTGGGAACCAAAAGTTCATGGAAAAATAGGATTTCTACCTAATGTGAATCCATCACCATCCTCCCACGCGGGGCGTTACTTCCCCTTCCGCATGCTCACACGGCCCAGCCCTCTCGTCTCCTTCAGTCTGGGCTGTCTCTGTGTTTCTTTGGCTTTCATGGCCTTGATCATTTTTAATGATGATGGACCAACCATCTGGTAGAGAGCACCCTTAATTGGAGTTCGGCATTCCCTCCTGATTAGACCTCAGTTTCATTTTCCTTTTTTGGTACCAGAGTATCACAGAAGCCACGTTCTTTCCTTTCTGACCCGTGGCATGCACCGCTTCTCTGGCCTGGCACTGGTGGTGTCCCTCGTATCACTTCTCCACCGTGCTTTCCCCCTTTGATAAATGTTTTGTGGGGAGGTATTTTCAGGCTATGTAGAATCCCATTTTTCATCTCACAAATTTTAGCCTCCGTTGACTTTTTTTTGCCTGAATTACTTATTTTTATAGTGGTTGCCAAATGGAGATTTTTCTTATACCTTCATGCCTTCATTTATCTGTGCGCTCTGTACTACAAGAAAAAAACGTCTCTTATTCCCACTAATATGTTCATTGTTTCTGTGTTGTGGACTGGGGGATTCCTAGTCTATCCAATGGGTTATAATCAGTTGCCATCATTCTTTACGTTTCGATGCTCAAAGCCTGTGGGAGCGTCAGACTGGCCTCTCTGACCTGCGACAGGTCCCCCTCGTTCTCTGAGTACTTTCTTGCTTCTCACTCAACACGGTGTTCCAGACTCACCCTGTCCTTTCCCTGCCAAAGTCCCAAAATCAGGCGTTTCTCTAAGGATTGTGGTTCCTTTTAGTGGAGAATCTTGTTTGGAGACCAAGATCTGGACACTAAGTGTGCTCATTGATGCAAGATGTGGGTGGGCCCGGTCCTGCAGCGGACAGGCTTAAAGGGCACACACACACACACACACACACACACACACACACACACACACACACTGACATCTGGATTTATCTCTGAATCTTCTAGACCTATCTGGATATGCACAAATCTTGAGTTTACACCAATAGCTTCAATTCTAATCCAATGCCAGGTGGTTCATTTCCTGACTCCCACTTTGTGTATTTATACCTTCCTTCTCTGATTGTGAAAAGCCAAGCCCCCCCTGGCCTCAGTCTTCCTGTGTGTAGCCAACCCCCAGTCCCTGGGACCTGTCTTCCACATGCAGGCCAACCACCAACCTCACAGGATCTACCTAATGGCTTTTTAACAAAGGGGGAAAGGAAAGAAGGGAGGGAGGAAGGACTGTAATTGTCTATTTGTTTCTTTTCTCCTTTCAGTTCTACCAATTTGTGTTTCATGTAGTTGAATGCCCTGATACTAACTGCATATATGTACAGGATTGATGAGCTGACCCCACTATTATTTATAAATGAGCTTCTTTATCTACCATGAAACCTACTTTGTTTGTATTAATATTACTCCAGCTCTCTCTTGACAAGTTTTAGCATGATATATTTTTTTCCATTATTTTACCTATTTGTGTTATTATATTTAGTATGTTTCTTGCAGGCAGCATGAATTGGGGCATTGATTTTTTAATCCAGTCAGACATCCTTTTTTTTTAAGTTTATTTCTTTTGAGAGAGACAGAGATGGCATGAGTGGGGAAGAGGCAAAGAGAGAGGGAGACAGAGAGAATCCCTAGCAGCCTCTGTGCTGCCAGAGCAGAGCCCAACACGGGGCTTGAACTCATGAACCCTTAGATCATGACCTGAGCCAAAACCAAGAATTGGAGACTTAACTGACTGAGCCACCCAGGTGCTCCTGACCTCTCTGCCTTTTAATCAGAGTATTTAGATCATTTACATTTAACACCATATTAGCCATTTTCTATTTCCATTCTGTGTTCCCTGTTTTTTTTTCTCTTTCTTATTTTGGATTAACTGAGTTGGTTTTTATTTTTTTTTATGATTCCATTTCTCTCCTTGGTTGGCTTATTAGCTATAACTTTGTTTTATTATTTTAGTATGTTACAGTTTATAGTATATATCTTTGCCTTTTCATAGTCTATCCTCAAGGGATGCCCTACCACCTGACATATGACATAAGAATGGATGCCATGTACTTCCTTTTCTCCTTTCCTGGTGTTTGTGCTATGATTGTCAGATGTTCACTTCTGTGTATGGCTTAAGCCTCACAATACATTTTTACTGTTTTCACTTTAAATAATCAACTAAATTTTAAAGAAATCCAATTTAAAAAAAAAAGTATTTTTATTTACCCTTGTGAATTTCCATTTCTGGTGTTCCTCATTTCATCTGCAGATCCAAATTTCCATATGGTATCATTGCTCCCTGCCTGTAGCACAGCAACATGAGTATTTCCTATAGCGCTGGTCTACTGCTGCTGAATTCTTTCCACTTACGTATGCTATAGACTTTATTTTGTCGATCCTGAAAGATAGTTTTGCTAGGTATAGAATTCTAGATGGATAATTCTTTCCTTCAGTACTTTAAAGATGTTGCTTCACTGTTTCTAGCTTAAATTGTTTTCAATGGGAAATCTGTAGTCCTTGTCTTCGTTCCCCTATACAGAAGGTATCATTTTTACTCTGGCTGTTTTAAAGTTTTTTTTTTTTCCCTCGGGACGCCTGGGTGGCTCAGTTAGTTAAGTGTCTGACTCTTGATTTCAGCTCAGGCCATGATCTCAGGGTTTGTGCGCTTGAGCCCCACTTGAGATTCTCTTTCTGCCCCTCCCCAACTCACTCACGTGTTCTCTTGCTCTCTCTCAAAATAAATAAGGAAATGTAAATTTTTTTTCCTTATTACCAGTTTTATACAATCTGATTATGATGTATCTTGGTGTAATTTTTATGGGGTGTGTTGTACCCATATACACATGGGTTCATGTAATTTCTTAGATGTTTGAATTTATAGCTTTTATCAGATTTGGAATTTTTCAGCCATTATTTCTTCAATTTTATTTCTTTCTTTCCTATCCTCTCTTTCTTCTCCTTCAAGGACTCCAATCACACATTCATTAGGCCATTTTAAATCGTCTCATAAATCACTGTTGCTCTGCTGATTTTTTTCTCCTCCCCCTTCCCCCCCCCCCC
>NW_027528796.1:3801178-3813321 GCF_008692635.1 Crocuta crocuta
AATAAGTAAGACATTAAAAAAATAAGCATGAATTTGGGGGTCCTGTGATCAACTCTCGGTCCCGTCCTCCAAGGTAGGGTCCCTTGGTCAGCCCACTGACATCCAATTAGCACACCTGCACTGTGCCCAGCGAATGTCTGAGATCCCACTTACTGGGGTTGGCATTTCCAGGACACACTTCCTGACCCTGTCCACCTGCTGCTCACTCCTGCTCAAAGGAGGCACCTCAGTGTTCCCATCACACCCTGAAGAGCCAAATACTCCCATCACCTTGCCACCTTCTGCTGTCCCTGTACGTGCTCTAGGGCTGGGCAGAGGGAAGAGGCACATGAAGTATTTGTTAAATAACAGCAAAGAACTTTTGTCAGAGCCTAGACACAACCAGTCCATTTATTCTCAGCTAATATTAGTAAAGGAGCTTGCTGAGCCTCTGCAAAAGTTCCCCAGATTCTGATTCAGCTACTCAGAGACCCAGAGACCCAGAGTGCATTTAAGTTTTTATGCAGTTCTCAGTGAGCCCGGGAAGTGCGGAAGCGTTCAAGGGGCTGGCCTCAGATTGACGAGTCCCTTGCCCTTTGGAACTGCCACCCGCCCTTGTGCTGCTGTCACTGCTGTGGGTGTGGGGCAGGCTGCGTGAGTGTCCCTGGTACTGCCCCAGTGCGCATTACGTCACCCTGGTGTGGTGGGTTGTCCAAGAAATTCACCTGTCAACCTAAGAAGAGTGATGGCTAATTACTAGCTACTACTAGTATGTAGTCATAACTGCACTGAGTTCCTTTGTTTAAGTTTGTTTGTTTGTTTATGTGTTTATTTATTTAGAGAGAAAAGAATCCCAGACTCCATACTGTCGGAGCAGAGCTGACGCAGGGCTCAAACTCAGGAACCATGAGATCATGACCTGAGCCAAATCGGCCACTTAACCGACCAAACCACCCATGTGCCCCTACACTGAGCTCTTGATGCGTGTGAAGCCCCACCCACGTGTGTGGAGGTGTGTGTAATGTAGTACCAAGCTCACTGTTGGGAACCAAAAGTTCATGGAAAAATAGGATTTCTACCTAATGTGAATCCATCACCATCCTCCCACGCGGGGCGTTACTTCCCCTTCCGCATGCTCACACGGCCCAGCCCTCTCGTCTCCTTCAGTCTGGGCTGTCTCTGTGTTTCTTTGGCTTTCATGGCCTTGATCATTTTTAATGATGATGGACCAACCATCTGGTAGAGAGCACCCTTAATTGGAGTTCGGCATTCCCTCCTGATTAGACCTCAGTTTCATTTTCCTTTTTTGGTACCAGAGTATCACAGAAGCCACGTTCTTTCCTTTCTGACCCGTGGCATGCACCGCTTCTCTGGCCTGGCACTGGTGGTGTCCCTCGTATCACTTCTCCACCGTGCTTTCCCCCTTTGATAAATGTTTTGTGGGGAGGTATTTTCAGGCTATGTAGAATCCCATTTTTCATCTCACAAATTTTAGCCTCCGTTGACTTTTTTTTGCCTGAATTACTTATTTTTATAGTGGTTGCCAAATGGAGATTTTTCTTATACCTTCATGCCTTCATTTATCTGTGCGCTCTGTACTACAAGAAAAAAACGTCTCTTATTCCCACTAATATGTTCATTGTTTCTGTGTTGTGGACTGGGGGATTCCTAGTCTATCCAATGGGTTATAATCAGTTGCCATCATTCTTTACGTTTCGATGCTCAAAGCCTGTGGGAGCGTCAGACTGGCCTCTCTGACCTGCGACAGGTCCCCCTCGTTCTCTGAGTACTTTCTTGCTTCTCACTCAACACGGTGTTCCAGACTCACCCTGTCCTTTCCCTGCCAAAGTCCCAAAATCAGGCGTTTCTCTAAGGATTGTGGTTCCTTTTAGTGGAGAATCTTGTTTGGAGACCAAGATCTGGACACTAAGTGTGCTCATTGATGCAAGATGTGGGTGGGCCCGGTCCTGCAGCGGACAGGCTTAAAGGGCACACACACACACACACACACACACACACNAGCTTTAAAGGCACACACACACACACACACACACACACACACACACACACACACACACACTGACATCTGGATTTATCTCTGAATCTTCTAGACCTATCTGGATATGCACAAATCTTGAGTTTACACCAATAGCTTCAATTCTAATCCAATGCCAGGTGGTTCATTTCCTGACTCCCACTTTGTGTATTTATACCTTCCTTCTCTGATTGTGAAAAGCCAAGCCCCCCCTGGCCTCAGTCTTCCTGTGTGTAGCCAACCCCCAGTCCCTGGGACCTGTCTTCCACATGCAGGCCAACCACCAACCTCACAGGATCTACCTAATGGCTTTTTAACAAAGGGGGAAAGGAAAGAAGGGAGGGAGGAAGGACTGTAATTGTCTATTTGTTTCTTTTCTCCTTTCAGTTCTACCAATTTGTGTTTCATGTAGTTGAATGCCCTGATACTAACTGCATATATGTACAGGATTGATGAGCTGACCCCACTATTATTTATAAATGAGCTTCTTTATCTACCATGAAACCTACTTTGTTTGTATTAATATTACTCCAGCTCTCTCTTGACAAGTTTTAGCATGATATATTTTTTTCCATTATTTTACCTATTTGTGTTATTATATTTAGTATGTTTCTTGCAGGCAGCATGAATTGGGGCATTGATTTTTTAATCCAGTCAGACATCCTTTTTTTTTAAGTTTATTTCTTTTGAGAGAGACAGAGATGGCATGAGTGGGGAAGAGGCAAAGAGAGAGGGAGACAGAGAGAATCCCTAGCAGCCTCTGTGCTGCCAGAGCAGAGCCCAACACGGGGCTTGAACTCATGAACCCTTAGATCATGACCTGAGCCAAAACCAAGAATTGGAGACTTAACTGACTGAGCCACCCAGGTGCTCCTGACCTCTCTGCCTTTTAATCAGAGTATTTAGATCATTTACATTTAACACCATATTAGCCATTTTCTATTTCCATTCTGTGTTCCCTGTTTTTTTTTCTCTTTCTTATTTTGGATTAACTGAGTTGGTTTTTATTTTTTTTTATGATTCCATTTCTCTCCTTGGTTGGCTTATTAGCTATAACTTTGTTTTATTATTTTAGTATGTTACAGTTTATAGTATATATCTTTGCCTTTTCATAGTCTATCCTCAAGGGATGCCCTACCACCTGACATATGACATAAGAATGGATGCCATGTACTTCCTTTTCTCCTTTCCTGGTGTTTGTGCTATGATTGTCAGATGTTCACTTCTGTGTATGGCTTAAGCCTCACAATACATTTTTACTGTTTTCACTTTAAATAATCAACTAAATTTTAAAGAAATCCAATTTAAAAAAAAAAGTATTTTTATTTACCCTTGTGAATTTCCATTTCTGGTGTTCCTCATTTCATCTGCAGATCCAAATTTCCATATGGTATCATTGCTCCCTGCCTGTAGCACAGCAACATGAGTATTTCCTATAGCGCTGGTCTACTGCTGCTGAATTCTTTCCACTTACGTATGCTATAGACTTTATTTTGTCGATCCTGAAAGATAGTTTTGCTAGGTATAGAATTCTAGATGGATAATTCTTTCCTTCAGTACTTTAAAGATGTTGCTTCACTGTTTCTAGCTTAAATTGTTTTCAATGGGAAATCTGTAGTCCTTGTCTTCGTTCCCCTATACAGAAGGTATCATTTTTACTCTGGCTGTTTTAAAGTTTTTTTTTTTTCCCTCGGGACGCCTGGGTGGCTCAGTTAGTTAAGTGTCTGACTCTTGATTTCAGCTCAGGCCATGATCTCAGGGTTTGTGCGCTTGAGCCCCACTTGAGATTCTCTTTCTGCCCCTCCCCAACTCACTCACGTGTTCTCTTGCTCTCTCTCAAAATAAATAAGGAAATGTAAATTTTTTTTCCTTATTACCAGTTTTATACAATCTGATTATGATGTATCTTGGTGTAATTTTTATGGGGTGTGTTGTACCCATATACACATGGGTTCATGTAATTTCTTAGATGTTTGAATTTATAGCTTTTATCAGATTTGGAATTTTTCAGCCATTATTTCTTCAATTTTATTTCTTTCTTTCCTATCCTCTCTTTCTTCTCCTTCAAGGACTCCAATCACACATTCATTAGGCCATTTTAAATCGTCTCATAAATCACTGTTGCTCTGCTGATTTTTTTCTCCTCCCCCTTCCCCCCCCCCCCATTTCATTTTGGATATTTTCTCTTGCTATGTTTCTAATTCACTAAACTTTTTTTCTGTAAAGTCTAATCTGCAATTAACCAGCTGATGTAGTTTTCTTCTCTAGAAGTTTGATTTAGATCTTATTTATATCTTCTGTGTCTATACTTACCGTGTTCCATCTTTCCTCTAACTTCTTGAACATATGGAATACAATTATAACAACTTTTTAAAATGTCCTTATATACTAATTCTATCACCTGTTCTATTTCTGGGTTGGCTTCAATTTGTTTCTTTTCCTCCTGATTCTGGGTAACATTTTCTTGCTTCTTGGCATATCTGGTAATTTTTTGTTGGATAGCAGACATTGTGAATTTTAACATGTTGGGTGCTGGGCATTTTTGTATTCCTATAAATGTTCTAGAGCTTTGTTTAGGGGATATAATTAACTTACTTGGAAACAGTTCTATCCTTTTAGATTTTGCTTTTAAACTGTGTTAAGTGGGATCAGAGCAGCATTTAATATGGGGTAGCTTTGCTCCAGTACTGAGGGAACCGCACTCCTACCCAACGTCCCATGAATTATTTTCAGCACTGTGTGAGCTCTAGGGATGGTTCGCTCCCTCCAGTCCTTTCAGGGGGCCGTCTCCCCAGCCTCAGGGAGTTCTTTCACATGCATGGATTCCTCAGTACCTAACTAAGGAGTCAAGAGGCCTCTCTCCTTACAGCTCTCTCCTCTCTGGTACCCTACTCTCGAAGCCCTGGCCACTGTCTTTCCTGGACTCCCAGCTCCAGCTCCTCAGTGTGAGGACTGGTGGTTTACCTCATTTCTTTCTCATCTCTCAGTGGTCACTGTTCTTTGTTGTTTGACGTGCAATGTTTTCAAAACCATTCTTTCATATATTTTGTCTGGAATTTAGCTTTGTCATAGAGGATAGTAAATTCAGCCACTGGGACTCCATCTTGGTCAGAAATGGAACTGAAGCTTATTACTTTGTCATCAGTAGATTTGCTAATATGTCCTAAAGCATCTAGCCCTGGATGTCCGTGCCTGTATTCCAAAATCTTGCCTGTGGGAAAATTTCCCCAAACTCCAAGCATGAAAGAACTCAGTAGAGATTTTCTCAAACTTGACCCAAAAAACCACATACAGATCTCACTAAATGAGAACTAAATTTATCCCCCTCCTCAACTCGCCCTTAGCCAGGTCCCCGAAAGCCTATGTTCACCTTAGTATGAACTATCATGAACGAAATAATGGTGGGGGGGGATATCAGAATGAGAAGAAATAAACTTCTCTCTCTTATGTTCAGTATATGTGTGGCCATGTTTTTATAAAATTCACCATATTAAGATATCATGACTTGCAAGGAGCCTGTAAAGCGAAGAGCCCTCGAACCTGACCTTTCTTAGCTTCACAGTAAGTCTACCTCTGTCAGTTTTATTCATTTATCATGAAAAGCCTCCGCCACAACCCATTATGTGAATGGTTTAATCTGATCATGGGTCACCACCTACCATGAAACAACCCTTTGCTTTGTCAGGTCTTCTAATGGCCTAGGTGACAAGGATGTATTCTATAGAAAGAGGCCGGGGTGACCTCTGACTTGCTGGACAAAGGAAGAGCCCTCCCTTCTGATTCGCAATGCTTTGGTAGCAAACATGATATGTAGGTAAAATGGCAGACACATTAGACCTACTTCTCTGTCACGTGATAACGATATTGGAAAATCAGGAAGAAACCTTAATTTGTACAACTAGAAATAGAAATTTTGTGTGTAGGAAAGCAGAGATGTGGTCTTAATCATCTCAGTGATGAAAAGGAGATTTTCACAGGCATGCAAGTTGGATCTCCAAGATGAGGTTATAGAGCTTATTAAGAACCAGTTTCTGTTCACAAATTCAAAGACCAAAGATAGATTATTGAATACTATGTAACGTGTGATGTCATTTTTGTTTGATTTCTCAGTAAAGGAAAAGGACATAATGCAATGTACCCTACAAGCCCTTTCATTTAAAATAATTTATATCAACTGTTGTTGGGTCTCTAAGAAGGGAAGCCCCTGTCTGCCCACATAATTCTAGAAACATCCATGGAACTTTTCCCGATTTGTCAGATTGAATAGTTGGAAATGACTGGACTCTGCCACTGAGGCAAGGCTTTACACAATGTGGGGGGCGGGGGTTGAAGCCCACTCCCTGAAAACTGATTTGATTGGTCCAGAGAGTTACAGTTGAAAGTTACCAGAGCTCAGGAAGAGTCTTATAATTCATACGACTTGGAAACATTTTTTTCTGTGGCCCCTAAAAACACCTTTGTGGTTCCCTGAAAGCACCATAAGCCCTAAACGCCATGCCTAAGGGACAAGTCAGCCCTGGTCACAGGGACAAGGGAGCCCACATTGGTTCCGGGCAGCCAGAAGCAGGTCCCCAGGTAGATAACGGAAACTTGGGTTTCCGAAGTTTCTGTGGGAACATTATTCAGTGGATGACAATCCCCCAACATTTATGTGTATTTTTTAGCCTGATAACCAAAATTAAGAATTCTTACTGGGATTTAAAAAAGTTATTTTCAGCGGCACCTGGGTGGCTCAGTCAGCAGAGTGTCTGACTCTTGGTTTCGGCTCGGGCCACGATCTCGTGGTTGTTGGGATTCAGCCCCCGTGGGGCTCTCTGCCAGCAGCACGGGGCCTGCTTGGGGTTCTCTCTCCCTCTCTTTGTCCTTCTCCTGCTCAGGTACTGTCTCCTGCTCGCAAAAGAAATGAATATTTTAAAAAATTAGTTTACTTTCATTATTTTAAAATTTTCTTATGTTTATTTTATTTTGGGGGAGGGGACAATGAGCAGGGGAGGGGCAGAGAGAGAGGGAGACACAGAATTCGAAGCAGCTCCAGGCTCTGAGCTGTCAGCACAGAGCCCGACGCGGGGCCCGAACCCACGAACCGCGAGATCATGACCTGAGCGAAAGTCGGACGCTCAACCGACTCAGCCACCCAGGCGCCCCGAGAAGACGCACTTCCTAACAAATTACCAGACCCACGAGAAGTAGGGGTATTTTCCAAGCCCCTTCCCAGCCCACCTCTAAGAAGCAAACAAAACTCGTGAGCTGGACAGGAGTCAGGTCTCCCGAGGGCGGACGTTCTGGCGTCATAGTCCAGGAAAACTCGCCCTGGGACAGTGAAGAGGTGAGAGAGCCCGACTCTGCGGGCATGGGGCTGGTGGAGCGGGCAGAAAAGTGTTCTCGTAACAAGAAAGTTTGCAGGGCGCCTGGGGGGACTCAGTCGGCCAAGTGTCTAACTCGATTTTGGCTCAGCTCATGATCTCACTGTTCGTGGCTTCGAGCACACATCGGGCTCTGCACTGATGGTACAGAGCTGCCTGGGATTCTCTGTCTCCCTCTCTCTCTGCCCTTCCCCTGCTTGTGCTCTCTCTCTCTCTCTCTCTCTCAAAATAATTGAATTAATCAAATTTGAAAGACTTAAACAAACAAAATTTGCAGGGTTGGCCCCCGGCCGGTGTCTGCGAATGTGGATTTGGGGAGGGGTCTCACTAGTCCCTGATAGAGCAGCTCCCGGTGCCTAAACAGTGCAGACGATGGGGTTTGTGCGGAACACTGGTCTCTGTGAGGGAGTCCGGAATTCTGCTGCCTGCTGGGCACCAGGTGCCTCGGTGACCAGCCCCCGGGAACAACACGGGCAGCAAGTCTCCAGCGAGCTGCCCTGGCAGACCTTGGTGCACGTGTGTTGTCACCGAGTGTCGCTGAAGGGACTTCAGCGTGGCTGCACTGGCCGGGCTCCTGGAAGCCGGGTCCTGGCTCCCTCTGGATTCTGGATCGTGCACCTTTTCTCCAGACGGATTTTGCTTTGCGTCCTTGCGCGCTGCAGTGAGTCATACCCATGAGTGTGAGTGTGTCCCAAGTCCTGTGAGTCCCAGCAGATCACCAAACCTGAGGTGGCCTTGGGAGCCTCAACACGTGATTTCAAGTCCATGCCCCGTGTGGCTCACAACTGACTCAGGCTCAGTCGGTTGAGCGTCCAGCTCGTGGTTTCGGCTCAGGTCATGAACTCGTGGTTTGTGAGTTCGAGCCCCACGTCAGGCTCTGCGAGGACGTGGCACAAAGATGGGCCCGTGAACCCGGAAGCAGAACCCACCAGACGCTACCTCTGCCGCCGCCTTTGTCTGGGACCTCCAGACGTGCGAGGAATAAATGTCTCCTGTGCGTAAGCCACCCAGTCCGTGCTGGGGCGTGGAGCCGCCTGAACACACCCAGGTAACGGGACTGAGGAGAGTTCATGACCAGCGGGCACATCAGAACAGACTCACACGGAATCAGCACGAAGAGACGCGAAGATTGGAAATACGAAGAAAGAATTCAGAGTTATGGAGGCTTTCTGTTCCAGCCAAGATGGTGAGCAGGGACCGGGTTTGCCTCCCACCTAAAACTCCTGACAAACTGTATGGGCCAGCAGCCCCCAACACGCTGGAGCCCAGGCAATGAAGGGACAACGCGCAAAGAATTTAATGTTATGACAACACTAAATACTTAATACTATTTAATTTTAATATTTGATAACAATAATATTTTGTTAAGCAGGCTTCACACCCAGGGCAGAGCCCAACACGGGGCTCGAACTCATAACCTTGAGATCAAGAGTCAGACACGTAACCAACTGAGCCACCCAGGCACCCCAGATAACAATGATATTTAACGTTAATGAGAGAATTGCCGCGTGTAGTGCTTTCCCTTCATCAAGTGACAGTTTTAGGTAATTTCAGTGTTATTAAACTATTTGATGCTCAATGTTCTTTAATACTGAAATATTTAATATTAATTTAATAATTTATTTTAATAATGACTTATTTAATCATTTGGGATCATCACTTGGTCAAAAGAAACGGTCAGACCCAGCAGTTATCTGAACTGAAAAGAAGGTAATCAAAGAAGGAGATCTTGAAAGTACTAATGATGGTTACAATAAATTCTGTGTATAGTGTTAGTAAAAATTTAAGTTTAAAATAATGTTATGAGCTGTACATACTTACTGTTCTGCTCTTTAATATTTTTGGATTACTTTAGCATTCTGGAAAAAACCCAAACCATGAAAAAAATAAATAAGAACGCTTTATACATATACATATATATATACACACACATATATGTGTGTATATATTTGTATGTGTGTGTGTGTTTGTGTGTGTGTGTGTCCACTGTTGGCTCAGCTTACACTGGTCTTTATTTAAAATGTTGAGGGGGGGGCATCTGGGTGGCTCAGTCGGTTAAGTGACCGACTTCAGCTCAGGTCATGATCTCACAGTTTGTGGGTTCAAGCCCCACGTCGGGCTCTGTGCTGACAGCTCGGAGCCTAGAGCCTGCTTAAGATTCTTTGTCTCCCTCTCTCTCTGACCCTCTTCTGCTCATGCTGTCTCTATCTCTCTCTTTCAGAAATAAATAACACATTTAAAAAAATAAAGTAATAAAATAANGAAGCAGGCTCCAGGCTCTGAGCTGACTGTCGGCACAGAGCCCGACGCGGGGCTCGAACCCACGAACCGTGAGATCATGACCTGAGCCGAAGTCAGACGCTTAACCAACCGAGCCACCCAGGTGCCCCTCTCTTTCTCTCTTTCAAAAATAAATAAACATTAAAAAAAATTTTAATGTTGATACTTTGTTCATCAAGGATTTTTTTGCATTAATTTAGATTTTTAAGATAATTGCATTAAAATTGTATTTGTCTTAACCACTGAATATTTGGAGCCCAGGCAAGTGACCCCTTCTCTCACTCCCGTCCTTGGCCGGGGGCCCAGCCTCCATCCTGAGCTGTCCTGCATGCAGGGGAAGGCGGGGCGGGAGTCACACGGCAGCCTTTCCACCTGTTCGTGGGTGGAAGACTCGTGGGTGTCAAGGCCACCCCGCTGTTCGCCAGAGCGTTTTGCCGAACGAAAATAAGTTTGGACGTTCCAGTTTATCCTAGCTCCCATTGTCCTGGAAGAACACAGAGGCTTCTAGAAATGGCCATTTGTCGTCCTTAGGCAGCTGGATGCAAAGATGACAAGAAAGGACAGCTGACAGCAGTGACCCTGCGGGCCTGACGATGTTGCCCGCGGGAACGGGGCAGGCTGGGTCATCGTGAAGGTGCGCGCTGCTTCCTGACAGGTGCGGCAGCACCTGGGGGCCACGAGGGGCCGGTGGCTCTGAGACCCGGCTCTATGTTAAAATCACAGACACCGTGAGGACACGCATAGCCCCCGTCGGGAAGCAACCAGACGCCTGTGAGCAGCGGGACGAAGGAAGTGGCGTGTTCACACCCAGGGCTTCTGGGCAGCCCTGGGGACACAGTAACCCCGCGTGCACACAGACCGTACAACCCGCTCAGGCAGAAGCCACCCACAGCCAGGCTGTGAGAGGTCATCATCTGAGGGGCGCCTGGGCGGCTCTGTCTGTTAAGCGTCCGACTTCGGCTCAGGTCATGATCTCGCGGTTCGTGGGTTCGAGCCCCGCGTCGGGCTCTGTGCTGACAGCTCAGAGCCTGGAGCCTGCTTGGGATTCTCTCTCTCCCTCTCGGTCTCTTAAAAAACAAACAAACAAACAAGCAAACCTTAAAAGAAAAAGAAAAGTCAATATCTGGCTATCTTTGGAGGGGGGGAGGGGTAGTGACACAAGGGAGTGTGCAGGGCACGCTTTGAATCTTGATCTGGGTGCCGCGGGTGTGGCCCACTGGGGGAAACCCACCGATCTGAACACCATTCATGCACTTTGCATTATAGTTCAGTGGATGTTCAGATAGTAAACATGACACCGATGAGCCGGGGGCTCCACCGCGGAATTTCTGGGGGTGAGCCCCGATTCCAGACAATTCTACACTGCCCCAAGGTCGAGAACTACTGATTGAGAGCAGCACCTCGCACACTTTAAAGTGAGCACGTGGAGGGGGGCACTTGTTGGGATGAGCCCTGGGTGTAGTTGGAAACCAACTTGACAATAAACTATTCATAAAAAAACAAAAATTAAAAACAATTTAAAAAGTTAAAAATAATAATAATAAAGTGAACGCAAAGCTCCCAGGCCTCGTGTTAAAGTGCAGCCCCGCTTGGCGAGGTCAGGCCGGGGAAGGGCTCCCCTCCCACTCGCAGGCGAGGCCGGTTCCACCCAGCGCGGCGCCAGAGCACCAGCCAGACCAGCCTCCTGGAGAGGCTGGGCACCTGCGTTTTTAACAAGCACCCACTCCCCCCACCCCCACCCCCATTCCCAGGCAAACAAGAAAAACATGGNCTGGACACACACTCTCCTCTCAAGGAAGGCTCAGCAGAGGCCCAGGCCCTCCAGGCAGCTGGGGACAGAAAGAGCCTTCTAGTAGCAACGCCTCCCCCCCCACCCCTGCAGCTGGGACAGCTCTGGGGCACGGGCCTTGCCTCCGCCCTGGGGGCCCATCTCTGTCCCGCTTGGCTTCTCATTCCCTCAGCGAACAAGGTGGAAACACACAGTAGGACTGGGTGGGGTGTGATGTCGAGGAACATGACCGCCCTCAGGGCCGCGCTCCAGGCCGCGAGAGCTTGCGGCTACGACCACTGTGACCACAGGATCGCTGTCCTGGGCAGAGGGAGCCGACACAGGTGTGCAGCGGGCTAGCGGCCGCCCACTGCCTGTCCTGCTTCTCTGAGCCCTGTCCTCGGGGGAAGGGGTGCGGCCTTCTGATGGGCAAATTCGGAGCAACAGGCAGCACGATTAGGAAGGACCCGCCTGCAGGAAACAGCACCCCCGCACTCCCATCAGCCCTGCCTGCGTCCCGGCACCTGGATCTACCTGATCTGGGGGCTCAGCATTAACAAACATGCCGGCTGATGGGCCTCCAGCCCGGTCCTCCACTTAGCTCCCCGGGACCCGCGCTGACACTCTGCACCCCGCTCGGCTCATTGCTTCACTCCCAGCGGATTCAGCAACCCCGTGAGGAAGCTGAGGCTGTTTTCGGGGGGCCCCCTCCCAGAGC
>NW_027528796.1:3813402-3814727 GCF_008692635.1 Crocuta crocuta
GCCACCTGCCTGTGCGCCCTCTGCCCTCCACCCCCGCTTCCTCTTCACCTTGTCTATTCCTGCTTACACTCAGGACCCTGTCGACCCTTCCCTGGCCCGTGGCCGCCCTCGCCCGGGGGAGCTCTCCATCATGTGTGTCCCCCGCGCCGTGCGAATGTTTGAGGGTCCCTTCGCCCACCCCTCCGACCGCAAGCCTTCCCCTCGTGCAGGCTGGAGCCGAGTGTGCCCAAAGGACAAGAGCCTACTCCCTGACGGTTTACTTTCCGGAAGGGTTCGGGGAGCAGGTGGGGCCCCCCCGGGAGAGAAAAGCAGGGAGGAAGGGGACAGCCCTGTGGGCGCAGCATCAAGCTCGGGACGCTGTGCGCTCCGGGCCCCTCCCAGGAGGACGCGAGGGAGGAAGTACTGGGCTCCCGTCTTCTGTCCGAGAGCATCTTCCTCTTCTGGCATCTCGAAACTTACGTGTGCTCCAGAGGTTGTGCCAGTCCCTTGTGGAGGCGACAGAGAAACGCCGGGCAGGGATCCCTGGTGCCACCGAGGCACCGGGCTGCCAGGCTGTGCCCGGCCACAGCGGGGTGCCAGCGCAGGGCTGGGGAAGATGTAGGTCACANTTGGGATTCTCTCTCTCCCTCTCGGTCTCTTAAAAAACAAACAAACAAACAAGCAAACCTTAAAAGAAAAAGAAAAGTCAATATCTGGCTATCTTTGGAGGGGGGGAGGGGTAGTGACACAAGGGAGTGTGCAGGGCACGCTTTGAATCTTGATCTGGGTGCCGCGGGTGTGGCCCACTGGGGGAAACCCACCGATCTGAACACCATTCATGCACTTTGCATTATAGTTCAGTGGATGTTCAGATAGTAAACATGACACCGATGAGCCGGGGGCTCCACCGCGGAATTTCTGGGGGTGAGCCCCGATTCCAGACAATTCTACACTGCCCCAAGGTCGAGAACTACTGATTGAGAGCAGCACCTCGCACACTTTAAAGTGAGCACGTGGAGGGGGGCACTTGTTGGGATGAGCCCTGGGTGTAGTTGGAAACCAACTTGACAATAAACTATTCATAAAAAAACAAAAATTAAAAACAATTTAAAAAGTTAAAAATAATAATAATAAAGTGAACGCAAAGCTCCCAGGCCTCGTGTTAAAGTGCAGCCCCGCTTGGCGAGGTCAGGCCGGGGAAGGGCTCCCCTCCCACTCGCAGGCGAGGCCGGTTCCACCCAGCGCGGCGCCAGAGCACCAGCCAGACCAGCCTCCTGGAGAGGCTGGGCACCTGCGTTTTTAACAAGCACCCACTCCCCCCACCCCCACCCCCATTCTCAGGCAGA
>NW_027528796.1:3815629-3823728 GCF_008692635.1 Crocuta crocuta
GGCCCCCTCCGAGATCCTAAAGTAGTCCGGGAATGCCCACGTTGATCGCTGACAACATTTTAGGCAGGACCATTGGCCAGATGGTTTGGGGGAAACTGAGAAAACAGCCAGGACTCAACGCCCGCCAGGTCCTAACCCGCGGCCAGGGAGCGCCTCTGGTCCNAGGCAGGCCCTGCCATCCCCAGGTGTGACCCAGAGCGGGGGCTGTGCCGGCCGATGGCTGAATTAACGAACGAATGATTGAATGAATGAAAACAAACAGCCGTGTCTGTTTTGTGGGTCTGTCACACGGATAGCCCAGGAAATAATCCACGGCGAGCACTCAAAATCCACAACTTCAGCTTCTCCCGAAGCACTGCCGGGCCGGACGAAGGAGCACACACAGAGCTCAGAGCTCCGAACCCCTCGGCCGTTTGCTGAGCGAGGCTTGAGAACCAAGACCCAGGAGGCCCCGGGCCTCCCCCCCCCAATCCTCCAGTGCCTNCGGTTCGTGGGTTCGAGCCCCGCGTCGGGCTCTGTGCTGACAGCTCAGAGCCTGGAGCCTGCTTGGGATTCTCTCTCTCCCTCTCGGTCTCTTAAAAAACAAACAAACAAACAAGCAAACCTTAAAAGAAAAAGAAAAGTCAATATCTGGCTATCTTTGGAGGGGGGGAGGGGTAGTGACACAAGGGAGTGTGCAGGGCACGCTTTGAATCTTGATCTGGGTGCCGCGGGTGTGGCCCACTGGGGGAAACCCACCGATCTGAACACCATTCATGCACTTTGCATTATAGTTCAGTGGATGTTCAGATAGTAAACATGACACCGATGAGCCGGGGGCTCCACCGCGGAATTTCTGGGGGTGAGCCCCGATTCCAGACAATTCTACACTGCCCCAAGGTCGAGAACTACTGATTGAGAGCAGCACCTCGCACACTTTAAAGTGAGCACGTGGAGGGGGGCACTTGTTGGGATGAGCCCTGGGTGTAGTTGGAAACCAACTTGACAATAAACTATTCATAAAAAAACAAAAATTAAAAACAATTTAAAAAGTTAAAAATAATAATAATNCGCTTAAACAACTGAGCCCCCCAGGCGCCCCTGACGTCCATTTCTTGAAGCAAGGCTTTGAAGTCATACTCATGTTCGTCCAATCTGCAGATGAACGCCGAACGCTATCGAATAGATGATGAGCAAGGCCAAAATGAAAAAGGAAGCAGCACTTAGCGGGGAGCAGGACGGAGAAACCCTCAGCACAATGGGTAGGAAGTCAGAGCAGGCCGGGGTTCTAGGACCCTCTGGGCACCAAGGCATCGGACACACCTTGGGCCAGGTGTGAGGAAGCGCAAGCCGGCGTGTGCGAGCCGGCGTGTGCTGGGGGAGGGCCAGCGGGGTGGACGCTCGGCCGGAAGAACAGGAATGCACTCAGCCCGGTGGGAAAAGAGGAAAGGGAGCCCACACCGAGTTTTTTCCTTTTAAAACGCTGGATGCATGAACATATGAAATGAAACATTAAAATTAAAAATACGTGCGGGCGTCTTGTTTGGGAGGTCATGGTCCCAGCAGGGCCCTCGATGCCCAGGCCAGTGCTCCGTGCACCCCCTTCCTCCCCCCGGATGACAGGAGCGTAGTCAGCGCAGCATGACCCCTGAGACTCGAGGACACGGGGTGCCGAGTGACACGGGTCCTGGGCACCCCCTTTATCAGCACGCGTCTGCTCTGAGCTGCATCTTATTTCTCAGGATAATGCATAGGCTTTGGTTTATAGGCAAACCCCTTGACGTAGCCCCTCTTACAGGGACGTTACCAAAGTAAATGGAATGTAGACCAGAGTGATGGAAAACCCCAGGACCGATCCCGAACCAGTGGGGAGCAAGCCAGCCCGGGGACACCTGACACTGTCACGTGCTGGGTTCACCTGGGAGCCGACCCAGCTGAGAGTGGGCGTGCGTCTGTGTGTGTGTATATGTGTGTGTGTGTGAATGTATGTGTGTGTATGCATGCAGGTGGGGGGGGTATTATACACATAAGTCTCCTTGTCAAATAACGAAGTCTTCTGTGGTTTTCTTTTTTTTTTTTTAACTACTCTCTTTTTTCTTTTTAATGTTTATTTATTTTTGAGAGAAAGAGAGAGTGAATGAATGTGAGCAGGGGAGGGGCAGAGAGAGAGGGAGACACAGAATCTAAAGCAGGTTCCAGGCTCTGAGCTGTCAGCACAGAGCTGGATGCGGGGCTCGAATCCAGGGACTGTGAGATCATGACTTGAGCCGAAGTCAGATGCTCAACTGACTGAGCCACCCAGGGGCCCCTTCTGTAGTTTTCAAAAAACCCGGAATGTTCTTCAAATGAATTGTCTTTACATGGGACCTTATTAAAAGCAGAAGCTACACCATTAATATGAACTCAGAGGACTCTTCCCAATGTTTGTTAAATCAGTTGGTTGATTCCTTTTTGAAAACTGTGGTAAAATGCACATAACATACAGTTGATCATTTTAGCCATTTTTTGTTTTTATTTATTTTTAAGTTTATTTGAGAGAGAGAGAGACAGACAGACAGACAGTATGGGTGGGGGAAGGGCAGAGAGAGAGAGGGAAAGAGAATCCCAAGCAGGCTCCACGCTGTCAGTACAGAGCCCCACACGGGGCTTGAACTCACAAACTGAGAGATCATGACCTGAGCCGCAATGAAGAGTCACCGCTTACCTGCCTGAGCCCCCCAGGCGCCCCTTAACCATTTTTGACGTGTCCAGAGGCATTTAGCACAAAGTGTTGCACAACCATCACCACCATCTGGTTCCAGAACATTCTCTTCACCCCCTAAAGAAGCCCCTCCCCCCAGGCTCCAGCAGCCACCGATCTGGTTTCTGTCTCCAGGGATTTGCCTGTTGGGAGCATTTCCTGATTTCCTGTCAGTGGAACTTTGCAGTCTGGCGGCTGAGCGCAGAGCGACGGAGGGAGGAGAGGGCGCCTCCCCGGCTCATGGGCCAGCGTCTCCTCCCTGCCCCCCCACCCCCCCTGGTGACAGTCATCAGGTACCATGGACAGTCCAGCAAGAGCAGCAGCCTTGGGCACAGGGACGATTCCTCTGATGGCTCCGGGACGTCCCTTGTCTGGGACTCTCATCTGCTCCACGCGGTGAGGGCAGCCCGGCCCGCCCCTCCTCTCCCTGGACCCAGGCCCCCGCCTAGACCCGCCGCCAGCAGGAGGCATCTTCCCCGGCTGACTCCCCCGCCTGGGAAGGAGGAGGAGCTTAGGGGAGGGGCCTCCCCTGGGCCCGTCGCCTGCATCGTCGCCTGCATCAGAGTCCGGATCCCCCAGAGGACACCCTCACGGAGATGGGGAGAGAGGACGCGTGTTCTGTGTCCGTGGTATCCCCAGCCCGCGATGCCCGTGGCTGCGGGCAAGTGGGCGGTGGGGGGGAGGCGGGGGCTCAGGGTCACGGCCCACAGCCAGCAGGACAGCCCCCCACCGGCCTGGCCCTCCGGACGCGTCTCCCGCACCGACACGGCTCTGGCACCAAGAGAACGTCCTGTCGACCATCTTTTTCCCATCCCTTCAATTTTGCGTTACCTTCTTAGATCAAATTTATTTTAAGACAAAATGATTGTTTTTTAAAGACCATTTTCTCCCCAAGTGAGGTGGATAAACGCACGTGAACCAACGGCCGTGTCCACACAGCCCAGCGTGTGGAGCCTGCCCGCCAGAGGCCCGAGTGAGGCCTGGCCTGGCCTGGCCGGGACACAGCTTCTTTTTTTTTTCTTAATGTTTATTTATTTCTGAGAGAGAGACAGAATGAGAGCGGGGTAGAGGCAGAGAGAGGAGAGAAAGAGGGGGAGAGAGAGAGAGAGAAAGAGAACTTAAAGCAGGCTCCAGGCTCTGAGCTGTCAGCACAGATCCTGACGCGGGGCTCGAACTCAGCAACCTGAGTTGGGGAGATCATGCCCTGAGCCGCAGTCGTACGCTCAACCCCCTGAGCCCCCAGGCGCCCCTGGCCTGGAAGCGTCTTATTTTCCACTGCAGAGTGATGAGGGAGCACAAAGCAGGCTGACACCCCCATCCACCCCCCAGCCCCAGGTGGACGCGTGACCTTGCTCCCCACTCCCAAGGACAAAGGAGAAGAGAAAGGGAGAGCTGCCAGCCTCCATCGACCTGCAGACGTCTCGGCAAACCCCGCGGAAAAGGCAGTCGTATCGATAGTCTCACCTCCAGAGCCCTATAAACTCCGCTTCCCGGAGCCTTGCGGCACCCTCCGTTGTGATGGGGGAACGAAGGCTGGAGGGACTGGCAGATAGAACTCGGTTTCCTTACACCCTGCACCCCGGTGGCCGTCCGGGGGGATCCCAGCAGGGGGCCCTACCCCTCCGTGCTGACGCCCTGCTAGAGGGGAAACACCGGAGCTTGACGGTCGGTCGCCAGGCCTCCCGGGTCCAGGGCGTCGTCAGCGCACGAAAATCTCCCTGGAAACTCCCCCTGGACCCTACGCCTGCCCCCCGCCCCCCGCTCCCAGCCCCACTGAATATAACCAGCCTCCCCTCTGGGTCCTGTCCCCTGTCTGTCCCCTGTCCCTGGGCTGTAATAAAACCACCTTTTTGCACCAAAGACGTCTCCAAGAATTCTTTCTTGGTCGTTGGCTCCGGACCCCAAGAACCCCATTGTCATCCCATAAAAACCTCATCACAGAGGAGCCACGATGTTTTCTTAATGAATGCGCGTGGTTTTAGTACTGACGCAGGTAAGGCCATCCGGGCCCCACGACAGCTTGGACTAAATACCGAATGAGTCTCAAAGGCACGTCGGAGGGAACTGAGGCCTTAGAGGATCGTGGGGAGCGAGGCTGGGCTGCCGTGTGGCCGCCTTCCCGTACGAAGGCTGCTCCTCCCTCCGAAGGGACCGTGAGTGGCCAGCGTGCTCCCCGCACCTGTGAGCCGTAGCGGCGTCCGTAATAACCGGAGGAGCTCCGAAGGCTCTCCGAGACTTCCAGAACTTTCTGGGCATTTTTAATACCCTTTAAAGCGTCTTTAGTTATTCTCACTTATTGATTCGCCTGAACTCAGTTGTGTTGGCTGAGACCGTTAAAAAACAAAATTCAAGGGAATCAATTTGAAGATCCAACTGGCTTTAGTAATCCACTCGTGAACTGGGCGGCGCCCTGTCCAGCGAGTGGGGTGGGGCTCGAGTTCCAACAAAATGCAAGGTTTTTATATGAAGGAGGGTGGGACAAGGAAGTTATTAGCAAAAGAAAGGAAGGATTGTGTCAGGCTGGGTCACCTTCCCCCAGGGGGAAGGGTGGGGGGGTCTGATCCTGCAGAGTCCCTCCCCTTCCCTGGGGGTGGGGGGGATGGAGAAGGCCCAGGAGACAGGTCACCTCCTCCGAGCTGGCCAGAAAAGTCCTGACTCTCAGGCTGGGCCCACATTTCGGGGGCAGGCTGGACCTGCGGTTGGGTTGGGTATGAGGTCCTGGCTCGGGGACTCAGCTGATGTGACACCGCTTGGGGGCTGTGGTTTTCTATTTAACAAGATTTAGGTGGCTTCATCCACTGACTCTCCCGGGAAACTGTGCAGCTTGGAATCTGTGTCCCACCACGCAGTCTAGCCAAGGGGTCCGGGTGACAGTGAATGTGACTGCCCAGCCCAGGGACTTATGCGGGAGCCCTGGGGGTTCCGGGCTGCTACCACCTGGTTTCCGAATACTTGCATAGACTTCCTGAGGTCACGCAGCTGGTGTAAATGAAGACCAGCTTCCTTGAGGCTCCCCTTTCCTCCTGGAACATTCCTTTCTCTGGTACCTTTCAAAGGAGACTGTTCAAGGAGGGGGAGGGGCATCTCATTTCCATCTGCTTGGTTGGTCTTCATCTGCTGGCCCCTGGCTTTGAACGTCCTGCTTCCCCGCGACAGAGACCACCAGGCCTGCACCGCCCTGCCCTGCCTCGGAGCAATCCTGTTCTTTCTCTTGTTCCCCGGGGAAGCCTTGCACCTGCTGCCGGTCTTCAGTGAAGCTCAGGTGGCCGTTAGAGGGGCTGCTGGCGTGACCTCCCGCGACATTCCTAGACGCGTGCGCATTCCTAGACGCGTGCGCCGGACAGGTGTGTGTGTGGAGGAATTCGCCCATCTTAGCGGACACAGAAGCATGGAGTTCAGGCAATACCTGTGTGAATAATCAGGAGCATGTCCAGGAAGGATCCTTCTGTGCTTGAACAAACAGAAAAGGAAGGGCTAAAGGGGGACCTTTTCCTGCCACGCCCCCCCTCCCCCCCGGGACCCATCAGCCTCCTTCTTTCTGTCACCTGTCAGGCTGGGAGAGTGACTTCGTGTCTGTGGCCCCCTCTGTACTGGATGGGGAGGCGGAGCTGGAATGGACCCTGGGGCTGCAGGTGGCATTCCGACCCCCCCCCCAGGAAATGATGCAGCAAGAGAATGGGTGTGGTGACCCCCCAGGTGTGCGCAGGCAGTCACACCTCACACTGAGTGGCATGGGGCTGACGGTGACTCCATCAGAATTGATGGAAACTGAGACACGGCGGTTAATCTGTGCGAAGACCTGCTCCCTGACTCCGCAGGCTTGTTGTGTGGACTTGCTGCTGTAGGATCGGGCAGGGGACATGTGGATTCCAGGTCTCTCTCCGCCACCCTGGGCCACGTTGTCCCTGCCCAGTTGCTCGTTACAGGAATTACTGTAAAGTGCAGGCGGACGGAAGGCGTTCACGCATTCCCCCCTTTAATCACTGGATCGGCTCTGCCCACACTTTTTAGGGTTTTCCAGGCCAGCAAAACCGCTCACTTTGTCTTACTCGCTTCTTGGGTGCGCGGGAACGGACAGCGTCCCTGCAGTGAGCGCGCGAAACGACTTCGCAGGTGAACAGGTGCTCCTGTGGTGTTTGAAACGCCCTTTAGAGGTGCCTGGGGGGCTCAGTCGGTTGAGTGTCCCACTTCGGGTCAGGTCATGATCTCACAGTTCATGAGTTCGAGCCCCGCGTCAGGCTCTGTGCTGACAGCTCAGAGCCTGGAGCTACTTCGGATTCTGTGTCTCCCTCTCTCTCTGCCCCTCCCCTGCTCATGCTCTCTCTCTCTCTCTCTCTCTGTCTTTCGAAAATTAATAAACATTTAAAAGTACTTTTAAAAAAGAAAAAAAAGAGAGAGAAGTGCTTTAATGGTGGTGTCCTTTAACTCTCAAAGAGGTGAAATACCCCTCCAGCTAGTTGATTCTGTCCTTATGCCCAGTGAGGCTTAAACACACACACACGCAGCACAAAGGGAAATGTTAGGCAGATTGCAGACAAACGTTAATTACATTTGCAGGAGGAGACCTGTGGAGTCCCACATCGGGGGGCTGAGCACCCCCTCCGGCCCATGGGGCCCCGATGACCAGCTCTAAGCACGCCCCTGTCTAGCTGAGTCCCCCCCACCAAGGTCAAGTCTATGTCTTTCCCAAGTCAGCCCTGGGAATGGCAGCACCAGGGGACAGCAGAGGTGAGTCCAGCAGGTTTTGAGAAGCTAGGAGCAGCACCCCTTCGTGGGGCCCAGGGGGCTGACCCCGCCCACCCCCTGCTGGGGCCTCCAATGCGGGCCAGGGGCGGGGTGCCTGTCCTCTGTGTCTTCCTCTCCCTCTTCCCTGCCCGCTCTCTGGCCAGGCTCCCACTGCCACCTGAGAAGCCCCTAGCAACCCAACGTCTATACAGCAGATCTATCAGACTCCCCAACAGACGTCTATGCGGCAGATCTATCTGACTCCCCAACAGCGCGAGCGAGGGAGAACGCACAGTTTGGGCGACTGCCCCTCACGAGGACCTTCTCAGCAAAGAACATAAATAAAAAATACAAGGTTGAACATTTCATTCCTCAGCGAGGTCCCAGCCTCGGGTGCAAGCTAAGCTGCCCGTCCGCCTTGCCGTGGGGGAATCGTGCAGGAGGCTTCACTGGGCCACCTGGCAGGGGTGCAGCCTGCCTTCTGGGTCACATTCCTCCATCCGCCCTGCGAGGGCGCAGCATTGCAGGGACCGCGTTCATCAGGGTGGCCCGGGGCAGGCTCTTGGCAGACTGGCCGGGCAGCAGTAGGCTGCCAAGTCCCGCCTCCGCCCGGAGCCCTCCAGCGCCCCGCCCCTGCCCCCTGCAGGGCAGCATG
>NW_027528796.1:3823839-3827502 GCF_008692635.1 Crocuta crocuta
TCCCCGATGGGTCCGTCACCAGGCTGGGACTTGAGGGCACATCCTGCTGGCAGTTCACTCTTGGGGGGGAGTTGGGGGGCCTGGACGGCTCTGCTCGCGGGGGGATGGCCCCTCGGACCCTCCTTGGCGGGACAGTGATCCGGTTAGCCGGCCACTCCAGCAGGCCCTGTGACAGGAATCTGTGTCTTCCCCAGGAAGGGCCAGGGGCCGAGCAGAGGCTCCTTCTAAGTCCCTCGAATGAACCCTCGGTGAACTTCCTTCCCCTCTGGTTTTGAAAGAGTCCGTGTCTCCTGGACTTCAGAACACAAAAGGCAATTCATCTTCTTTGGACAGATCTTTGCCCAAGCGCTTGAGAAATGGGACCTCTTACTTGCCAGCCTCTACCATTTTCCTCTTTTTCGGAGAATGCTTGGGAAAGATCACGGGCTCTGGGGCTGATACTCCCTAGCGTCAGACTCTGGCTCTGCAGCTTTCTCGCTGTGTGGCCTTGGACAAGTGACTCAGCCTCTCTGAACCCAGCGTCCTCACTCTGAAAACGGGATGATGCCATCCTCTGTGTGTTGCCCTGGAAACGAAGTGAGCCCATCCAGCCAAGCGCCAACTGCAGCGTCTGTCTACCAGGTGCCCCACCACGCACAGGGCATCGAGGGGACCCCCACCACGGGAGTGTGCAGCGAGGCCCCTCACAGAGGGCTGGGAGTCAGTGCGGTCACCAGCACTGTTGCCTTTCTCCCTGGGAAGGCATCATGAACCAGCATCAAGCATGTCTCAGCCAGTCATGTGAATGGGGAGAAGGAGAATTCAAGGTCAAACAGAGAGGGAGGCCTCGTCTGGCACAGATACTGACTCTGCCCGTGGACCACCTTTAATGTCTATATATTTAGTTTGAGAGGGAGGGAGAGAGAGAGAGAGAGAGAGAGAGAGAGAGGGAGGATCCCAAGCAGGCTCCATGCTGTCAGCACAGAGCCCGACGCGGGGCTCGAACTCATGAACTGTGAGATCATGACCTGAGCGGAAATCAAGAGTCAGACGGTTAACTCACTGAGCCCCCTGGGGGTGGGCCACCTTGGCAGGGTTCACAGGTGCCCTGTAGCCACCACCGCACGAGTGGAAACCAGCCTGAGACACACCGAGCCTTGGGATTGTGGAGATGACTGGGCCCCTGTGAACATAGCAGAGGAGACGGTCAAGCGTCCCCTGGGACCCCGCCGCCGAGAGGGAATTCTGGGAATGTCTTCCCTCCAGCACCCCTGAGGCTGCACGCTTGTAATCCCGGGTCATCTGTCCAAGGTCAGGTTCGCCCACCACAGCCCGCCCTGCCCAGGGTCAGAGCACGTGGTAATTCAAACGGTAATCGTAACCATGCAAACTGAGGAAGGAACTTTTCTACCAAGTTAGAGATAAACTATAAACTCCCAGGGCCTCCTCCTTCCCTTCTACAAATTTAACACAATTACTTGGGAATAAGTATTTAAATATATGTATCCTGATTTGGGGGGTTAAGCATTTTATTTTCTTTTAAATTTTTTAATGTTTATTTATGAGAGACAGAGCACGAGTAGGGGAGGGGCAGAGAGAGAGGGAGACACAGACTCTGAAGCAGGCTCCAGGCTCCGAGCTGTCAGCACAGAGCGACGCGGGGCTCGAACCCACAAACTGTGAGATCATGACCTGAGCTGAAGTCGACTGCCGAACCGCCTGAGCCCCTCAGGCGCCCCTGGGTTAAGCATTTTAAAAAATCCGTAAGAACAGTTGGCTCAACGGTAGTGAACAATTTGTAATATTAACATGTTTAACTTTGTTCATAGATAGGAAACACATGACACCTGACGTATTTGTTAATTTTTAAAAATGTAACATCATCGCGGAACCTCCTGGTTTAGTAGGAAAAGATGTCAAAGTACTTCCCTCCTGGCTGCACAGACAAGCGCCCCCGGGTGGGGGACTGGATGGAGATCACGCAGCAAAGCAACGCGTGTCTACGTTTTGGAAATGTTCTTTACGTGAAAAGAAAAATGGACCAACGGAGCCGTTACTGCCACACCCTATGGTCTGTGTCACAAGCAGGAGAACATTCTGAAGCGGAGTTTGGGAACACAGCTTTTCCTGTTGCTTCCCTGCCACTGTGGAACCCACCGGGCCCGAGGGTCACGTGATGCCTTCCAGAGAGCTCCAGGCAGTCTGCTGTCTCCGATGGGCCCTGCAGGGTGATGTGAAGACGCTCTCCCTTGGGCCACAGTTTGAGAGCCTAACTCAGGATGGGTGGCCGGGACCCAAGGGCCCCAGCCCCGCCCTGAGACCCCCGCCCCCACCCCACCTGCTCACAGAAACTCCATTCAAAGCAGCCTGGGCTCCCTGTCAGGGGTGGCTTAAAAACAGCTCCGGGAACGTGCTGGAACTCACCACATCTTCGAAGGTTTGGTGGCGAGGAGAGTCCTTTCCGGGCAGAGAGCAGCGGCCGGGCCCCTTGAGCTAAAGGGATATGGGGTGGCCGAGACAGGACCGCTGACCGCAGGGAGTCTCACTAGCTGGGGCACTGGTGGCCTGGGGCCTCCGTGCAGGGGAGGGGCGGGCCTGGGCGCAGGGGACGGTGGCTGGGATTGGAGGCCGAAGGAGCCCGGCGCTCTCCGAGACTTACACGATGTTTCCGCTCCTGTCGCACATTTTGGCCACCTGCATTTTCCCAAACGCCCGTGCCCTTTGCTTATGTCCCCTCAATCTGCGTCTACGCAGAAGTCAGTCAGCGTCTCCGTGTTTACATGCCCTCTGTAAAAACTTACAGCAGCGCGACACATTCCGCGCCAAGGGCTGGTTGTTACTTTCTTCCAAGCCTCGAAATGAGCCCGTGGGTGAGTGTGCCTGGGAGACGTGGCGGAGGAGGAGAGAGACTGGTTCCACCAGTCACACCGGACGGGCCGTCTGGTAACCGGGACAGGGTCACAGCCGGCTGCATGTGTCACCTTGCCGGGGAGCCCGGGAGCCCCAGGTGTCTAATCATCCCTGATACGCCAGCAAGGGGCCAGCAGTACCCGAATTATTCAACTGCACGGATCTGGCAACAGGTCAGAAAAATAATTTGATGTCTCCGCCAATAAGGAGAGATTTCTTAAAGAAGGAGAGAGCTGNGCCGCCCGCCACCCCCCAGGAGCCTGTGGGCAGAATGGGGGCTGGTTTAATGGCCAGGTAGCTTGCAGAAAGCTCAGAGGACAATTCTGCTTCCACTTTTCTAATAGGAGACCTGCCAGGTAAGGGCCCGCTCCCCGCCCCCAGCTCACCTGGGCGCTCCTTGCAGCCCTCGCCTCCTTGCCAGCTTCCTGTTCTGTTCCCCACAAGGGCTCCCAGACCAGCTGCCTCCCAATCCCTTCCGCTTTCTCACAGAAAGTCAGGCCCCTGGGGTGTAAACTCCTTCATCTTTCTGCTACTCCCTGCCCACAACTTCAAACTCACCCTCCTCTCTCCTGGCCTGGAGCCTCTAAACAAGAACTGTCTCGTGGAAGGGCCTGGTCCCTCCCCGCCACGCGCTACGCCTAGTCTAAACCGTTGTCTTAGACCCTTGGGATCACCCCCTAGCCCGTCTGTTGCGCCCTCTCCGCTGCCTTCCCGTGTGGCCTCCACCTGCTGCTGGGAGTGACAGTCGTAAAAGTCCATTCCCCCCCCCCCCCC
>NW_027528796.1:3827555-3831353 GCF_008692635.1 Crocuta crocuta
TGGGAGTGACAGTGGAAAAAGTCCCCTCCCCCCCCCCCCACTCTGTGCTTAATTAAGACAGTTTGCTGCTTCCCTTTGTCCCTGGTACAATCCACGACTCATAATTTGGGGGTTCCAGCTTCAGCTTCGGCCCACCTCCTGACTGCTTCCAACGCTCACACCCCCTCGCCCTCTCTGCCTCAGGGCCTTTGCACAGACATCTTCATATGCCCTTGTACTAACCACCCCACTTCCAGCCAGGGACCTCACTCCTGTCTCTGACACTTGGTCCCGGGAGCAGATGTGTCACATCACCTGTGGCCCCTTGGCTCTGCTGTGCCCAGGGCCTCTGCATGGTAAGTATCACACACGCCACTATCCTGTGAACCAGATCTAGGTCCCAATCCCAGATCTGCCGAACCAGCCCGCGTCTCCTTCGTAAAGTCCCCTCTGAGCCAGCTTCTAAGGCTTCACGTTCCCGCGCAGGGGCAGGGAGGGGCTGGGGGGGAAGCCCGGAGGAGCCCCTCTGCGGCAACCCTGGAGCCAGAATCCCCACTGACACGTCATCAACCAGGCTGGCTGCCAGGCTGACCCCGGCTGGGTGGGCAAAGGCCGAGCGCTTGGGTCTGGCCCAGCCAGTTCAAGGTCAAATCGGCCTCCTACAGCTGCAGAAACACCTGCGAATCACTATTTTGTGGATTAGGCCTCTCATTCAGCCTTGAAGAGTCTCCGGCTAGTGTTTCGTGGCATTTCCTACGAATAGGGGCTGAGTGTGCAAGGTGTGGGGCGCAGGGGGCATGCCGCGCGCGCACACACACACCACACACACAAGACGCACACACGCACAATTCGTAACAAACAACACATCCACACGAAGTTGGGGGCGTTTTTCCTGAGACCCTTCCTGGGCAGAAGCACGGAGCGCAGGTCCAGGCCCCCCAGCCTTCAGGGACTGATCAGCCGTGGGTTTCCAGGGACTTTCCAAGTGTGTTAAAAGCAGACAATGTCTTGCTGTTGGGCAGATGGTGATACTAGAAATCACCCTTCCGCGCGCACAGGCGCGCACACACGCGCACACGCGCCNCCTTGATGGGGAGTCAACACCCCGCGGTTGGATTTTACTCAGCACACATCAGGTGTGCCGGGCCCCCGGCGCGCAGCAGGGACGCCCTGGCCCCCGGAGGGACTTGTCAGAGGCGCCCCCTGCCCTCCTGACCCACCTGCCCCTTCTGGGGTCTCAGGTGGATTCCGGTGCCCAGCGGGACCCTGGCTGCTTCTGAACCTGATGGATGATTAACTGTGACCCAAATATGATCCCATCTATAGAGATGAACTCTTCCGGGAATGTATTTCCACAAGGCCTGTGTTCCTACGCAGAGGTAGTGGCGGTTTGTGGGGCGCAGGCCACTTGTCGGACGTTGTGGGGAGGCTTTCAGTACCTAGTTCTTCCCTTGGGATGCTCACAACACGCAGAGAGCCGTGGTCAACACTGTACAGGTGGGGAAACTGAGGCCTAGACAGGTTAGGTGACTCGGCCGCTGTCACACAGCCCGTGGGTGGCGAGCTGGGACCCGGGAGCCAGCTGCCTCCTCCCTCAAAGCTCGGGGGCTTCTTCCTTAACCGCACTCCCGCATTCTCCCCAGGGTGTGTTTCTTCCGTGGCTGATTCCTTGGTGACTTGTTTTTACCTTTGGGACAGCTTAATGACAAGCGCCTGGCGCCCACTCTTTCTAGGTGTTCCGCAGAGGGACCGGGGCCTGGTGCTTTGGGGAATTACCTCCCCGGCTTCGCTCACCACCCTTGCTTTCACCCTCCTTCACCGGCCTGTGCAGCTTAGGGGAGAAGCCCATGGCCACTGGGTTTAAGAATAGCGAACGCTTCGTGTCTGGACCCCTTAGCCTCCAAAATATTCCGTCGTCGGCCCTCTCTGCCTGGCCTTAGAGCCACAGCCTTGACGTACACAGCCAGAGATTTAAAAAACTAAGAGCCTTTGCATGTAAATGAATATAAATTCATCGACTCAAAAGGTCGTGTTCTGAGCTGTTGAAAAAATAAACTGTACCTTTCAGATGGAAACAAGGCTTCAAGGTCAGTTGACTGCCCTCTGTCTGTCTTGATGCCTAAAATCTGTACCCCACTTGTCCAGAGCTGGACATCTCCTATCATGGGAACCCCCTCATCTCTCGCTCTCTCCTCTCTCTCTTTCTCTTTCTCTCTTTTAAGTAAGCTCCACACCCAGGCTTGAACTCACAACCCTGAGATCAAGACTCACATACTCTCCTGACTGAGCCAGCCAGGCACTCTGGAAACACCCCATCTCTTTTGGGAGACCTAAAACCACGTGACCTCACACATGTGAGCAACCACAGACTCGCTTCCCCAAGCGGCCACTGTCTGTGACCCGCCCCCCAGGTGACCTGGTGCCTGGGCTCTGTGGCTGGGCGTACGTTGGGCTGGTGGTGTGAACAGGTGGGAGCCTTGACCCAGGCCTGTGAAGTGTGAGCNGCTTTCACCCTCCTTCACCGGCCTGTGCAGCTTAGGGGAGAAGCCCATGGCCACTGGGTTTAAGAATAGCGAACGCTTCGTGTCTGGACCCCTTAGCCTCCAAAATATTCCGTCGTCGGCCCTCTCTGCCTGGCCTTAGAGCCACAGCCTTGACGTACGTACACAGCCAGAGATTTAAAAAACTAAGAGCCTTTGCGTGTAAATGAATATAAATTCATCGACTCAAAAGGTCGTGTTCTGAGCTGTTGAAAAAATAAACTGTACCTTTCAGATGGAAACAAGGCTTCAAGGTCAGTTGACTGCCCTCTGTCTGTCTTGATGCCTAAAATCTGTACCCCACTTGTCCAGAGCTGGACATCTCCTATCATGGGAACCCCCTCATCTCTCGCTCTCTCCTCTCTCTCTTTCTCTTTCTCTCTTTTAAGTAAGCTCCACACCCAGGCTTGAACTCACAACCCTGAGATCAAGACTCACATACTCTCCTGACTGAGCCAGCCAGGCACTCTGGAAACACCCCATCTCTTTTGGGAGACCTAAAACCACGTGACCTCACACATGTGAGCAACCACAGACTCGCTTCCCCAAGCGGCCACTGTCTGTGACCCGCCCCCCAGGTGACCTGGTGCCTGGGCTCTGTGGCTGGGCGTACGTTGGGCTGGTGGTGTGAACAGGTGGGAGCCTTGACCCAGGCCTGTGAAGTGTGAGCGGGTTGTGGGCCGAATGATCTGCAGCTTCCGGCGCAGAGGCCTGACCCTGCCTCCTGCAGGTCTGGGATGGACCTGCTTGGGTCGTGTTTCTTCATGTCCTGACATTTCTCGATTGGCTTCAGAACATAGGATTGCCTTAGATGGGATGCTTCCAGATTACCCGCGTGCCTGGAGTGTGGAGGAAGGAAGGAGGAGCGCTCTGATCTGGAGTTTGTCTCTGGTCGCTCAGGGAAAGCCGAGAACACCGAAAAAACACCACCTGAAGGTGTCGCCCAGATCACCGGCAGTTTTGTGCGGGACGGGACGGGCTCTGTGCGCAGGGAGACAGGCTTGGCTTGCGTGCTCTCTGCTCTCTACCTGCTGCCCACCACACGCTGCAGTCTCAGACATCAGCTTTTCCAGACTCCTGCCCGGAAGTGGCAATAATGCACCGGAGTCAACTGGAAATGGGCAGAGCCTTCGCCGATGGCTCTGTGAGGACGCAGGTTAGCTGCAGTTGTGGTCTCGGGTGTGGCTTGGCTGTGTGTGTGTGTGTGTGTGTGTGTGTGCGCGTGTGTGTGCGCGTGCGCTCGGTGTCCCCCCCGCCCGCCCTGATGCCTGGAAGCGTC
>NW_027528796.1:3831539-3841600 GCF_008692635.1 Crocuta crocuta
TGGAAGCGTCGCTTGATTTGAACTCAAATGGCTCGTTTTGCAGAGAGGCCTACAGGATCTGGAAGGTGGGTCGTCACACCCCGCCCGGGCCAGGCCCACCCTCTCCCCGCACTGACTGGCGGCCTGGGTAGAGGAGCGGCTGCTCGGGCGTGAGTGGGGGTCCCGACCTTGGCGGCCAGCCTTGCGGGCGTTTCCCTTCGTCCTCCTCCGGCTTGATTCCCGCTAATCCCCGATTAGGGTTGACACTCGGAGCCTGAGAGCAACAGCTTAGTGGCGCCCGCCTGCCCGCCCCTGCCCTGGCCTGGGAGACCCCTGCTCAGCCCGTCAGCGGGCGGGGGGGGAGGGGAGGGAGTATCGAAGATGCACTGTATCTTCTGCGCGGGTGGGATTCTCTGTCAGCAGATAGTAGCTCCTCCCCATGCCAGGTCTGCCCCAGCTTTGAATTTTAGGACTGGAGGGAACCCTCAAGTCTTGTAGCAGAGCGCCTTCTGTCCGCTGGGGAGGCTCGTCCGGGCTCACCCAGCCCCTGGGTGGGGGTCCCTGTGGGCTCCCCGCAGCTGGGGTCACACTCCCGTGCACAGCAAATTTCACTCTGAGACCCACACGGTTCCTTAACTGAGGCACAGCCAGGAAGGGTGAAAGGGCGCGATTGTTTAGCTTAGCTTCCTAACAATGGGGCCTGGATGCCTGGCGCCCGAGGACGGATCAGCAGCTTGTGGACTGTCCTATGACCCCGGGTGACCAGTGACTGTGGCAGTGCGGGCCCCTCGTGTCAGCCGGGCCCCTGGGACTCCGGCTCTGGCTCCAGAGGCATTTGCAAATTAGACAGGACGGTGACTCGGGGAGACGGGAGAAGAGGGCATTGCCTCTGGGCCAGCTGGTGGGGCAGATGCCGGGTGTTTGGGGAGCACAGGCGAGTAGCNGCCCCACAGTTCAGACTTGGGATGCTGGCCGAACGCAGGCAACATACTGTGGGTGTCCCAGGGTCCCCAGGAGCTTCTTGCCAGCGGGGAGCCTGCGGATACACACCCGTCCCTCCTCCGGCCACCAGTCAATCAGGGTCCCCTCACCCAGCCACACATCTCCGCCCTGGGGCTGCAAACACGGGATTCCCATCCAGCTGGTGGCGGTTGAGTCGTGGAGAACAGAAAGCCGCCAGGGCTGGCTCAGTCGCTGGCCTGGGAACTAATACCCCAGCATCCGCAGGCGGCAGCCGACGCTCTCCCCCCAGCCCCCTGCGCTTACAGAGCGGTTTGCGGTGAGCGTCAGCGGCCTCGGTGCTGGTGCGCACCCCCAGCACCCACGTGGGAGGCCCTGGAAGATGGGGTGCTGGTGGACAGGCGGCCGGCGCAGGGCGACCCTCTCAAGGCCGCCACTGCTGGGCCACACGGGGGGAGGAGGGCCGGTTCTAGAGCGAGGGCTGCGCTCCATGGCTGGTGCTTCTGCACTTGGACTTGGACGGAAAGGGGCTGCCCAGCTTGGCTGCGGCCCTGAGTCAGGAGGGTCACCAAAGCTATTTGTTTCTTTAGTCGTTTGCCTGGGGATTTTTTTTCAGAGGAATGTTCTCAATGCAGGGGACCAACACTGTGGGACAATTTGTGGTCTTTAAAAAAAAAAAAAAAGACGCTGTGTGAACTTGAAACATGTTATTAATAGCCCTGACTTGTATATGAGCTTTGACATTTTAAAAAGTAAACAAAGCGATAAGACTTCACAGTTTTTCTCTGCAAGCTTTGAGCGCCGCTCACAAAAGTCCAAGCTTCTTGGCCGGCGCCCGTGGCCATAATAAAGGAGGTCAGTTGGTAAGAACGTGAAGGTGACTTTGGGTCAGGGCCGTGGATCTGTCCCACCCTGAACCGATCACCTTTCTGCTTCTCAAACATTCGGGGTTCTGACCCGTGCGGGGCCTTCCCGCAGGTGCTCCCCTCCGTCTGGAACACTTCATTCACCTTTCAGGTCTCAGCCTTGGTTCCGTGAGGATGCTGCCCCGGCCCCGCCCCAGCCACCTGCCCTGCTTCCTCACCTCATGGTCCCTTGTGCCCTCATCAGCTCCCGGGGTGGTGAGCCCGGCCAGAGCCCCGTCCGTCCAGCACAGCCGCTGAGGCACCCAGCACAAGGCTGGCCCCGAGCAGGCGGCAGTCGGGCGGGGGTGGGGGGGGAGCATGCAGGGGGAGTGACTGACAGGCCCTGGTAGAAACTTGTCCTGGAGGCGGAGGAGCAGGGGGCCGTGTGCATCACCCCGTCTGGACACAGGCCTTCCCTCCCTGGGAGCCGGCCACGCCTGGGCAAAGCAAGCTGTTTAATGCGCTTTGTTTTTCACTCCTAAAGAGTCAACAGTGAAGGAGGCTCACTGATGACTTTGCGAATTGTCGACGCGAAACCCGGGGGTAGGCTCCAATTCCTTCTGTTCTTTGCCGTCACCCGTTCTCCTGAAGAGACAGGAACTCGGGGGAAGGAAGAGTGGGTGTAGTGTGGGCGTCAACTAGAATGCGGCCAAAGCTAACTTCCATTCCCATCGGCCCGGCCGTGGGTTGCTGAGGAGGGAAGCGACTTCTTGAGCAGCTTGGAAGAGCAGTGTGTGCCCTGCTGAGGCTGTGTGACCTCGGGCAAGCCTCACCTCTCTGTGCCTCCCCTGTAGAGAAGGATAATTTGGGGTTCAGTCTGGAAAACAGTCCACCATGGGCGAGATGAGCAGTCAGCCACAAGAGTCGATAATGGTGGGCTGTTTCCTTGTAAAGCGTTCCTTTATTAAAAAAAAAAAAAAAAAAAAAAAAGCCCTTTTTGCTTCTTTTAGATATATAGAAAAGTTGCAAAATTAATTCAGAGCTTCCATGCATTCCTAGCCCAGCCTTACATAACCATAACACAGCCTCAGAACCAAAAAATTAGCACTGGCACAATGTTGCCATAATTCTTAGCCCAATGATATTAACATTGCGACATATAAGAAATTAACATCCCTACAAAGCCTTTACACTGAAGACCTTACTTGAATTTCCCCTGGTCTACCAGTGTCCTTTGTTGTTCTGGGGCCCCATGCAGGCCCCACGCCCGGCACTGAACCCCAGCTTCTTGCAGTCTCCCCAGTAAGTCAGCTTGCCCAGCCTTTCCTCGTTTTGCATGACCTTGAGGACTCGGAAGGGGATGGAATTTTGTTTTGCCAAATGCCCCTCAATTTGGTGCTTTCCCAGGATTGGACTGTGAACCCACAGGAATCAGGTGCCCCTTTTAAATGTCCTGTATCATGGGCTTTGTGACGTCAGAGTTCTTACCGCTGGGACAGGGACATTGGAATTGGTCCCAGGTTAGGACGGCTTCTGCGGGGTTTTCTTTTTTATACTTTGTGTTTCCTCTTCTGTCATCCCCTCTGTGGGGAACACACTTGGGAAAGCTACTTTAACACTGTATGATCTGTTACTCCTCAAACTTCAGCTGATTTTGGCACCCATCGTGTATCTGGCCTCCAACATTCGCTTCTGTACAGTTTGTTTGAAGATGGTTCTCGGTTTCCTTCTCTCCTACGTTTATTCATTTCAGTTCTACTGCAAGAAAGAGCTACCGCTCCCCCCCCACCCCCCACGTCTGTATCTACTTGATGACTTGCCCCGTTGCTGGCTCATGGCTACTTCTTTTATTCTGCGGGTTATAATCTGATGCCATTGTTTCCATTATGTTGCTGGAATTGCTCACATTTGGGCCATTAGGGGCACTTTCGTGGTAGCCTCTTGTATTCTTCCATCAAGATACATAAATATATATTTAGCACTTCCTTTCTTCATGACTCCACAAGATGTTTGTTCTAGACTCCTCATATTTTTAATTTTCCCCTCTTCCAGCCCTGGATTCAGCCACCTTCTTCAAGCGGCGCTGAAGCCTTTTCTTGGAGAAGCATTTAGAAACCAAGATCTAGGCGTCGTGTGTGCTCAGTACTGCTGGGGTCTCATTCCTACCAGCCCCTTTTGGTGCGCAGAGCTCGGAAACAAGAGTGTGTTTGCCAGCACACTCACAGGCACGTGTCAGTCATTCTGTACCTCTGTCCGCCTCTGAGACAGCAGGACCTCATACCGATACCTCGGATTGCAGTCCAACAGCACAGAGTCCAGCCTCCTTCTTTCCTTGTTTGTACCTCCCACCCCCAAGACCGAGGCATCTGGCCCTTCCTGTCTGTAATGTATTTACTTACTGGGTCAGCTCTAGGACACACACAGAGTCCTTTCTGCACTGCTAACCCGCACCCACGAGAAACACTTGCTGGTGAGGTTACGCCTCAGGGCCGTCAGGATTTTGTCATCTGAAGTTTCTTAGGTGAGACGTGGGTTATATAATACGGCTCGGTTTATTTGTTAGTATTTGTATTCCGCCTGGGATCTCTCCCACATCCTGATTTTTTTTTTTTAAGTTCATTTATTTAAGAGAGAGAGAGAGAGTGCAAGCAGTGGAGGGGTAGAGAGAGAGAGGGAGAGAGAAAATCCCATGCGGGCTCCACGCCATCAGCGCAGAGCCTGCCTCGGTGCCGTGAGGTCCTGACCTGAGCCAAAACCAAGAGTCAGAGTCAGAGTCCGTTAACAGACTAAACCACCCAGGCGGCCCCACATCCTGATTTTTAAAATTCATTTTTTACCCAGTGACTTGGAACGCCATGTCGTCATATACGAAGCTTCTCTGTGCACTTTGGGCGTGCTCTGGACATGCCGCTCTATCCGCTGGACCGTCTCTGTGATCACACACCTGCCGCACACAGTTGGAGTCACGCAGGCCCCAGCGTGTGTGCGTGGTGGCTGGGACCAGTCCTCCTGGGATTCCTTCCTTGGTTGTGTTCCTGCGAGCGCCGCACGTTGCTTTTCCACGCGGACGCAAAGTCTTGCTGTGTAGACTCTGCGCGCGGACAGAGTGGGAGCGATTCCACGCGCTCGCTAGGCTTCCCGAAACCCGAGCCTCAGGCAGTGTGCGAGGGAAAAGGGATCTCCGGGTCCTTATCTTTAACACAAATAATGCATTTCCTTTGTGAGACCATCATTTGGCATTGAATTTCCCAGTGGAACCTTTTCAGGGTTTTGATGCAGAAGGTGCCAGGGGTGGGGGAGGAGAGCGTGCATCTACGGATATGGGGGCCGCAGGCTGCATCCCGGCGGGTGCTTTAGGCCGTGCTGCTGTGAGTTGACCTCCAGAAGGTGGCCTGCTCGCCAGGCAGCGAGGAGTCTCCCTCCCGGGCGGGGCTTCTCACCAGCCCGGCCTCGGGGTCCGCGCCCTCAGTGAGCTCACGGCCTGCACCTCCCTGGCCAGCGGGGCGCACCGGGCACAGCCTGCAGTGTGGACAAGGTTCGCGGAGCGGTCCGGGCGCTGACTGCGTCCCTCGTGAGAAGCCGACTGAACTCCCCGCTGATGATGGTTAGGGGCTGAGCCAGATGTCGCCAACGCAGGGTGAGGTTAGGGGCGTGTTAGCGAGAATGTTCGGGGTTTTTCAGTTTCACTCTTGGTCCTCAGGAATTCTTAAGAGGTGGCCCCAGGAGAACCCCGTGGCTTGCTCCTTGGCACTGTGCCTGCCCGGAGAGCTCTGCTGCATTTTGTGCCCTTTTATTCTCCTGTCTTTGATCAGGCTGTGTAGACACAAACAGCTCGTCACAGTGGACAGTCCTGGGAAGTTGTGAGGTTGGATATATTTTTTTAACCACCCAGTCAGAACTCGGGGCACCTGGGGGGCTCAGTCGGTTCAGTGTTGGACTTGGGCTCAGGTCATGATCTCATGGTTTATGAGTTCAAGCCCCCATCGAGCTCTGTGCTGACAGCTCAGAGGCTGGAGCTGCTTTGGATTCTGTGNAACTTATGAACTGTGAGATCATGACCTGAGCTGAAGTCTGACACTTAATGGATTGAGCCACCCAGGCGCCTCCCCCAAGAGCGCTTATTTTTATAAAGCCCAAGGTGCACCTGGGTGGCTCCATCAGTTAAACATCTGACTCTTGATTTCAGCTCAGGTCATGGTTTCATGGTTCGTGGGTTTGAGCCCCACACGCTGACAGCACGGAGCCTCCTTGGGATTCTCTCTCTCCCTCTCTCTCTCTGCCCCTCCCCAGCTCACACAGCTTGCTCTCTCTCTCCCTCTCATTCTCTCTGCCTCTTCCCCCCACTAAAAATACATAAGCTTAAAAAAATAAATTAAAAAATTGAAAAGGCCAAGACTTGGTAAACTATTCCAGCCCTGATTTATTATTTTATAAAGTATCAGTGTTACTGCTTGCGTCATATTAATTTAGTTGCATATGTCTCATTTGGAGGTTAAAACATTTTTTTTAAGTTTATTTATTTTGAGAGAGAGAGAGCATGCACTTGAGCTGGGAAGTGGGGTAGAGAGAGGGGGAGAGAAAGAATCCTAAGCAGACTCCGTGTTATCAGCACAGAGCCAGATATGGGGCTGGAACTCACGCACTGTGAGAGCATGACCTGGGCTGAAATCAAGGCGCTTAGCTGACCGAGCCCCCCGGGTGCCCCTCATGTGGAGATTTTTAATTGCGAGAACCCACATGGACATAGGCTGATAAGCCGCAGAAGAGTTTACTCACGGGTCCGGTAGGGTGCACGGAGCTGAGGGCAGAGCTGACCCAGGAGACCTTGGGGACCGGGAGCCTGGCAGCGCCCCAGCCCTGTGAGGCTGGGGCTCAGGACCCCGCTGAGCACAGCAGCCAGGCGGGTTCATCTTTTTTTTTTTTCTTTCTTTTAAATGTTTTATTTACTTTTGAGAGAGAGAGAGAGACAGGGCATGAGCAGGGGAGGGTCAGAGAGAGAGGGAGACACAGAATGTGAAGCAGCTCCAGGCTCCGAGCTGTCAGCACAGAGCCCGACACGGGGCTCGAACCCACGATCTCGGAGATCATGACCCGAGCATAAGTTGGACGCTTAACTGACTGAGCCACCCAGGCTCCCTCAGGCGGGTTCATCTTGAACCGAGGAATCTCAGAGTCCAGTGAGAGGCGGCCGGTCCCGGGGAGAGGGAGGTGGGCACCTTAAGTCACGATGCCAGCAGCCACGCGGAGCAAGGGGAGGCGAGGCTCTAAGACCAGAGGGAAGGCCGGCCTTTGGCAGAAGAGGCGGACAGAGCCCTTGAACCTGCTGTGCTTGGGCAGACACGAGCTGACCCGCAGACATGAGCCGCCCCAAGCGCCCTGCCCCCTGGAGCTGGGCTTCTCTCCTGCCGGTGTGAACACGGCCATTCATTCAGGATTCGCTTCGCCATCGTCCCGGCCGCATGCCTGCGTTGTCTGCCTTCCCGCCCGGCACATGGCGGCGTGAGCAGGTTCTCCGGGGGGAGGGAGGGGCGCTCACTGGTGTGTGACCCCTGCCGCTGTTTAGAAGCCCACGTTGGAAGGAGGCGGAGGCGTGTTCCCAGATTTGCAGAGCTTTCTTGCGTGTGGGTCAGTTTGAAGGAGGGCCGTGTGCGCGCTGGCCCGCCTCACCGTGCTCCCCTTCCGTTCCAGGGCCCGCCGCTCCTGTGCTTCGAGGAGGACCCGCTGCAGCAGCCCCTGGAGCTGGCGGTACAGCAGGTGTCCAGCGTGGCCAGGTCAGCGCAGGAGAAGGTGAGCCGGGGTGTGGCCGCCTGCGTGGACCCTTGTCTACCGAGGGAGCGCTCGTGAAGCCTGGGGGTGGGAAGCTAATTTGGTCTTAGGATTATTGAAAATGTGGGCGCCTTAAAAACCTAAAAAAAAAACCCCAAACCAGTCTGGTCTATCCTCTGATGAACAGACACATAAAATATGGCAGATCCACCCACTGGAATATTATTTAGCCCTAAAAAGGAGACCCTGCCGCATGCTGCATGCACGGGCCTTGAAGACTCAGACCTGAGTGAAGAAGCCACATCTCGCGTGACTTTGCTTATGTCACGTGTCTAGGATGGACCCTTCTGGAAAGACAGGAAGTAGATTTGGAGTTGCCAGGCACTGAGCGGGAGGGAGGGCGGGGGAGGACGGAGACTGACTGCTCATGGATGCAGGGTGTCTGTCTGGGGTGACGATCATGTTCTCAAAGCTGGTTGTCCGTCTCAGTGAAATCCATCAAAAAAAAAATTAATTGCAGAGTTTAAATGGGCAAGTTAAACGATACAGGAATTATATCTCAATAAAATGCACATATTTCTGTGTATGTGTATGTACATACGGCATAGATTTGAGGCCTTTCGATGCTACGTCGAGATCATTTTCCAGTCCGTGATTGTTCACAGGTTGAAATTACTTATTAGACTGGCCAAATACCATAAATAATTAAAAAAATTTTTTTCATGGAAAGTATCTGTGAGAAGTCCTAAGAAGCTTCCTCTTACATATAAGGCTTGCGTTGCGTGTCCTGTGTCTGCCTACCTTTACTGTCGAGTTGCACACATGCCATTTAGCAGACAGCAAGGGACACGTGCGTGAGCCCAGGCAGGTGGAGAAGGAGAGCATCACCGGACCCCGAGCCCCACCCCTTGGATCTGCTCCCTATCCCTGCTAGAGTGTTGTTTGCTGCTCTGGTTCCTTTTCTTTATTTATTTAGAGACAGGGAGAGCAAGTGGGGGGGGTGGGGAGAGAATCCCAAGTAGACTCCAGGCTCTGAGCTGTCAGCCCAGATCCTGATGCAGGACTCGAACCCACGAACCGTGAGATCATGACCTGAGCCGAAGTCAGACGCTCAACCGATTGATCCCCTCCGGTGGCTTCTCTCTAACTACAGCTCGGGCTTCTGGCTGGACCAGAACTTCTCTGTCCATCTTCTGTTGGTGCATAAGCGAGCTGTGTTCTCTTTTCCACAAGCACAGCACAGCCGCGACGCACCCACGGGGTCCCCATCCCCAGTGCTCAGGCGCGAGCAGGAGGGTGGCTCACCAGCAGATGCGCTGCAGGGGTGCATGCCTCGGCTTGAGCAAGCGCTCCCAAATTGGCCAACAGAGTGTGATTNCCCCCCATGACTGTGGGGAAGGCTCTGGAAGACACTGGGGCTCCAGGAGGAGACTGGTGGTACCAGGGCGGGGTGCTGAGACCAGTGTGGCCCATGAGGCCTGGGAGGGGCTGGACACGCAGGTGGCCCCGTGCTTTTATGACATGGGAAGGGGGTTGTCACGGCCGGCCTCGCCTGCCCAAGGGCCCCTGCTTGGGAAGCACCTCTGGGCGCCGGAGCAGCCTCCCTGTCATTGATAGGGACCGAAGCCCTTCACAGCGGGCAGTCTCTGCTTGGTGCTTTCAGACACGGTCTCCATCTGGGAGGAACAGAGTTCAGGGCTGGCCCGGGGGTGTGGAGGAAGGAGCCGAGAGGTGGACACAGCAATGACCAGTTTTGAAGGTCTGGATGCTTTTAGCGCCCGAAAAGCAAGCTTAGGAGGTGGATGGCGCGACCGTGTTTGTTTCAACACAGACACAGAAGTGTGCGCGCTGGTTACCAACACAGATGCCCGCCCTCCGGTGCCCGCACGTGGCCCCTCCCTCTGCTCCCCCGGGAAGGGGCCGCTGCCCACCGCCCGCAGCGAACTCTCGGAAGCTTCTTACCTCCTGCAGACTAATGGCAAAGGGCACCCGGGGTCTTGTTTCGTTTCATGAGGTTGTTCAGAGTTCTTGGCTTCCGTGTTTTCTTGGCCGAAGGAGAAATGGGAGTTTGTCGGTGCCTTGTCACGGCTGCGGGCAGTGCCGCCCTCGGTCCCAGCCGGCCAGTCGGATGTCACGCCCCCTTCCCCCCCACCCCGAGTGCGTCGGGAAGGGGGGCCGAGTGCCAGCCCCGGACCTGCACACACCCACCAGTGGGGGGCGCTCCGCTGGGATCTGCCCGGCTCCCGGGAGGCTGGGTGTGGAAACCCCTGGTTCGAGGGCCCTGCGCGCTCACGGACGCGCCTCTCGGCTGACCACGCGCGTCTGAAGAGACCAAGCCAGCCAGGTTCATTCAGTTTCTGTCCTTCAGTGACCTTGGGTTGCAACACCTGCGCCTTGGGAGGTGGGACCACGCCAGAGCCTGTCTGTGCTCTGGCGCCGGGACCTTGAACCTTGTGATCTGGACCCACCGCGTCGGGCAGGACGCGGAAGCAACGGCGCCCTTCTTCTATG
>NW_027528796.1:3841741-3851752 GCF_008692635.1 Crocuta crocuta
GCCCAAATGCATTGAAGCCTCCGTCAGCTTCGCTGTGTATTTTCTCTGCTCCTGTGGTTCGCCCTCGGGGCCGCCCGCAGAGCTTATAGAGAAACGCAGATGTGTGGTGTCAAGGACGTTACCTTCGCTTCCTGAGCCGCTCCGTATGCTCAGCCTGCATCGTTCTCATCTCCCCACCTTAGCCCTGATGAGGGACGTGGGATGGCACTCGAGTCAATGACAGGGACACAGCCAGCCTGGACCAAGGCGGCCGAGTGCCGAGTCACATCTTGGTCATCCGGATGGGAGTGGGGCCTCTGATCTCCCTCTGGGAGCACCTGCCCGACTCCTGTGTGGCCCTGAGCCCCGCGGGCCGCTGAGGAACAGAACCTGGCTGGCCCCGCTCTCTCGGTCCCCTGTACCGGACCTCTTCCTGCAATCCCAAAGACCCCAGGGGCCAAAGTAATCACCTTGGAGCCTTCCCAGGCCCCCGGGTTAAGGGCACAGCTGCACACGACATCCCCCTTCGGATGCCAGTCTCCAGCCTGGGCCGTAAAGTGGGGGATTCCCACTCCTCAGGTTTGATGCTTTGCTGGAACAGCTCATGGCATGCGGGAAGGCAGCTTATTTCCTTCCTATTACTGGTTCCCAGCACTGGGAGAGACTCAGAACAGCCCGAGGGACAGATGCACGGGCAAGGGATGGGGAGGGCCCCCTCTCCAGGCACCACACCCTCCCCACACCTTCTCCTGTGGCCGGACCCAGAAGCTCCCCAGATTCCACCATCGGGGGGTTTCTATGAAGGTTCCAGTATTCAGGCATAATTGAGTAAATCACTAGCAAATCACGACTGAACTCCGTCTCCAGCCCCTCTCCCCTCCCCGGAGGCCAGGAGTGGGGCGAAGTTTCCAGCCCCCTGATCGCGGCTGGCATTCTGGTAACCCGCCCCCCTCCTGAAGCCACGCGTGGGCCCCCAGCCACCAATCATCTCCATGGCACACAAAACACTCTTATCATTTGGGAGATTCCAATGGTTTTAGGAGCCGGGAGCCGGGGACAAAGACCAGATATGTATCTCAAGCAGTAATCCCTGCAAGGTGTTGTGGGTGGTGGATTTTTCTGCAGGAATTCTGTCCTTGGAGGGAGCCTGTGCTCGCCTGGTGGGACATCTCTCTGTCACATCCCTGTCGCTTTGGCTCACTGCGTGCAGGCTCGGCCGGCCTCGGCGGGAGGCAGGACCCAGGCACTCCCAGCCGGGCCCTCTGCACCAAAGGCATCGCCTGTAAACTTTTCTCCCGGGACTCTCTCTGCCTTCTCTTCCAGTCTCAACATGCGCTGAATATATTTGTTTCTCCCAGACTGTAATTACCCTGTTACACAAGAGCGACGAATGTCTACCTACGTTTCTCTCTCTGCACGTGTCCTGGGAGAGTTTTGCTCCAGAATGTTTGACCCAGAAAAGGAAACCCTTTATTTCCCCAGCGCACGTGGCCGGAGAGCCAGCCCTTCCTCCGCGAGATGTCCCAATAGCCCTTCCACGGCAGGTCCGTGGGCGTGGAAACTCCACGCCTGATTCTGGGGGGGGTAAGAGGCCTACGAAGGCTGTGCGGAAGCCCTTCCAGGATGAATCAGGCTTTGAGAGTCGTGCTGTGACAGGCACCGCTGACAGAGCCGTGCGTTTCCTTTAGGGAGCGTGGTGCGTCTCTTTGGACGTAACGGTCATTCAGAAAGCTTGCTCGGTGCTGGAAGCCATCTTCGGGGGCTGTGAAGGACGTTGGCTTTCTTGGTGTGAGGCTGGGTGGCCTGCGGAAAGCATTAATTATCTCCGCCTGCAGTGCCATCCCGAAATAGAGGCTTCTAATGGTATAATGATCATCTGAAGGTTATGGTTGTAAATAGATGTAATAACCCACTCAGCATGGAGAAGCCCGGAGACACTGGCTGGGTCTGGTTTGTTTGAGTGCTTGCTTCTCTCTCTGAGCAGTAGGAAGGTGGTGCCTGCTGAGGATGCTTCCTTCCCTGTCTGGGGTGTGGGAAGAATGAGAGCCAGCCCGTGTCCTGGCCCCCGATGCTCTCAGCTGTGACCAGCCCTGGGCCGCGGGCTCCGTCTCTCCTCATTAGACTTCACGACACTTCTCTGCCGGAGCAAGTATCATGCCCATTGTACAGAGGAGGAAACTGAGGCAGAGATGCTAAATCCCTTGGCCAACGTGACTCGGGGCTACTAAGCAGGAGAGGCTAGAGTTGAACCCAGGTCAGCCTCCAGGCCGAAGTAGGGCGCACCGCGGTCCGTGTCAGCGCTGTCCTGCATGTTTTTGAGGTGTTTCACATCTGCTCCCGCCCCTGCCCGACCGTGAGAGAGACAGCGGAGAAGGGAGGTGAGAAGGAAGGGAAGGAACTCACCTTTGCTTCTGTAGAATGGAACAAACAGAGCTTAGACGGTTCCATGGATTCCCCCCTCCCCCAGAATCTTGTCCCGCATTGTATGTCGGGACCCCACAGCCGGCACGGGCTGTATGTCGTATACTGCGGGCGCCTGTGTTGGCTACGTGAGGCTGTTACATGTTGGTAGACTGAGATGTATACTCCGAGAGGGCCCGGGGTCTCCTGTGCTCTTCCCAGGCCTTGGGGGCCCTCGGTTTGCAAGCGTGGTGCAGTTCTGGGTCGTCTGTGGTTGTGTCCCCACCTACAAACAGGAAGCCTGGTCGTGTTTTGGTTTTTGGGTTTTGTTTTTTTGTTTTGTTGTTTTGCTTTGAGTGACTTGAAACTCCAGGCACCCCATTAGCCTGGTTTTATGCAAAAGTGCTAACAGGTTGTGAAATTGTTTTGAACCGGGGTCCTTCCCAAGGCAGGCGTGGCGATGCCTCACCGGTCCTCGCTGTCAGCGCAGAGCCTGATGCAGGACTTGATCGCACGAACCAGAGAGATGAAGGACTTGAGCCGAAATCGGAAGTCGGACGCTTCACCGACCGAGCCTCCCGGGTGCCCGCCTCCCGCCTTCGTTGTAAAGGGGACGTGTTGTGTGTGTGTGTCGTGTAAACACAGGGTTGATGAAAGAGAGTGTCACGTTCGCCGAGTGTGAAGCTGAGGCCCGCAGTGAACCACGTCGGGCAGTAACAGTGTCCCTGGGAGGGAATTCTCCCTGGGAAGCCGTGTTGTTCATTGTGAAGCGCCCCAACGAGCGGAGGCAGGGGAGGGCTGCTGGGGCACGATGTCGAGCCCGTGCGGCCGGGGGCACGCCCGTCAGTGCCAAGGGCGCCGGCCCAGCATTCCATGGGTTGGGCTGCCGTCTTGTTCCCGGCCTAGTTCATCTCTCCCTGGGCGACAGGATTAACTTTGTCGATGTTCTCATCATATTGCCCTCTAACGGGTTTTATTTTGGTTTGGTTTGTTTTTTTAAAGTGTATTTATTTATTTTGAGATGGGGGAGGGGCAGAGAGGGAGACAGAATCCCAAGCAGGCTCCGCGCTGTCAGCACAGGGCCCAACGTGGGGCTCGATCTCATGAACTGCGGGAAGTCAGACGCTTAACCAACTGAGCCACCCAGGGCCCCCTAATGGATTTTACTTGTTATCTTCTTATTAAAAAACACATTTTTTAAAATGTTTATTTTTTTGCGACACAGAGAGATACAGCGTGAGCAGGGGAGGAACAGAGAGAGAGGGACGCAGAATCTGAAGCAGCTCCAGGCTCTGAGCTGTCAGCACAGAGCCTGACGCAGGGCTCGAACCCACAAACCATGAGATCATGACCCGAGCTGAAGTCGGACGCTTAACCGACTGAGCCTCCCAGGCACCCCTAATGGATTTTACTTTTTATTTTTTTTTTTATTTTTTTANCTTTTTAAATTGAGTCTCTATCCCAGAGTAGCATAGCCTGGTGCTGCCGTAAAGAGTATTTACAGAGGTGAGTGTAGAGAGCAGAGTTGGGAGCTCTGAGTGATTGATTAGTGAAGGGGCTTTATGTCCACTTCATTCTGGATCTCTTTCCTCAGGATGCTGGAATGCGTGATCACAGACAGATCAGTGACCTCAGCCCTTCTGAGGCGTTTTCAGGGCTGTGTTCCTAGTTCTTGTGGGGACAGAAGTAATTACATTATTTCCAGTTCTCTAGAGTGTTCTAGGAGGAGAAGGCGCTGAGGCAGCGGTACAGAAAGCTTAATTGGAAAGGAACGTGGAAAGAGTGCCCTGAGATGTGACGCCATCATAGGCCTCTCTCTGGCAAGCGTCAGCGAAACGCAGGCGTGCCCCGGCCTGGGACTCTTCGGCCCCGAGTCTACCCAAAGGAATACCGTTTCAAGATAAGAACCTATTTGTGGAGGGGTGTGACCGTCGGAGCCTGTGGTCTGGAGCTGGAGAGAGCACAAGAGAGTGAATGAAACGCCCCCACCCTCCATCTGTTCTGTCCGGACAATTTACAGGGATGTGTGCTTGCCCTCCCGTTCCCGTGATGCATCCCTCCCGGCCTTCTCTCTTGGTCTGTGGGAGGGGCCAGGCCTACCCCGTTGGGCCCGTCACCCCATGGAGTCCATCCTCCGTGATGCTCTCTTCTGTAGAGAGGAACGGGGTTTATCTGGAACACACAGTTTGCTTTTTGTTGGCACGATTTTGAAATGGTTTATGTAATCAAGTTGTCTGCGTGCTTTGGCAGAAAGGTCTCCAGCGTCAAGCAGGTGGGCTGGTGGCTGTCTGGGTTCAGGGGGCCCTTCCTGTGCTCCCAGATCAGGGCTCGTGGGAGTCCCACCCTGGGGCTGCAGGGCAGGTCTGTTCTCGGGGAAGTGCTTGGGCCCACCGCAGATACTAGACCTTGTTTCTACCGAACTTAAAAAAAATGTTTAATGTTTATTTATTTTTGAGAGAGAGACAGAGCACGAGCAGAGGAGGGGCAGAGAGAGAGAGAGAGAATCCCAAACACAGAATCCCAAACAGGCTTCAGGCTTCGAGCTGTCAGCACAGAGCCGGATGCGGGGCTCGAACCCACGAACCGTGAGATCGTGACCTGAGCCGAAGTCGGACGCTTAACTGACTGAGCCACCCAGGGGCCCCTATTTTCTATCTCACTTTAAAAGTCCAAGATCAATATCAGACTACCTAAGTGGGAAGCCTGACAGCTCAGGATCGAATAACTGTGTTTAAACAGCTCCGTGTAATTGGGGTGCTCTGAGGAGCTAACCTGAAAACCCCCGAAGGGATCCTCATACACACGGGCGTGTTTGGGGGCGGGGAGACTCTGAGTTAACAGCGGGGTCTCTGCCTGTTTGTCCTTATTGAGGCAGAGGTCAACCCTGGACATTCTGGCCACCGGCGAAGGCTGACTCGCTGGAAGAACGTTGTATCAGGTGGCCCTGCCTTCTGCCCCAGGAGGGGTCCCCTGTGCGGTGGCGAAGGCCAGCCGCCCGCCGTTCTCCGGGCTTGAGAGACTCTAATCTCCATTGCGGATAACACCTTAATGCACTAAAAGAAGATTACTTATTTTGAAAGCCTTTCCATTTTGTTCTTGTCCATTTGACAAATGGGGCATTATTGTTCCCAGGGTGGCAGGGGGCGGAGGCTGGCCGGGACAAGGGTTTGGCCCTCATCATTGTCCCTCCAGCTGGGCTCACAGCCACAGCGCCAGTAGCGTTTTGTTTGGCCACGCGGAAATGTTGAGGCGGGCTCAGACTGTTGATTTAGTTAGCTTCTCCAGCTGAGTGTTGGAGGGAGACCTCTCTGTGTGACGGGTTTTATTTAGGGGGTCGGGACCCGTAGGACTGGGAAGACTCTGCAGTTGGTCGGAGTCCATAGTATTGCACTTACTTTCTTGACGTGACTTGAATACTGATTATGACCACGGGAGCCTTGCATTTGAGAAGTTTAAAGCCTTTTTAAATCTAAATCTGCTTGTTGATTTATTTGTTCTTTTTTAATTTTTTTTTTTTTAATTTTTGAGAGAGAATGAGAAACAGAATGTGAGTGAGGGAGGGGCAGAGAGACGGAGACACAGAATCTGAGACTCCAGGCTCTGAGCTGTCAGCACAGATCCCGACATGGGGCTCGAACCCATGAACCATGAGATCATGTCCTGAGTCGAAGTTGGACGCTTAACCGACTGAGCCCCCCAGGAGCTCCTAAATTTTTTTTTAATTTTAGGCAATCTCTACATCCAATGTGGGGCCTGAACTCACAACACTGAGATCAAGAGTCCCATCCTCCACCAACTGAGCCACCCGGGAGCCCCTGATTTCTTTGTTCTTAATCAAGTGCTCAGGCCATCTATGTATCAAGGAAGAGAGTAGTGGGAAGCTTTCTGAAGAACTGGACACAAAGGAAAACCAACTCGTTCTTGCTCAAGAGCACTAGTGAAGCCTTAGGGTTTTCTGTTGTTGTTGTTGTTGTTTGTGTTTGTTTTTTATTTTTTTATTTTTTTTATTTAAAAAAAAATTTTTTTTTAATGTTTTATTTGTTTGTAGGAGAGAGACAGCATGAGTAGGGGAGGGTCAGAGAGAGAGGGAGTCACAGACTCTGAAACAGGCTCCAGGCTCTGAGCTGGCAGTCAGCACAGAGCCCGACACGGGGCTCGAACCACGAACCGTGAGATCATGACCTAAGCGAAAGTCGACGCTCAACCAACTAAGCCACTCAGGCGCCCCTGTGTTTGTTTTTTAAATGTTTATTTATTTTTGAAAAGAGAGGGAGGGAGAGGGGGAGAGAGCGAGGGGAAGGGCAGAGAGAGAGGAGGAGAGAGGATCTGAAGCAGCACAGAGCCTGACATGGGGCTGGAACTCACAAACCTCAAGACCATGACCTGAGCTGAAGGTCTACCGACTGAGCCTCCCTGGCATCCCGGAGCCGTGGGGTTTTATTGGTTAAATTCTAGTTAGCTTAGTAGAGAAGTTCCCAAAGACATAACAGAGGCAGGCACCCTGTGGTGTTTTGCCCAAAGCCGTATAGAGGCCCAGGCTGTTGCGACCAAGGACAGCGAATGCTCTCCGTGTCATGTCATTTGTGCACGTAACTCCTCTGGCATGAAACTATGTTCCTCCAGAAAGGATTGTTTACAGAGCATTTATTTTTAAAATGAATAGACGACATTTCTTACACAAACATTTTTTTGTTCCAACCTTTTGTGAACTCGAGAGAGGCAATGACAGGCTGAAGATACATAAACTCATCTGCATAGACCTGGCTTCTGAGGGCGACTTGCCCAGAATGGGTGCAGTCGGTCGGTGCAGTGTCTGCTGGTGCCGAGAACAGGCAGGGCTTTCTTTTGTCATCCTGTGCCATCGAGGCCTTCCATGGCAGACGTTGGAAATGGACCCCTGCTGGGGGGCGGGGTAGAGTCTAGAGTCGTGCTGGGTCTTTGCGGGAGGGGCTCTGGACTCAGGGCCGCTGGGTTGGGAAGGAAGGAGTTAGCTGCGGATGAGAAAGAGGAAGGGGGCAGAAGTCCCAGCCTGAACCTTGTGAAATAGCCGGCCTGACAAAGCAACTGTTTTGATGATCTTTCCACTTGGTTTATTTTAAATTCTGACAAATCCACCAGAGAATTAAAGAATTTTCTTTTCCTTCCCAAGTGGCAGCCTGCAGTGTTCCCTTGGGAATGCGGGGTACCCTCCTGCATCACACCCAGCCTCCTGACCGCTCGGCTCTGGCCAGGCTCATGGGCCACCTGCCGGACACCCCTCTCCCCGCCCCCCTGCCCAGCCCTTCTTCCCGCCCGTGCACACCTGGCATCTGCCTCTAGTTGTCCCCAGAGACTTGCTCGGCAACCTTCCGGGCAGGGTGACCCCTCCTTCTAGAAGATTCTCTCCGATAGAGGGATTCTGTGGCAGAAACTTGATATTTCTCTGTTCGGTAACAGCTCTCTCTAAAACGCTTTGTGGGTTTGATCAGGAATACGATCTGGTTTATTCCCGGTGTAATTACTCGTCTTTGTCTTCTGGGTCCTTCAGCGAACTCATTTTGTGATTCTGCTTTTGTTCAGGCCATATACTTTCCTAAGTGTTTAATGTTTCATATGTTCTTTGAGTTTTCCCCGTATCTTTGAAAACCACAATAGGTTAAGAATTATTTAGGTGGAAACAGCTTCTTGTGTCCTGGGTATATTTTGAAATTTTGTGCTTATAACATCTATCACTTGTGTTCTTTCTAAGGCTCATTTTTAGTGAGCAGAGACGGCTAATGGCTTTTACTCCATACGTACGTGGAAACGTCTGGGGAATTTTAAGTCAGCTGGTGGGGAGAAATAGAACACAGTCTCAAGGGAAAACTTTTTGTGTGGAAAGAATATAACAGCTACGTTTTAGCTCTGGAGAAATGTATCGGGAAGAAAAGATTTGTGGTATTGTTTCCAGTTTTCAAACTGCTAAGTAATAGAAAATACGTGAATGTGGGTATTTATCCAGGTTTGGAACTCTAAATTCTCGCCCTTGCTAACTCTTAAGGTCTGATCATTGCATTCAATGAAGCAAAGAGGTAAACGAAGGAATTCTCCTGTCATACCTTGTGCGTCCACCAGGTGGTGTCCTGTCACGTGGTGGGCGAGGCTGTTCAGTTCCTGGTCAGTGTGGGGCCCGCCTCCCCGGAAGACACGGGGCGCCAGCTCTACGGTGTGCGGCTCTCCCCGTTTCACTTACAGGTGAGTGTGGGTAGATGGAGTGAGTCACGGGAAGACGGTGCTCGTGAACCTGTGGGGCGGGCATGGTGTGATCACGGGGCTCTGATTTCCTAAGATTTTACTAATCATTTATTTCATAGTTTAAAAGCCTTCTGTATTATATTATATCTGCAGGAAATCAAGTGTGCGTGTTATGTATATGCACACACACATATACACACGTGCATACGTGCACACATACGTGTACACACAGGGACATGCACACGCAGACGCACGCGCGCACACACGCACACACAGACACACACACAGATAAAATGAACTTGGAGGTTGCCATTCACCGAAATTGGGAGACTTGGCGTTTTTCAAGGCATTTCTACAGACCCGGGGTGTGGATGGCAGGTAGGACGAGGCGAGTGGCATCTGAGACAGAGGACAGCTGTTCCGCTTCAGGACCCAGGGCTGGCCGCCAGCCGTCCTCTGCAGCTCAGCAGCTGGGCATTCCTGGTTGTAGTTTTTGGAAAAAGTCAACTTTATTTATTTTTAATATTTATGTATTTTTGAGAGAGAGACAGAGCATGAGCAGGGGAGGGGCAGAGAGAGAGGGAGACAGAATCTGAAGCAGCTCTAGGCTCTGAGCTGTCAGCACAGAGCCCGACATGGGGCTTGAACCCACGAACTGTGAGATCATGACCTGAGCCGAAGTCGGACACTTAACTGACTGAGCCCCCCAGGCGCCCCTGTGTACGCTTTTCTTACACAGACATGGTTTGCATTCCCAGGGCGAACAAGATTTTCTGGCTACCTCGATGGCCTTTTTCTGAGATCCGGCGGCCCCTCCCCAGCACCCCCCCCAACACCTCCTTTCTGAGAGTTGAGGAGGGTAAGCGCTACAACATGCACTTGTCAGTGGTTAATGCCTCCTGGCTCCCTGCCCCCCACCCCAGAATTTGGGACAGTGTCATTGGAAAATCCCTCCGGAGTCTGGGACCCATCCGCCCAAACTTTACCTCCTGTTTCCGAACAGAGCGAGGAAGCTCCGTCGGGGAAATGGGGTTTCTGAGACGTTCTGCGCCGCCCTGAGCAGCTCAGACACGAGTGACGCCGCTGTGTCTTTGGTCTCTTGGCGCATTAGACCCGCCCTGTGGACCCCCTCGCGCACAGGGAGCAGCTGGGGGAGGACGGGTCCTCGCTCAAGGCGGGGACACTGTGGTCCTCTGTTGTTCCCCAGGTACCCGGCCCCACGGGCTGCCGGGGCTGGAGGCCGACTCGGGGGCTGCAGCGAAGCGCGCTTCTCCCTGGGGACCCGGGGTCCCAGGGCCCGGGGGGGCTTCGCTCACTTTGCCCTGACGCTAGCGTGAGCAGGGGCTCCTGAGTAGTCGCTGCTACCACAGCGGCTCCTTCCTCCTTGGCTGGGAGGTGGGGGGGGGGGAGGGAGGGGGG
>NW_027528796.1:3852815-3862105 GCF_008692635.1 Crocuta crocuta
GGGAGAGAGGCGAGGCCTGGGCCTTGTGCTCTGGGAGGAGCCACGGGCCGGCCCACGAAGCCGGTGTGCTTGGCCGTGGCTGCCGGAACGAAGGCCTGCGAGCTTAGCGTAACACAGCATCAGGGTGTCACGCCCCCGTTCTGGAACCCCGACGTCCCACACCTGTGAAACCGGGGGCCGCCTTCTGATCTGGAAGCTCTGGGTGGGGGGCTCCTTGCTCACTGGACTGTCGGCACGATTCGGGGCCTCACGGCTGCAGGGCCGAGAGCCTGTTTTGGTGTTGGCGTCAGCTGAGGGCCGTCGGCCGCGTCCAGAGGCCCCTCATTCCTGAGCTGCGTCTTCCCTGCGCCATGAAGGGCCCTCTCGCTGCCTTCCTGTCCCCCCTGTAAGGGCTCACCTGGGGTAGCCCTTACTCAAGTCACTCCCGCGAAGCCCCTCGGCCACATCAGGGCACATATTCACAGGTGACGAGAATTTGTGTGAGGGCGTCTTTGTGGGGGGGAGGGCGTTATTCTGCCCCCACAGATGGGGCGGGTTCGATGCGTTATTGCAAGAGCTCAGAGCCCAGTTAGCGGGTGTGTGTGGACCCAGGCAAGAGAGGATGCGAATGCCCGTGGGCCGTGCGCACAGCCCGCGGGGAGTGCGCGAGTGTGGGGTTGGGCTAAGGGTCCCAGTTTCCTTCGTGCCTTGGTGACACTCCCTGCGAAGCACAGAGAATCATTCATGGGAGAGACTACAGAGTCTAGTGACACCTGGCCTTCAGCCGCCAGCGCTGAGGACCCTGAGCGGTGGGTTGAGGCCGAGGAAGGTGCTGGTGGGGCTGGGCCCGGGGCGAAGGGAGGTCCGGGGCGGGGGGGTTAGAGCTTTCCTTACCTTTCTGAGAGGCGCCGGGAGGCCAGGCAGGTGTGTAAGAACATGACTGGATAGGCACGGATGCGCGCTGAGGTTTTGGTGGCAAGGGCAGCTCTCCAGTAACTTTGTTTCTTCGTAGCTGGAGCTCCACATGAAAGAGAAGAGAGACGACATCCGGATTGAGTGGTCCTTCATCAGCACTCCAGAAACGGCCGTCACCGTCCAGCCCAAAGCGCCTGTGGAGGTCAGCGGGCAAGTTTTTGTGAGCTCCCCGTGGGTGTGTGTGAGCACGCACGCGCATCGTGAGTGCCGATCTGGGGAGCGGAGGCTCAGACCAGCGCCCCCCTGGGCAGACTTCTCCCCTCGTCCCTGAGAAGGGGCGGCCACGACAGGGCGGGAGGGACGGCTTTGGCGGATCTGGCGCCGGGCTCTACCCGTCTGCCCCTGCGGTCACGCGGCAGCTGTGAGAAATCGTGGGTCTGCCCCCCATGCAGATGTACTTGGGCTGGGAATTTTTTTTAAAAATATTTCCTTATTTTGAGAGAGAGAGAGAACACATGAGCAGGGGAGGAGCAGAGAGAGAGGGAGGGTGAATCCCAAGCAGGCTCCACGCTGTCAGCACAGAGCCCAACATGGGGCTCGATCCCACGAACCAGGAGATCATGACCTGAGCTGAGATCCAGGGTCGGACACTTAACCGACTGACCCCCCAGGCGCCCCGGGCCAGGAATTGTTGAAAGCGCTCCTGTGCAGAGGAGGCTGGGAACCCCTGCAGTGCTGGCCCCGTGGGGCCCCCGCACACCCCTGCCCTGCCTCACCGCCCGGCCCTCCCCCTCCCCGAGGCCCTCGCCTTCCAGGCAGCTTGTGGCTGCCTCCCAGGGGCCCACGTCTTTCCCCACGGCCTCTGCGAAGGGGCCTCTAAACTCAGAATCTCCCCGCTTCCCACTGTCGCAGGTGTTTTGAAGACATGAATTTGGAAGTGGGGAGTGGACATGCTAGGTCATTCTGGGGTCACCTTCAGTTGCTGGAAAGATCTTGCAACATCACTTATGCCAAAGGCTCAGGTTCTTAGCTTATTTCTTCCCAGGGGCTTTCATGGTACTGGTTTGCAGCCCTGCCACGGTTCAGTCTCTTGTGCAGCTACTGAGATGTGACCACAGCTAAGTGTGTGAGTTTAATCGTTTGTATGTATTTTTAAAAAAAAATTTTAATGTTTATTTTGGAGAGAGAGAGAGTGCAAGAGAGTGCATGAGCAGGGGAGGGGCAGAGAGAGAGGGAGACAGAATCTGCCGCAGCTCCAGGCTCTGAGCTGTCAGTACAGAGCCTGACGTGGGGCTCGAACTCATGGACGGTGAGATCATGACTCACGCCAAAGTAGGATGTTTAACTGACTGAGCCCCCCAGGCGCCCCGCTCGTACATATTTTTACCTTTCGTGTCTCGTAGAATGTATGCAGTTTTTGTTTTTTACATATTTTTTAATCTTTATTTATTTCTGAGAGAGAGGAACAGAGTGTGAGTGGGGGAGGGGCAGAGAGAGAGGGAGACGCAGGATCTGAAGCAGCTCCAGGCTCCGAGCTGTCAGCACAGAGCCTGACGCGGGGCTCGAACCCACGACCCCTGAGATCTTGACCGGAGCTGAAGTCGGACATTTATCCAACTGAGCCTCCCAGGCGCCCCGCCCCCCTTTTTAGATTTTATTTATTTATTTATTAAGGCTAATAAGCTTGAATTTGTGACTCTTGTAAGCGGTGCACATCAGAACGGTCTCTTCTGGCTGTTGTGTTACACACCAGGTGTGCGCACCGTTTCTCTGGGGGCCCCGGTTCCTTTCCTGTCTCTCCTTCCTCCCCACGTTCACATCTGCTTTTCCGCGCGGCATGGCCGTCAGGCCCGCCACGCGGACCCCGCCCTGGCCCGAGTTCGAGACTGCTGTGCCCGGCTTTGCGTGGGGATGCCGCCCCCGCCCCCCGCGCCCCCGCAGGGCGCCGACCTCGGTGTTCATCGCTCCTTGGGTTCATTCTTTCTCTGCCTGGTTCTGTGACTCGCCTGACACCAGCTGAGTGCCTTTGCTCCCGCGAGTACTCGGTTTTAGGCTTTGGCCCCTGACATACATGTTTGGAACATGTGAAATGTTAACATGGTTTGATGGTCAGAAATGACACGAAACGCTGTACTCAGACGTCCCGCCCCTGCACCCCGTACTTCGCTCGTTAGTTTGTGTTTGTCCTGGGTTTCTTTTTGCAAAGACGATCTTACTCCCTGTTCTCACGCACACAGTGGCGTCTGTATACGTGCTTTATACCTTGCCCTCCAGCGTCCCGTCCCGTGGGCGTCTCGACCACCACGTGCTGCTCGTGCGAAGGAGACGTGAGACTTCCCGGGTGTAGAATTCCGCCAGCCCCCAGGAGCTGGTCCGGTGGGCACAGGATGGGGGCCTCTGAGCCCCCGGGGGATGTGATGGCAGGTGGGGAGGTGGATGGCCTGAGCCAGCTGCTCATCGGGGGACAGACTTGGCGTCTGAGCGCCCCAAAACACTCCTGTGAAGCAATAAGAAATTGGGGGCGGGGTTAAAAAAAGACTCAAGTGCATAAACAGAATGAGGTCTGTTCGTACAATGGAGTATTTTTTCAGCCATAATAAAAGAATGAGGCTCTGTCAGCAGCTACCGCATGGGGGAACCTTGGAAAGATCCAGTGGAGTGAGACACGCTGACATTGAAACTCGGGCTTATGATCCCATTTTTTTTGAGCTGTCCGCAACGCGCCAGTCATAGAGGCGGAAGGCAGAGCAGTGGCCGGCGGGGGCTGTGGGTGGGGAGGGGTGGGGAGTGAGAGGTAAGGGAAGGGGGTGACAGCCAGGATGGTTACACAACCCTGAATGTCCCAGATGCCACGGAAATGTCTGCTTTAAGATGGTGACTTTTATGTGATGGAATTTCACCTGACTCGAAAACAATCGGTACGTTGAGGTTCTATTGAAGGAAAGATGACAGCGTGGTGGTTATACGTGCAGACCGCGGAGCCTTAACGCCTGAGCTTGGCCCTCGGCTCCGCCGCTCATGCACCGGGTGACCCTACACGTGCTCATTCACTTCTCTGTGCGTTAGTTTCCTCATCGCTCAAGTGGGAATAATGATATTCAAGGCCGTTGCCAAGATTAAATTAGTACGTACAAGTGCGTAGAACTGAGCCTGCCCTCTCCTAGGAGTGAGCTAGGTATCGGCTGGTTTGATGATTATTAGTTTCTAGCAGACGGTAGATGTTCAGTTGGGACTCAGTTTACAGCAGCCGGAGCTGGCCAGCCAGCCACCCGCCGACCGACCTCTGCGACCCCTCCAACCCTGTGAGTCAGGAGGTTTTGTGCAGGTCTGTGGTCCTGGGGGCGGGGGTCTTTGCTGCACGCGTGCTGCCCCCCGAGCCGCGTGGGGATGGCTGGAGCCCTGCGGTGAGGGTGTTTTCCCCAGAGGTGACAGGGACACCAAGGGCCACTGTGGCATTCCTCTGCTGACCGCGCCACAATTCACGTATCTGTTTAGAGACTGACGGATACTTAGGTGGTTTCCAGTTTGGGCTTCATGAATGGCGGTTCTGTGAACATTCTGGAACATAGGAACGCATTTCTGTTGGGTATTCATTATTATAGTTTTATGGAGTTGATACTTGATAACGTCAGTCATCCCGTTTTCTTCGTTGACAAGCTTGTCTTTCTCCTCGGGCTTTTCATCTACTGGAATACTTTTTAACTTAACTTAAAAAAAAACAGTCACACAAGACAGAAAAAACTCATCTGTCGCAAAGGCTTTACGCAGAAATAGCAACACATTTCTATGTTGCACGTGTCTTTATTTTTACCGTCTTTAAGGAGCATGATTGCTGTGACATCACAGGGCCCTGTGTCCCACATGAGGCCCAGGGAGTCTCTCTCTCACGGGTCTTGATGTGACCTCCCGGGAGCCCAGGCCGCACCCTGCGGGCTCTGTCTCGGGGTGCGCTGGGGAGGCTGTCACCTGCTGTCCGGCCCCACAGCAACGGTCGTGAGGTGATTCGGCGGCTTCGCCCCCTTCCAGCAGGACCGGGCGGCTGCGGCCACGGCAGTGTCTGAGACCCTCAAGGACATCCTGAAGCACCTGGTCGGCTCTGCCTCCCCGTCGGTGGTTCTGAGCACCAGGCCTGTGGGCGTGAGGGAAGCTCAGGTAAGCCCGTCCACGGAGGGGGGCCCGTTAGGGACCGGGGTGCCCCTCCTGGAGACTCTGCGTGCGCCTCTCACGATCCCGCACGCCCCGCGGTGGGGCCGGAGTGCATGCTGCCTGCCGGTCCGTCTGGACCAGCTTCAAGTTCAGGGCCCGAAGCCCCGTGGGATGGAAGGAACAGGTGTCTGGGCCGCTCCGCGTGGTCCAGCCCTACTTAGCCTTGACCCTCTGCTTTTCTGGAGCCAAAACTTGGCTGTCGCCTCAGAGCGCGTGGCCTTGGGTCTCCTCCTCCCAGGACTGTGGGACCTCAGAAACCCCATTAGTAATGAGAACATGCCCTCAAAGCAAGGGGGCTTATATAATACCCTCCGTAATTGCATGAGCCGCTTATATATTTATATATAATGTGCATCTGTTCACATGCCCAAAAACTTGTAAGGAACAGGCAAGTCCCAGGATCTGCGGGGTGAGTCAGGAGGCTGGACACCAGGAGCGCCCAGGTGCACTTCCTGAGGGCCAGCTGTCTTGACATCCATGAAGAGCTGATGTTCCCATTAAAGTCTAAAGGCAGGGAAAAAACAGATATCCAGGCTGGAAAGCAGTCAGGCTCGAGGAATCTCCTCTTTTTCAGGGAAGGCTGGCTTTTTTCTGTTCAGGCCTTCAACTGATTAGATGAGGCCCACCCATGTTAGGGAGGGCAATCTTCTTTACTTGGTCTTTTAATTTAAATGTTAACCTCATGCAAAAACACGCTCATAGCAACACCCAGAACAATGAGCAAATAGCGGCATGCCCCATTGCCCTGTCAAGTGGACACATAAAATTGACCATCATGCCCATACAATTGAAATACTTCATCTCCATCCCAGGCATGTGATTGCTCAGGCCTCAGTGCTCGTGGACTTGAATCTTAAGGACTTTTGCGATGACTGCTTCTTGCCGCTCACGGTTAGCAGCATCCTGGTTTACAATAGTGTTTTTTTAAAGTTTATTTATTTTGAGAGAGAGAGAGAGAGAGAGAGCACAAGCAGGGGAGGGGCAGAGAAAGAGAGAGAATCCCAAACAGGCTCCGAGCTGTCAGCACAGATCCCGACATGGGGCTCGAACCCATAAACCATGAGATCACGACCTGAGCCAAAATCAAGAGTCGGATGCTTAACTGACTGAGCCCCCCGGGTGCCCCCACCACAGTGTTTTCTAATGGTGACTCTGAGATGTTGGTAAGCTTCCCCCCAAAACACCCGAGGTCGAATCAGCCCCCAGGGTCCCTTTGCACAGAGCCCTGCGATGTCTCAGAGTGGCCTCTCCAGGTTTCCCTGACCTTTGCACCTAAGGGGCCCCGTTTAAAGAGCACTCGCGGCCATGAGGGAAGGGAGGAGGCAAATTTGGGAAAGGGTTTGAGGTGGGGTCCTCCAGGCTTGAGGAGCCTTTTCTCCGCTGGAAAAGCCTTGAGGACGGTGGCTGGTCCCTGCTGCTCCTGCCTCTGGCACCTGCCTCGGGCCCCGCCCAGACCATACCTGGATGTTCCCTGAGAGGGTGCGCACAAGCAGGGGAGGGGCAGAGAGAAGGAGAGACAGACTCCGACGCAGGCTCCGCGCCGTCACCCCGGAGCCCGATGCGGGGCTTGAACTCGTGAGCCGTGATATCATGACCTGAGCTGACATCAAGAGCTGGTCGCTCAATCAACTGTGCCGCGCAGGTGCCCCTCACGGGTTTTATTTGGGCATCTAAGGCTCCCGTGCGAGGGGAGAGGTTATGGTTGATGGGGACCCTCCCCTCCCACGAGAAGGGAAAAGCCATTACAGAGCAGACCCCAGGGCCGGGCGTCCCGTGCAGATTGTCCTGAAGACCCCTCCTGTGATGGGCGTCGGGGCGTCGGGTGGCCGCCCCCCCCCCAGTCACCGCCCTTTGTTCTTCTGTCCGCAGAGCCTGCAGCAGCTCGCGTCCAGTGCTCAGGAGCCCTGCCCGCCCAAGCCTCCGAGGGCCCACGAACTCAAACTATTGGTGAAGAACATCCGAGCCTCGCTGCTGCACGATGCTGGCGCTTCAGGCACGTGGCCCGGGGGGCCCTGCTGGGCCCAGAAGTGATTGTCCTATGGGGGCACGTGTGGTTTCGCCATGGCCACCCTCCGGTGCGATCCCTGCCTCTAAGCAGAAAGACCCCCTGAGAACCATAATAGGCAGTTAAAAAAACAGTCCCGATTTTCACACGTGAGGGCTGAGAGAAGACAGGAATGCGGCCCGATCTTGTTCTTTTCTTTAGTCCGGAAGGCACACCCTTTTTTTTCCGGAACTATTAAACGTATAAATCGATGTTAAGCATCCCTGACTGATAACACGATACACACCTTCTCCTCTTCTAGAAGCTGAGGTGCCTCAGGGGTGGTTTATGATCCATCAGAAGGGCTTTGGCCCATCAGGACACTTTGGTGCTGGGAGAGGCTGTTATCAGAGTGAAGACCAGTATTGCACAACAAGTCATTCTTTTTTTAAATTAATTTATTTATTGAGAGACAGAGAGAGAGCAAGCAGGGAAGGGGCAGAGAGAGGGGAAGAGAGAGAGCATCCCGAGCAGGCTCCTCACTGTCAGCACAGAGCCAGATGCAGAGCTCAAACTCACGAACCGTGAGATCATGACCTGAGCCCAGATCGAGAGTCAAGATACTTAACTCACTGAGCCCCCCGGGCGCCCCGAACAGAGTATTCTCTTTAGGTGGTCCCGAGCGTTTGCTGAGCCCCCCCGTGCACAGCAGCGTGGGACAGGACACAACTTTCCACTGCGATCCGATTTTGCTGAGAACAGGAGTGAATTCTGTATTGTCTGAGAACACGAAGGGCTGTTTACCTCATCTGCAAGGACTTCCTTCCGGTCCCCGAAGCACAGACTGTCCACAGTGAACACAGGAGCCTGTGCAAAGCTGGTCCTAGGTTACTGTTCGGGTACAGACACTGCATGCTGCCGTCAGAGGCCGCGGGCTGTAGGCGCCGAGGGGTATGTCTCTCTGGACCCAGTCGGCCAGGGCCGGGGTCCCTGTCCCTCGCCTCTGCTGGCAGATGCACATCTGAGTCCGTGTCTCCCCTCAACAGTGATTGTGAAGATTAGTAAGATAACGTGCTCGAACACCTAACACAGTGTGGTATGTGGTAGAGCATCTGTCATTCCGGTGGTGACTGACTATGCGGTGTGTGCCACCTTTGTGACGGACTACACGGTTTGTTCACACCGTCACGACAGACAATAGGGTGTGTTCACACCTTCACGACTGACTACGTGGTGTGTTCACACCTTCATGACGGACTACGCGGTGTGCTCACGCCTTTATGATGGACTACGTGTGTGTTCACACCATCACAACAGACTATGTGGTGTTTTTACACCGTCAGAACAGACTACGCGGTGTGTTCACACCGTCACGATGCACTATATGGTGTGTTCATACCTTCACGACGGACTACGCGGTGTGTTCACGCCATCACAACAGACTACACGGTGTGTTTACACTGTCACAACAGACTACACGGTGTGTTCACGCCATCAAACAGACTACACGGTGTGTTTACACTGTCACAACAGACTATGCGGTGTGTTCACGCCATCAAACAGACTACGCGGTGTGTTCACGCCATCAAACAGACTACGCGGTGTGTTCACACCGTCACAATGCACTATATGGTGTGTTCACACCTTCACGATGGACTACGCGGTGTGTTCACACCTTCATGCTTCGGGACAGCTCTTCGCTAGGGAAATGTTCCATTACGTGTATCACTGATCCCTAAATGGGTCAATGACTGAGCCGAGTCACGTGTGAAAACACATCCCTTGTCAGTGGGGATATGGGTTCCCTGGGATACCCCCACCCTTGGGAGTCATCCCAGATGACTTTTCCTTTTGCAGTCAGTCTCGTCCAAAAGGGGGGGCACATCTTCTGTAGTAACGTCGCCCTTGGGGGGTGTCCCCCACCCCACCCAGGGCAGGGGCAGGGCACTTGGGGGTCCATCCAGACCAACAGATCCCAAGTTGGGGATAGAGAAACTTAAACCTCCAATGCGGTGCTTTGAGAGTTGTTCATGGCAAAGGGAATAAAGAATATTCCCTCAGAATAAGTCAGGCAGAGAAGGACAAATATCATATGTCTGCACGTATAGGAGGATTAGGAGGAACTTGACGGAGGAACAAGGGGGAGAAGAAGGGCGGAAATGGTGGGGGAAAGGGAGAGAGGCAAACCATGAGAGACTCTTGAATG
>NW_027528796.1:3862134-3867908 GCF_008692635.1 Crocuta crocuta
ATTTGAAAAAAACTCTTTTAAAAAAAAAAAAAAAAAATATTCCCTCAGAAGGGGGTGAGCCAAGACCTCAGGCATTTAATTCAGCCTGTTTTATGCAAAACGTGTATGCAATGTAATGTGGTTAAAAAATAAAAATATCCCTTTGTTCGATCACAGGCAACGTTAACCCACAGTGTATAGTGCGGCTGAATGATCCCATCCAGAAGTTCAGCGCCCTCGCGAAAAATGCCACGGACCTCACCTGGGAAGAAGAATTCACCTTGTGCGTACAGCCTGCTTACTTTGGGCTTGGGTTTGTACAGCTGCACCTGTTGCAGACTGCCAAATCCTGAAAGCCCTTTGTACCACCGTTCACACCAAACAAATAAAGAACTAAAGTTTTCTAAATGCATGGTACACATCTGAGGTAGTTTTAGGTAGGATGTGGATTTTTTCCGGAAGGCAGCCCTGGGTGTGGGTCTCCTCGCCCATGTTCATCTGTGACCGGAGAGCACTGTTGCTGGGCTCGCTTTAGAAAGATTCGCCGCCTGGAGCAGAATAGAGGAAACTTCCGGTCGATACCAGAGCCTGGCAGGGAGCAGGCCAAGGGAAAAGCAATGTATAGAAGGTGTAGGAAACCCGAGCAATGTATCATCGAGCTGCGCCCACAGCACGTTAAGATCCGTACAGCAGGACTCGGGGGGAGGGGGCTCATTCCGGGAATGTGTGGGCGCTTCCAGGAGGCGACCTGCTAACAGAACTCGTTGCGTTGCTAGATCAAAGCAGAAAGCAAATGTATCTCGGTACACGTCCGAAAGACAGTCCCTGATGTTTCCTACCCATTCCTAATTTTAAACACTTAACCAGATTTACGGCCATTTCTTTAATAAGATAAAAGAAATGGCTGTAAATGACAAGTACCAGAAGTACTTCCCACGAGGGTCAAGAGAAAGATGCCCACTGTTTTGTTCTCGGAGGACGGGTAGTACAGGGAGATGAGAAACGGAAATAATGTTCAAGTGTCGGAAAGGAAGAGACGAAACGAATCGTTACCTGGAGGTGATACTATCTGCATGTCTAGATTACTTGAGAAAATCAGTTAAAACTATTAGAAATAACAGTAGGTGCAGATAGAAATAATATTAGGAAACCAGTATAAATAATATTTCGGTAAAGTGACTAACTCTATAGAAATCCATTGCTTTCTGATGCTTACACAGTGAACAATTAGAAAAAAGTACCGGCCACTGACATCCCATTATACTATAAAGAGCTTTTATAAATCATTAATGAGAACCTGAGCACTCCTCGAAAACTGGGAAAAGATGAACTAGAAATATGAAAGCAAGAACTGTCAGTAGCTAGAAACTTTTGAAAAGATGTTCAGTCTCAGAAATAGTTAAATACAAGTGTGTGAACAAAAGAGGTACGTTTTTTCACCTTACAGGGTGGTAGAGAGGAGGGGAGTGAGAACAGCCAGTGGCAGTGTGGATTGGACTGAACATTCTGGAAGTCCTCAAGGTGTATTACAAAAAAGAGAGAGAGAGAAAATCTTTTAAATGCACATACCTTTTGGCCGGTACACTGTAAGGAAATCATCACACAGTGTTTATAAAGATATATGTACAAGGATATTTATCTTCGCTTGCTTATAATTATAAAATGTTGGAAACAACCAACAATTATTAAGGGCTTGTTATTAAGGAATTGACAAAATAAAACCTCATAAAGCCACATAGTGGCTCACTAGATGCCTATTAAAAATGATTTGCTGTTCTGTAGTTTCTGATGTGGAAAGATGTCCGTGGAAAAAAAAGTTACAGAGGCGGAGAGAGGTCTACCATGTTCTATGTTATGTTTTTAGATAATTACATAGCTACACTTTTAAAAAACGTTTATTTATTTTGGGAGAGAGGCAGAGCTCACACGTGCGAGCAGGTAAGGGGCAGAGGGAGAATCCAAAGCAGGCTCCCTACTGTCAGCACAGAGCCCGACTCGGGGCTCGATCCCATGAACCGTGAGATCATGACCTGAGCCGAAATCAAGAGTCGGATGCTCAACCGCTTGAGCCACCAGGTGCCCGTGTAGCTACACTTTTTGATATAGTAACTACTTGCTACATGTAGCTCTTTAAACTTCAATTAACTAAGGGCCCTTGGGTGGCCCAGTTGGTTAAGCGTCCGACTTCAGCTCAGGTCATGATCTCATAGTTTGTGGGTTCGAGCCCCACGTGAGGCTCTGTGCTGACAGCTCAGAGCCTGGAGCTGCTTCAGATTCTGTGTATCTGTTTCTCTCTCTCTCTCTCTCTCTGCCCCTCTCCCACTTTTACTCTGTCTCTCTCAAAAATAAATAAACATTAAAAAATTAAAAAAATTTTCAATTAAAATTAAATTCAGGCCCTTGGTTTGCACTCGCCTTATTTTGAGCTCTCGATAGCCATCTGTGGCAAGTGGTCCCCATTCAGATAGCAGCTGTCTACAATATCTCTGTTATCAGCCAGGAAGTAGCAGAGAATTCTGGGAGACCAGTAACCAAATAGTAACGGTAACCATTTGGGAATCGTGAGGCCAGATAATCTTTATACTGATGGTGATTTGTATTTCTTTGTACAGTGAGAAAAAAAATACTGTTTCAAAAAGTTAATAAAGCATTCTTAAGGATTCTTTGTCCTTCCTACAGTGAGTTGAATGCCAAGTCCAAGGAGTTGTACTTGGAGATTTCAGAGGATGAACAGTCATCAGAAGGTGGGTGTCAAGTGGGTAGACGGAGGCCCTGCTGTCCGGGAGGGTGATCCAGCCGCCTTGACGGGGCCCCGGAGAAGCTGGGAGGCACGGGTGGGGAGACCCCGTAGCACACACTGGTGTTCTGAAGGCAATGTTTGCTTGAAAGTCCATTTCATTTTTTAAGGTCATACATTTTTTAAAATGTTTGTTTATTTTTGAGACAGAGAGAGAGAGAGAGACAAGTGTGAGCAGGGGAGGGGCAGAGAGAGAGGCGGACACAAAATCCAAAGCAGGATCCAGGCTCTGAGCTGTCAGCACAGAGCGGACGCAGGGCTGGAACCCATGAACCATGATATCATGGCCTGAGCCGAAGGCAGATGCTTAACCGACTGAGCCACCCAGGCGCCCCCCAAAGTCATACATTTTGGAAAAGAATATACTCAACTGGTTTTTACCTTTTTATTTTCAATGTTTATTTATTTTTGAGAGACAGAGAGACCGAGTATGAGCAAGGGAGGGGCAGAGAGAGAGACAGAGAGGCAGAGACAGAATCTGAAGCATCTCCAGGCTCTGAGCTGTCAGAAGCCCAACATGGAGAAGCCCGACATGGGGCTTAAATCCGCAAACTGTGAGATCATGACCTGAGCCAAAGTCGGACGCTTAACCAGCTGAGCCACCCAGGAGCCTGCCTGCCTGCCTGCCTTCTTTCCTTCCTTCCTTCCTTCCTTCCTAACAAATATGTACAATTTTTAAATCAGTAATTCTTGGCTTAGAAAATTACTTCTAATCTCCATCTTCTTAGCCTTCCTAGACCCGTTTTGTCTTGTTCCGACTTGTGGTAAAATGCACGTGATGTACAAATGACCGTCTCAGCCATTTCTGAGGGTAACATTCAGTGCTATGAAGTACGTTCACACTGTTGCACACCCCTTGCCGCTGTCCCTCTCCAGAACTTTCTGTCTTCCCAAGCCGGGACTCTGTCCCCATGAAACGACTCCCTGTCCCCGCCTCCCCCAGCCCTGGCGCCCCCCCACCTCTACTTTCTGTTTCTGTGGATTTCAACCGGCTCATCCTTATAAAATAAGCCACAGCAGCTTGTAACGGCCACGTGCTTTAGAGCCGGGAAAGCGACGATTAAAGGTAGAACTCATGAAAGTGAGCATGGACCAGTGTGTGTGCATGTGTGTGAGTCAGGAGTATCACTATTTATTAGGTGTCTAAAAGTCCCCTCAAACATACCAAACTTGGGAAAGGGGGCCCCTTTCCTGGCTTCTCCACAAACCCAAGCCACTGGGGGTTCTCTTAAAGTTACAAAGACACAGGAGAAAGCAGTGTAAGCCTCTCTGTATTAGCAGGAATTCTGAGCTAAGGTCCCAGATCTGCTCTCTTGGGAGAAGGTAGTGAGGCGCTCCTGACACGCTCAGAGCAGGCGTGTGGGTTCGAGCCCAGACTGGGGTCAGGCTTTCACCTGAAGAGAAGCTGCCTCCAAACCCACGCCTGACGCTCGGCTCCCCGTTTGCTCCACTGGCGGTTCAGTCCTGTACGGCCTCGCAGGGTCTACGAAATTTCATGTGAACAAAACCACACAAAACAGAACGAAGAACAGCAACGATATAACGTTTCCTCGGACCCATGCGGTTTTGACATTTTGCCCCATTTCCTTTATTATCTGTGCTCGTGCTCAGCGGCGGCTCTTGGTTTCGCACACTTTGTTTCTGCACACGCACACGCACGGGAGGGCCCCTCACACTCCCTTTCCTGGGCGCATGTTTCCAAAGAACGAGGATGTTCACACTCGCATCCTCCGTCCAGCCGTCAGCTTCCTGGATCTGCATGGCTAGGTCTTTAACCGGGCGCCGTGGCCTTCAGGGCAGATTCTCTCCACGCCGCAGAGGCTCTTCCGCCTCCTGTGGTCTGATGCGGTGTCACGATCTCTGACCGTCCCCGTGGCGTTCTTAAACACCCCGAAGTGCCCTGAAATCGGGCAATGTGCAGACGGACAGGGCGCCTCGGGGATTTGTCCGGGTTGGGGTGGCGGCTCCGTGGAACCCCGTGGACGCACGCCCACGCTCTTCCTTCCTTGTGTCCTGTCTTTCCAGCTCTGTGGGCGACCACGACCATTCCTCTGGATTTATTCAAGAAGCAGCCGGCGGGGCCACAGAGCTTCACGCTGACCAGCGGCCCGTCCTCCGGCGGCTCTGTGCTGGGCTCCGTCACCGCAGAGGTACGACATCACGGCCCACCGTGGCCGCACCCCGGCTTCACCTGCCTGAGACTCGCTTGAGATAAGGAGTGTCTTTGCCCGTCAGCCTTCCTCTTGCTTCGGCCGGACACAGGACGCTCCCCGGGCGCCCCTGCGTCGTGCTGCGCGTTTCTAGACTGGAACGGGCCACTCTGTGCGCGCGATCGCCTTGAGTCGGCCGAGTGGATAACGGTCCATGACGCCGCGTCACGTGGGCTGGCCCCAGAAAGGGCCATTTGGTCTCATTGGGGTTCTCCAGCCTTTGTTCCCGTAGTTACACGTCGAGTGGGTGTGTTTGCGCATGGGTCTTCCCGCCCTCTGTCGGCTCTGGGGAAGCTGGGGGTAATCGGGTTCTGAGACCCCGTGACCTTCGTGGAGGAGGGCAGAGGCTGTGGCAGAGGAAGGCGGCGCCCCGCGTCCTGGCACTGGCCGCGGCGCCGCATGCGGCGTGTAACTGGCTTTGTCTGCAGTTCTCTTACATAGAGCCTGGCGAAGTGAAATCCCAGCAGTCACCTCCGCCCGCGCCGGCTGCGAAGGTGGAAAAAGACCGCACGGTGATGCCGTGTGGGACCGTGGTCACGACTGTCACTGCCGTGAAAACCAAGCCTCGCTTCGACACGGGGAGGGCGTCCCCGCTGAGCTCTGGTGAGAGTGCAGGCAAGCAGCCCCGGCCCGTAGCCGGCGGGCGTCTGGTCCCTGTGGCCGCAGGGGGTGTGGGTAAGACACTCACAGCACGGAGGGGGGGAACTGGCAGGACGTCTGCCTAGCTTTTTTTTTTTTTAAGTTTATCCATTTATTTTTTGAGAGAGAGAGAGAGAGAGAGAGCGTGC
>NW_027528796.1:3867935-3873788 GCF_008692635.1 Crocuta crocuta
CAGGCTCTGTGCTGACAGCTCGGAGCCTGGAGCTGCTTCGGGTCCTGTGTCTCCCTCTCTCTCTGCCCCTCCCCTGCTTGCTCTCCGTCTCTCTCTCTCTCTCGAAAATAAAATAAACATTAAAAAAATAAAAAGTAGTCTCCATGCCCAGGTCAGAGCCCGACACGGGGCTCGAATCCACGAACCGTGAGCTCCTGACCTGAGCCGAAACCAGGAATCTGACCCTTAACCGACAGAGCCGCCCAGGCGCCCCGAGAACCATTTTTTCGAAGGCTTGACATCAGTCACTTTAGATCCCGCTGTGCTCTGCACGTGTCCCCACAGCCCCCGCCGTGGGGACAGCGTCTGTATACAAGTGTGACTTATTTTTGTTCAGACCGTGCGTCTGCTTGCAGCCGCGTTAAACTCCCAGAATAGGCTGCCCGGCCCCCTTCTGGAGAAAGCGGAAGTCTGGCTTAATTGCTGAAATTTTATTGAAACCTGGGTTCTCCCTCCCGCCGCCCCTCCCCCAAAAAGAGTGAGATTGTGAAACAATCTGAAAGGTCGCCCTGGCCGTTTCCAGCCGCCTGGACGCGTTGGCGAGAGAGATGTGAGTTCACTTTCCAGGGACTGTAGGCTCAGACGGCTTTAGGGACCCTATTCTGATCCGGATGTCCCCCTGGCAGAGTCTCCCGTGAGGACACCTGTCAAGGTGAAGGTCATCGAGAAGGACATCTCTGTCCAAGCCATCTCCTGCCACGGTGCTCCCGTCAGTAAAACGTTCTCTTCTTCAGACACAGGTAACGGGGCGCGTGCCGCGTTTCCCTCCTGGCTCTTTCCCCAAACCTTTTGCATCGGCCCCGAGGTCAGCATTTGCTTTTCGGAGCTTGGGAGGTTTATCCAGTAACTAGAGACACGCTAGAAGGAGGAAGGGGGAGGGGAAGCCAGCCAGAGACCAGGAGCGGCATTAACTTTTAGCAGCTGCTTTAACAAAGTAAACGTAAAAGCCCAGCTTATAAAATTTTCGCGCATTATTTCTGGTGCTCAGTGGGCCCGTGCCGTGACTGTCATAAAATAGGGTGCAGGGGTGTAAGCGTCCAGGTGGCTTTGTTTTTGTCTCACGCTGTCCCCGAAAAGCTTGTATCCTAGGCGTGTTTTCCCCCAGAACGCTGGGGTCACTTCCAGGTAATCAGCGTCTTTGGAGAGATGAGTCTTACCCTCTCCCTAAATCAGAGCGCGATCTAATGTGGGCATTAGGTTTTCTTCTTGGCTCGGGTGTGACCCGCTGTCGGCAACGGGGCAGGTGGGCACCTCTCCCCGTTCTCCGCGTCCTGTTTCTGATCTTGCCGAGGTCAAGGATGGGACCGGGCGGAGAGGACGGGGGCCAGGAGCTCTTCGTGTTCCGTCAGCCCCTGGCCCTGCGGGAGTTTTCATGGTCCTCTGGAAACAGCTGGGTTCCCTCGATGCGGGTGGTGTCCCTCCCGTGCTGGCCGCTCCCGAGGCCCCTCTTCCTGCCCCTGACAGTGTGCCCCTCTGACCGCGGGGGCACCTTCACCTGTGCGGGGGGCCCGGGCTGCCGTTGCCACGGTGCTTCCTCACCCGGTCCACGGGCACTTTGACCGGGCTCAGCACCTCCGGGCCTGGCGTCAGGTGGTGGGCAGCGCAGTGGGGCTCTCCTGGGGGGTCCAGACCCCTTCTTGTGACCCTCTCTCTTCTCACTGTGGGTCGGTGGCCAGGCAGTTCTTGGCCCTACTGGCCCTTTGCCTCTTCCTCTGGGGATGAAGCGTCTGTCGTCCTCAGGGCCGCGGCCGAAGCGGAGATGGGAGACGGTGTTGCCAGCATCCCGCCCCGTTAAGAGCCTTGCTGTGTAAACTCTGCCTTAACGGGGAGCTACTTTGGTCAAGGTACAGGTTCCAGCTTTGCGTCGGACACCCGGTGGAGCTTCTCGGCTCCCTGATGGTCCCCCGAATGGGGATTAAAAAAAAGCCACCTTCCTCACTGGGCTACATGGAACAATGCGCCCAGCTGTTGGCCGGTTGTGGGGTTAACAGTAACCATGGGAGGAGGTGCCCTGGGGAGCCGGCTCATGTGAGTTCATTGCCTCCTGAAGTGCAAAACCTCCTACAAGGTTAGAGGTGTTTTTGTTTGGTAGTCTACTTGCTTAAGCTGTTTTTTCAACTCTGTGGAGGTGTGAGTGGCATACAAGGAAATGCAGAAATCTGAGTAAGCGTGCATCGGTGAGTACACGGAAGCTTCAGAAGCAGCCGTTGACCGAGGGTGGCCTGTGAGCCAAATCTGGCCCTGTTTCTGTTTGCACATTGCATCCGAGCCCAGCCTGGCACGTGTACTTAGGCTACAAAGGCAGCAACCAGTGGCCAGGACCCAGTCCAGAAACCTTAAACCAGTTAGGCTCTGGCCCCTTCCAGAAGATAGTTACCGACCTCTGCCTGGGGGCCGTTTGTCCCCAGGTGGCGTGTGTGTACTGTGCTCAGTGCCGCCTTCCCTCCCGCAGAGCTCCTGGTGCTGAACGGCTCGGACCCTGTGGCCGAAGTCGCCATCCGCCAGCTCAGCGAGTCTTCGAAGCTGAGGGTCAAGTCCCCGAGGAAGAAGAGCACCATCATCATATCGGGGATCTCCAAGGTGCGGCCACGTGCCCCAGGGTCACCCCTATCATATTGGGGATCCCCAAGGTGCGGCCACCTGCCCCGGGTTCACCCCTATCATATCGGGGATCCCTAAATTGTGGCCACGTGCCCCAGGGTTACCTCTATCATATCAGGGATCCCCAAGGTGTGGCCACGCACCCCCGGGTTGCATCTGCAGCAGGCTGGCTGCCTCCTTGTGGGAGGTAGCCCTAGCTCTTGACGACATCCAGAAAGTTCCCTGCAAATGGCAGGTTCTCTTACCGATGCAAGTGTGTCTTTCACGGCGTCGTGTTTATGCAGCTTATCCCGTTTATGAGGGAGCTCGAAGGTTTCTGACCGGGGCAGCTTTGGTTGTGGAGGGTTTAGTGAATCACGGGAAGAAAAATTATTGAAAGAGAGACACTTGCATGATGTAAGACTCTCCCCTTAGAGACTGAGCCTCCTCCCCTCCCTTGGTGGTCGACGACCATGTTCCGTGTTCCCAAACCCTTTAGTTTTGTTGCAATGAGTGTTCATGCCTTTTACAACCGGAGAGGTGTGCAGAGTGTTTAAGACATACCGCAGTCTCCACGCCCCCCTTCTGCTCTGCGATGCTGGCGTGGGGCCGTCCCTGCTGGGTGCCAAGCAGGCCAGTCCCTCAGGGCAGGGGGCCACGCCACAGTCCCTTCCTCGTGTTTCACATCACAGAATATGCACAAGGAGAATGTGAGCAATGGAGGGGCGGTGGGGAGACGAGGTAGTTACGGGGGACGAGGAACTTTCTGAACGCAGAGGGAGGTTGGTACTTGGAGGGTCTATGGGTCCCGCTGAAATGGGTCATGGGAGGTGCCAGAGGGAGGCCACCAGTGTTGCCAGTGCACTCGGGGCCTCGGTGGCCAGTGCCCACCTCCCAGCTGGCACAGCCGACGGCCCAGCAGCCTTGAGCACCTGCCTTCCAGGCACCAGGCAACAGGTAGTGCCTCAACTGGCTTCCTGAGTGCACTTCCGGCCGCAGCCAGCAGGGGGCGATGGTGTCCCCAGAAGGGCCAAGGCTCAAAGGCTGCAGTCTCCTTAGTCCCTGAGGGATGTGAAAGACCTAAGGGGTTTCCGGACCATGTTCTCTATGCTTCCTATGGGTTCTTTAGGAGCCCACGGAGCTGCACATTTGATACATCCACCCCACTGCAGTGGAGGTTTTTTTTTTTTTTTTAATGTTTTATTTATTTCTAGGAGAGAGAGACAGCGTGAGCAGGGGAGGGTCAGAGAGAGAGGGAGATACAGACTCTGAAACAGGCTCCAGGCTCTGAGCTGGCAGTCAGCACAGAGCCCGACGCGGGGCTCGAACCCACGAACCGCGAGATCATGACCTAAGCGAAAGTCGGACGCTTCACCGACTGAGCCACCCAGGCGCCCCTGCAGTGGAGGTTTTTTACGGATGCTCAGATTGGCCCATCTTGAGTCAGTGGGCGCGAGCCAGCACTCAGCCAGCAGAGCGCGGTCGTCAGGCAGGGCCCTCCCCCGTGGAGGCCCCCTTCCCACCCTGCAGCCACCCAGCCCCATGGGTTATAGCACCCCGAATTCTTAGGCTGCGGCATGTAGGCCGAGTAATTTCTGCTGGGAGGAAACAAACGCCTGTAGGATGCGTTAAAGACGGACAGAATCTGTAGCTCCCCCCGCACCCCCCCGTGCTGTCCGCCACTTAGAAGGAAGTGCTCTCCCTCCCGCAGGCTGGGGAAGGGCGTTTGCTTCCTGGACGCCCCTCCACGCGGGAGGCCAGGCCGCCGCCCGCTCCGGGGGGCCGCCCCTCCGCTGCGGGAGACCCGTGTTCACTGCACGCAGTGCCTTGGAAACACAGCAGCCGCCCCCTTGGCAAGCGAGCCATGGGCGTCTTCTGACGCCTGGCTTCGCCCGGCTTCGCCCGCCAGGATGTTGGACGGCGGCTTGCGGGCTCTTCCATGCCTGCCCCTCCTTCCGAGTGTCCCCCACGCTGACTCTTTCCTCTCGTCCTGGGACAGACCTCGCTATCTCAGGACAACGCCGCCCTAATGCTGGACTACACGGCCTCCATGGACGGCACCCTCCGGGAGGACACCCCGCCCCACGCGGGGGCGGCTGCCCTCCCTGCCCCGCACGAGGGAGAGGCCCCGGCCCCGCCGGCCCCGGAGCCCCAGCAGGGCGAGCTCGGCCCCTGGGACCTGGGCCCGGAGTCGCAGGCCCCGGCGTGGGACAGCCAGGCCCCTCTGGAGCCCGACGGCGACGAGCTGTCCGAGAGCTCCCTGAGCGTGTCCGAGCCGGGCGCTGCCAAGAAGCATAAAGGTNCAAAGAGACTCCCACCCCACCCCCACCCCGGCTGCGGAGCTAGGCACCTGCTCACGGTGTCTCAAGCTCTTCCCTCCACTAAAACCACTCGGACCTGCTAGGGCCCAGGGGGAGAGGAAAAGCCCAGAAAACGAACCCATCAAGTTAATGTGTGTGTCGTGCTGAGGAACTGACCGCATCCTGAGAATAATCCGTTGTTTTCCATCAGCACTAAATCAGTGCTTTCATTTGCACATTCCTTCAGTGTGTGCAGTTTTACTTAGCACTTTGGCACAGCAGTGACGTGAAGGTCCTTTCTGAGCGAATAGAGTCTGGGGGCTTGAGGTCAGTTCTTGACGGGAGGCGCCAAGCCCCCTGCGCTCAGCTCCCCCTCTGCCCACGTGGGTGTGCCCACCCCCACCCAGGCAGGGATAAGGGGCCCCTGGGGCAGGATGGGAGACAATGCAGGTGCCAGATCCGAGCTGGGAGTCGTGGGTGCACCTCAGTGCAAAGTCCCCGCACCGCCGAGGATGCGGACGTCAGGAGATCCCAGTCACTCCTGGGGCCGGGGACCTCGGGGAGCTGCTCCGTGGCTCTCCCGCTGCCCCTCCCCCCACTGCCGGGACCAGTGGTTCTCAGACCTGGTGGTTGTCCCCCCCCCACCCCCCAGGGGACACTGGCAACTGTCCGGAGACAGCGGGGAGTGGGGGGCGGCAGGCGGCAGGCGGGGTGCAGCTCGGAGCCCTGCGCTGTGCAGGACGGCCGGCCACGTGGCGGCGCGTGGCCCTGTGGCCCTGCTGTCGAGGCTGAGAATCCGGCTGGAGGCATCTACGTTCATCCCCGGCCACCTCTCTCCCGTCTGCGCCTCGTGTGTCGCCGTGAGCCCCTGCTTGCCGAAGCAGGCTGGGCACACGCGGCCGCCGCTGGAGGGTAGGAGAGAGGGAAGGGAAGG
>NW_027528796.1:3874182-3893076 GCF_008692635.1 Crocuta crocuta
CATCTAGAGCATTTAGAGAGGGTCAGATCCCACGATGGGGCCAAAGAGACTCCCACCCCACCCCCACCCCGGCTGCGGAGCTAGGCACCTGCTCACGGTGTCTCAAGCTCTTCCCTCCACTAAAACCACTCGGACCTGCTAGGGCCCAGGGGGAGAGGAAAAGCCCAGAAAACGAACCCATCAAGTTAATGTGTGTGTCGTGCTGACTGCATCCTGAGAATAATCCGTTGTTTTCCATCAGCACTAAATCAGTGCTTTCATTTGCACATTCCTTCAGTGTGTGCAGTTTTACTTAGCACTTTGGCACAGCAGTGACGTGAAGGTCCTTTCTGAGCGAATAGAGTCTGGGGGCTTGAGGTCAGTTCTTGACGGGAGGCGCCAAGCCCCCTGCGCTCAGCTCCCCCTCTGCCCACGTGGGTGTGCCCACCCCCACCCAGGCAGGGATAAGGGGCCCCTGGGGCAGGATGGGAGACAATGCAGGTGCCAGATCCGAGCTGGGAGTCGTGGGTGCACCTCAGTGCAAAGTCCCCGCACCGCCGAGGATGCGGACGTCAGGAGATCCCAGTCACTCCTGGGGCCGGGGACCTCGGGGAGCTGCTCCGTGGCTCTCCCGCTGCCCCTCCCCCCACTGCCGGGACCAGTGGTTCTCAGACCTGGTGGTTGTCCCCCCCCCACCCCCCAGGGGACACTGGCAACTGTCCGGAGACAGCGGGGAGTGGGGGGCGGCAGGCGGCAGGCGGGGTGCAGCTCGGAGCCCTGCGCTGTGCAGGACGGCCGGCCACGTGGCGGCGCGTGGCCCTGTGGCCCTGCTGTCGAGGCTGAGAATCCGGCTGGAGGCATCTACGTTCATCCCCGGCCACCTCTCTCCCGTCTGCGCCTCGTGTGTCGCCGTGAGCCCCTGCTTGCCGAAGCAGGCTGGGCACACGCGGCCGCCGCTGGAGGGTAGGAGAGAGGGAAGGGAAGGAGGGAGGGATTTCTAGGTGCTGCCCGCTGCACCGAGTCTGCGTGGCCTGTGCACTGAGCCCGGCGGCTCCCTTGTTCTTGTGCAGAGGGCACAGCCCGGGTTACGGGAGAGGGGGCCTGGCCGTTGCTCTGCCCGGCACACACGCACCGCTCGGGCCTGCTCTTGGGGCCAGCACGGCCCGAGGGGCCCCCCCTGGACTGGAGGAAGGCCGCGAGTGCTGGGAAGGGTAGAAAAGGGGGTGTAGGGTGGGGTGCCCCTCCCCTCCCTTCCTTCTGATGGCCAGCAGCTGCTGCCTCTTCTCACGGAGCCCCAACCTCCCAACGTGCCCTCCTGCGCCCACCCCAGAAGGCCGTGCCTCGCCAACCCGAGCACCCTTCCCTCATCCGCTGCTTCCTCCTTCCTCTGCTTTTCCCTCCAGAGGGGGCTTTCCCATGGGATCCCACCCATGGCCGCCCTTCTTGCCCAGCACTGGCCAGGTGATGGCCCCCCTCATAAAGGGCACTCTTGGGGACCTAGGTGCCAACAGTTGCACTAGGGCCATACCCAGATGTGCTCTGCACCCTCCCCGGGGCTTGGCACCGGCACTTCCGGCTGCTGCTGCCTTGACCTGGGTGTCAGGGAAACGTCTCTGGCCGTATTTTCTTTTCTTTTCAAACATTTTTAATGTTTTACTTATTTGTAAGAGAGAGAGAGAGAGAGAGACAGCATGAGCAGGGGAGGGTCAGAGAGAGAGGGAGACACAGAATCTGAAGCAGCTCCAGGCTCTGAGCTGTCAGCACAGAGGCCGACGTGGGGCTCGAACCCCCAAACCGTGAGATCATGACCTGAGCTGAAGTCAGACGCTTAACTGACTGAGCCCCCCAGGTGCCCCTCTGGCGGTATTTCCACATGTGCTTTTATTTCAGTGTTTTCTTGAGCGATTTGGACACAGCACCTCTGTGAGATGTTGGACACTGATGTGTTCCGGACGCCAAATAGATTTTGTGTTGCGCCAGACATTTTTCAACCCCAGGGACCTAGGGGGTGGCTCTGCGAGGTCTCCTCTCATTTCTAAACGAAATAGCTGAAGGTTATTTTCTGGCCTGAGAGCCACCTGCGTGGTTTTGCACCCACTTCCAAAACCGCGGGCGCAGTTAGAATTCCGGAATTCCGCGGTTGAGAAGGTCCCCATTGTGAGGGTTGCAGCCAGTTTATCCCCACGTGGGTTTATTTCTTAGCTTAACGGTGTCGATGTGGCTGCGTGGCATGATGTGAATTTTCTTAACTTGACTGTGTGTTCAGAGATGGTCAAGATGGTAAAGGTTATACCATTTGTTTCCAGCGTAAGTAAGAACAAAAGTATCGATGGTGACACATATTAAAAAATAAAAAAACAAAAAAAACAAAAAACCCCCCAAAACCAAAAACAAACCCAAAGCCAGACGTCCAGCCCTGTAATTGCACGCGCACGTGGGCGCGATGCCTCGGAACTCACTGTCTGTCATTCTTGTTTTGCTCCCGTGCACTTTTCTTTTGACTTCTGACCTCCTCTCGTCACCTCGTGCTCATTCCTTTTAACTTACGAGGATCGCTATGCCAACCAGAATTAATTGCCTGCACAGTAAGTTATTTTTGTCTTACATATATTTTTAAGAATTAAGTGCAGTTTGCCACGGGAATAGCATATTTTGTAACAGCAGGAAGCTGACCCCCTTCCCTTCCTTTTCTTTTCCTGTCCCTTTCCAGCGTGTTTTCCCAGTTGCCTTGGTAGAGGTGCCCTGGCCGGGTTAGTACAGCACCTATGCGGGTGGGGCGCCAGCACTGGGTCCCCGACGTGGGGCGGGCAGACAGCCCCGCGCTGTGATGTGCATCCACACCTCCCCTTAGTGGTGCCCTGGCTCTAACAAGCAGTCGCTTACAAACAGACCACCTGGGGTTTAACTCGAATTCGGAAGCTGTTCTTTGGGCAGCAAACTACAACGTGTAAGGTGACTTTCGGTCATTGCTTTCCTATCCGATTTTGAGATGGATTCTCCAGGGATCGGGTTGGTGCAAACAAGCATAGCTTTGCAAACATTTGCCCTATCACAGCTATAATTCGGAACCACTATTTTCAAATTTCTTCCTGTTTATTTTTCAGCGTTTTTGTGATTTTTTTTTTCTCTAATCTTGTTAGAACCAGGGAACGATTTTTTTTTCCTTCTCTCTGTCTCCCATTTAAGATTTTGGCTGTTTCAAACTACACATAACTTCTCTCCAGATTTTATCCCTAAGGGATCATTAAAGTGTGGGTGGGTCTGAGTCTTACCTCCTGCCCGGTGGTATGGCCGAGCAAGGCTGGAATAAAGGGCTTTATGAAATCCAGACTTCTCTGGTTCCTCCTGCGTGGGCGATGCGAACTTCCCCATCAGTGGAGGGGACAGGTTCTGGGGGCCCGAAGGCAAGTATGACCTGCCATCTATTAGGCATTGCGTTAGCCAGAATTCTCTAGAGAAAGAGGACCGATAAGTTCTACATTTCAAGGAACTGGCTGATGCCATTGCGGCGTCCGAGAGTCTAAAATCTTTGGGCCCCTGCTTGCATCGTGCGGGGTCACCGCTCCAGCCCGGGGTAGCTGAATGCAGGTATCACCCCCACATCTGCTGGCACATCCACGTAACAGATGAGGGTCTGGCTGAATCGCCGGGCACAGCAGCCAGCTTGGCACAGAGGACGCAACGGCATGGCGAGCCGAGGGAGCTCCAGCTGCCGGGAGGTGCTGGCCTGCCTGCCCTGTGACCCTCAGGCCAGTGCGGAGTCGGGGGGTCAGTGCCGCACGCGTGGCCTTGTTCTTCTGTCATCGATTATCCCAGAGGGAACCGTGATTTGTGCTCAGAGGCTTGGATGCTTTTATTGAGAAATGTGGATGGAATGGGCTCCGTTTATGCTGGCTCTGCTTCATGTTTGAGAGGTAAACTGAGGACCTGGAGATCGCTGTGTGTCAGTAAAATGTCCCGTCCTGTGCGTGCTGCCAGCATGCCCTTGTTCTGGAAAGCCTGTCCACGCCCGTGTTCGAGCGCAGGGCTGTGCTCTGTGACCCCTCTGGGGGCCGAGACCTGGGTCACTCTCTGGAGGCCCCCTGGTGACCGCCCGTGGACGTGCCCTTTACCAGACACCTCCTTGGGGGTGTGACCCGTCCCCTGCCGGCTCAGACACCACCCTTAGAGCACAAAGGACACAGGCGTGAGAACACAGGCCTTGTGCCCTGGGGCCCACGTAGGGGGGGCAGAGCACCTCACCGCTGGGGAGAAGATCTCTCTCACAGGTCTCTCCGGGAGATAGAAGTGGGGCTCCAGCCCATAGATTTGCAACCTCAGTCCCTCCTTTGACATGGCGCTCCTATCCGAGAAGGAGGTATTGTCCCCATAAAGTTGTGACAAGTCCCATCAAGTCAGGGAAGACACAGGCTTGGAGCGTCCCTCAAGGGACTTTCGGATGGCATGCACCAGGGGACACAGGGCAGCATCTGGTCCTGGGGTTGACGCTGAGGTCATATTTAACACAGCAGCGGCCCCGTTTTGAGGGTGTGCACGGGATGGAAGAACAGAAAACACCCCGTCATGGGTCCCCTTCCTGGGATGCAGGGGAGCAGACCTTAGCTTGGGGGACGGCCGGTGGCCGACAAGACTGTTCAGAGTTAACTACAGCACACGGGTCTTTACGCTTTTCCCATTTTATTCCCAGCCTGGAGGCCGTTGCTATGTCATCTTCATGAGGCAAGAATTTGAACTGTAGTCACTTCAAGTGCAATCTCATTGAAACCAGTTAAAGGGGTTGCTTGCCAACGTGCAGACTCCCTCAGCTACCTCTTGCGTCTCCCCTGCTCAGGCTTCCCTTGCATCTGGCGCAAGCCCAGGCTTCAGAACGACCAGACGCTGTGGCCTGCAGGGTGGGCCGGCCCCTCCCGATCCGCGTGCTCAGAAATGGACGGTCCCCCAGCTCTGGAGGCCTGAAGTCCAAGGTCGAGGTGTGGGCAGGGCTGGTTCTTGCCGTGGGGCAGGATGCTCTCCCCGCGCTTCTGGTGTTAATGTTGGGGTCTCTGACCTTCCCTGGCTCACGGAAGCGTCACCCCNTTTATTGAGAAATGTGGATGGAATGGGCTCCGTTTATGCTGGCTCTGCTTCATGTTTGAGAGGTAAACTGAGGACCTGGAGATCGCTGTGTGTCAGTAAAATGTCCCGTCCTGTGCGTGCTGCCAGCATGCCCTTGTTCTGGAAAGCCTGTCCACGCCCGTGTTCGAGCGCAGGGCTGTGCTCTGTGACCCCTCTGGGGGCCGAGACCTGGGTCACTCTCTGGAGGCCCCCTGGTGACCGCCCGTGGACGTGCCCTTTACCAGACACCTCCTTGGGGGTGTGACCCGTCCCCTGCCGGCTCAGACACCACCCTTAGAGCACAAAGGACACAGGCGTGAGAACACAGGCCTTGTGCCCTGGGGCCCACGTAGGGGGGGCAGAGCACCTCACCGCTGGGGAGAAGATCTCTCTCACAGGTCTCTCCGGGAGATAGAAGTGGGGCTCCAGCCCATAGATTTGCAAACCTCAGTCCCTCCTTTGACATGGCACTCCCATCCGAGAAGGAGGTATTGTCCCCATAAAGTTGTGACAAGTCCCATCAAGTCAGGGAAGACACAGGCTTGGAGCGTCCCTCAAGGGACTTTCGGATGGCATGCACCAGGGGACACAGGGCAGCATCTGGTCCTGGGGTTGACGCTGAGGTCATATTTAACACAGCAGCGGCCCCGTTTTGAGGGTGTGCACGGGATGGAAGAACAGAAAACACCCCGTCATGGGTCCCCTTCCTGGGATGCAGGGGAGCAGACCTTAGCTTGGGGGACGGCCGGTGGCCGACAAGACTGTTCAGAGTTAACTACAGCACACGGGTCTTTACGCTTTTCCCATTTTATTCCCAGCCTGGAGGCCGTTGCTATGTCATCTTCATGAGGCAAGAATTTGAACTGTAGTCACTTCAAGTGCAATCTCATTGAAACCAGTTAAAGGGGTTGCTTGCCAACGTGCAGACTCCCTCAGCTACCTCTTGCGTCTCCCCTGCTCAGGCTTCCCTTGCATCTGGCGCAAGCCCAGGCTTCAGAACGACCAGACGCTGTGGCCTGCAGGGCGGGCCGGCCCCTCCCGATCCGCGTGCTCAGAAATGGACGGTCCCCCAGCTCTGGAGGCCTGAAGTCCAAGGTCGAGGTGTGGGCAGGGCTGGTTCTTGCCGTGGGGCAGGATGCTCTCCCCGCGCTTCTGGTGTTAATGTTGGGGTCTCTGACCTTCCCTGGCTCACGGAAGCGTCACCCCTGCCCCCACCTGGCACTCTCCCTGTGGGCTTGCGCGTGTCCACACTTCTTCCTTCTGTAGGGGCATAGTGCCTGCCCCCATGCACTGTGGATTAACCCCGTCTGTAAAATAAGGTCACGTTCTGAGGTGCTGGGGATGAGGACCCCAACACGGGAATTTGGGAGGGACACCCCTCCATAACAGCACCTCTGCTCACACCTCAGACCCTGGCCCCCGACCCCAGACCGAATTCCAGGGCGGGGACACATTCTAGAATGGGCTTAGGAGACAGGGCCCTCCAGGACAGCACCTGTTACTGCTGGCTCCCAGGTCCCTGGGGCTTCAGCTGACCCGGGGGTGGGGCCAGTCTCTGCCCCCCCCCCACCCGGGCTTCCCTCCCCCCCGGGGAGACTGGGAGCGTGGGGTTAGAGCACTCCAAGTTAACAGAATGGATCCCACCTTCCCCTCCTCTGCTCTAGGTGAGAACCCACATTAATCTGCCCTTCAGGGACCCCACCCTTAACCTGAAGCAGGTCCATGTATCAGAAGCACTTCCTTGGCCCCCAAGACCCGAGGTAACCCCTGAGGCTGGTGCCGTCACCACGCCGGGTCATTACCCAGCGGGTACCAGTGTGCGCCCCCCGCTGGCCAGGCTCCAACGTCCAATCCAGCAGGTGGCAGTGACTGGCGTTATAACACACCCTAACAGGCGACTTCTTACGGGGGTTTGAAGCTCTGGGAATGGACATTTGCGGTCCCCAGACGCGGCACGTCAGGCGTGTAGCAAGAGCAGAGCAGCTCACACGTTTGCACCGCCCCCCCCGTCCTGGCAACCCCCGCGCACGGCCTCTCCACCTTAGACAGTTAGAGACACGCATCGTTCTTCACAATAGGCTGCTTGAAAACATCCAAAGGGAAAACGAAAGAAAAGACAGAAAAGATCTTTCTGGCAGCCCTGACTATGTGACATTCAGCCTATACCTTGGGGCTCTCGAGCTTTGCTCTCCTGCTGAGCCTGGACGGAGCACATGGGAAGTTCTCCCTTGGCTCCGGGTCCAATTAGCATCTGAAAGTCATGGGCTTTGTCCACGGGCAGGGTGGGCCCGGACTCCATCACTGCCTGCACGCGCTTCACGCAGGAGAGCCAGCAGACCCCACTGGCTCCTGGTGTACGTTGTGGCTCCTGAAGTATTTGCAGGCTCTGGCGTGAAAATAATCAGCTGCCGAATAGCCACACGTTCCTCTTCCAGTTGGTCGGACTTTCTTCTTTCGAGGCCTCCACACCCACACGCGGGCGGGCCGGAGAGGCTCCCGGGCCCTGCTGCGTGGGCCCTGGCCAGCCACACGCCAAAGGGGCTTTGTGAAGGGGGTTCTGGCCCCCGCTGCTACGCAAGCTTGAATGGGGTCTTTTCTTTTTAATGTTTTTTCTTTATTATCAAGAGACAGAGCGTGAGCAGGGGAGGGGCACAGAGAGAGGGAGATCACAGAATCGGAAGCAGGCTCCAGGCTCCAAGCTGTCAGCACAGAGCCTGATGCATGGGGCTTGAACTCACGAACCGTGAGATCATGACCCGAATCAAAATTGGATGCCCAACGAACTGAGCCCCTCCCGGGCGCCCCTCAAGTTGGGCGTTTAAAGAATCATTGCTGTCGAAGTTGCCGCGGCTGTTTTTCTATTCTGTGTCTCACCACCTGACACCGTGCACACACGGGTCGAGCTGCGCACAGTTGAGGTCTTGTGAGCCAGAAACAAGCCGGTGACAGACATTTTTGACAGCCTGATGCACGTACAATAGTGTTTGCAGTTACAAAGCATCTTAGTCCCTGAAAGAAGATACTTTAACGTTCCTAAGAAAGCGAATACCATTGTTCTCAGAGATCCTTATTGGGTTTTAGTAGCGTGATCCTCTTTTCTGGGGCACGTAGTACTTTTTCACCATTTACAGCCTTCCTAATGCAGGAGAGCAAGCGGCCAGGGGACCCGAGGTGGGGACAGGCTGCTGCCATCTGCTTTGACTAGGAAGCTGGTGACGGATGTCCCTGCCCTGGTATGCACAGGGCAGTCCAGCTCACCGCTTCTCAGCTCGGTCTTTAAAAAAAAAAAAAAAGTTTATTGATTTTGAAAGAGGGATCTGCATTAGCACGCGCAGAGGAGGGGCAGAGAGAGAGAGGAGGGGCTGTCAGCACAGACCCAGTGCGGGGCTTGAACCCACAAACTGTGAGATCACGACCTGAGCCAAAATCCAGTCGGATGCTTAACTGACTGAGCCACCTGGGTGCCCCTCAGTCTTTGCATCCAGAGAACTCTGGCGTGTCGTCCAGGCCAGATTCCGGCTGTTTCCCTCCCGTGTGGATAAGTGACGGCACACGGAAGAAATTGCTGATTAGAGTAGTTCAAACTTCCTTGCTGTCCTTTTCCACTTGGAGTAGGGGCCCCGGGGTTTCGTACGCAGCCCACCTGACCGGCCCCCTCTCCTCTCCTCTTGCAGGAGGAATTCTGAGGAAAGGCGCGAAGCTGTTCTTCCGCCGGCGACAGCAACAGAAGGACCCTGGCATGAGCCAGTCGCACAACGACCTCGTGTTCCTTCAGCAGCCGGAGGGGGCCCGGAGGAAGGGGGCGACGCTCACCAGGATCCTCAACAAGAAGCTGCTGTCCAGGCACAGGGGCAAGGGCACCGTGAACGGGGGCCCGGTGGAGCCCGCGGCCGGCGGCCTCCCCCTCCCCCACCAGGACTCGGGGCGACGCGTGCCCNCCCAGGGCGGAGGGAGAGTGCCTGCGAGCCGTCAGCCAGCCGCCCCATCCCGCCGGGCTGTCCCTGCCAAGGTCATCCCGTCAAGAAGGACGAAGACCCGCGTCTCCGGCCAGGGGGCTTTCCCAGAGGAAACTCACGAAGCCCCACATGCCGCCAGATGCCAAAGCGGACCCGAAGGCGCTGCCGCACGGGCTGTGCCCAGAGCTGAAGTTAATTAGACGATCTGCATTACGGACGAGAGCGCGTCCTATAACGGACGGGGATGGGGCCGGGTTGGGGGGCTCTTATCTCCCCCACTCTGTGCTCCAGCGTGTATTCTCCTGGGTCCATGCCTGGACCGCGTCGCAAAGAGGAGGTGTCCCTCTGTGCTGTCACTGTGAGCGGAACGGATGGGTCACCTCTCCTGCCTGGCCGCTCAGACGCAGAGCAGCGGGCCCTGAGTGCGGAGAGGCGGGGCGGAGGCGGGATTTGGGGTCAGTAGAGAAATGGAGGTGGTAATGGATACACTGTGACAAAGGCAGGAACGTAGTTGCCTTTGACAGCAGCCGTAGAACCCGGCAAGTATGCAAACACTAGATCTATCCCGTGCACATGAGCTTGAACACGCTTGTATGTTTCCTTTGCTAGCGGGCGACCTGTAAACTCCGATGTGGCTTTCCCAGCCTCCTCTGTGGTTTCAAAAGGGCTCAGGACACCAATGGGGCAGTCACCAGGTGGCTTTTTTCCCCGCCACCCGCTCCCCCGCTGGGGTACTTGCTTAAACAACAGTGCAGGGAGGGGCCTCTGGAATGAAGTCCTGGGCAGTGACAGCTAACAGAACAGGGCCACCAGCCACCCAGGGTTTTTTCCTTTAGTCCAAGGTTAGTTTGCCAAGTGTTGCCAGTAGCTGAAACAAAGTAACTCTGGGGCAAAAGAGAAAAATCATTCTAGGTCTCTCCTGTGAGCCTTAGGGACGGAAGGTTAACAGTAACAAATGGGCCAAACTTGCCTCACATTTTTCCAGGAACTCTTCACAATCGGCTGTGAACAGTGCTTGATGCATTTGGGGGGCGGTGGGGGTGGGGGGGAAGCTTGCTTTGATTTCCAGTGGGGAAAAAAGATAAACGTGGCCCACAATGTCCGTATCCCCGTGTGCCCTTTGGGCCACGTTCCTCGCCCGTGCGTCTGTCCACGGGCTTGCACGCCGGCCCGTGTCCGCTGAATGTGCCACGTAGCTAGGACAAGCTTATTTTCACCGTGGCCGTCCGTGTGAAAGGCTCTGATGCTTTAATAAGATTCACTTTCTTCCAAAAAGATTTAAAGGGCCATAATGGAGCCTTCACTTTTGTCACGGATATGAAACTGGGGAAGCTCCTTCCTACAAAAGCTTCCGCTCATCCTTAAACTTGTATTTCAGGGGTAAGAAAGCCACTGCCAAACAGAAACCTTTTCGAAAACCAAAATTATGGAAACTTTTTGTTTTTCCTTTTCTCTCGAGGGAGAGATTAGAAGACCACATTAAGAATTTTACTTAAAAATACACCTTTAAAAAAATCTCTCGGGGTCCCAGGAATTCATCAAGTAACTATAAAATGGCTTTGTTCCCCGTACACTGTTCTTGAAGACGATATTCCGGTCCTCACCGTAAAACACCACGTGGCCTTCTGGATGTATGAACGCCAGGTCAGTCCCCATAGGCTGGTAGTCTCTCCCAGGCTCTGGGGCGCACATGGCCACTTTGTTCTGTTTTATTTGAAGGACTGTCCTTCCTCACCTGGTAGGCGGAGCTTGGGACACATTCAAGATTACTTCTAAGAGGACCTCCAGTGTCAGAGTTTCAGGTGCCGATCAGAAGTTCTTAGGACAGTTTTCTGTTTGATTTTGCAGCTCAGATCAACTCAGTGTATTACGTGTGACGCTATCAGGGCTCTACCTAAGAGCTTTCTCGCTCTCAGGAAAAGGAAATGTCTTCGCCATTCCCATTCCCGATTGACCCCGTGAGGATTTTGGTCACTGTTGTAACTTCTGTTAAGGGCTCTGCTTTCTGCACTTCCTGGTGACTTGAAGCCCCTTGCAGATGGCGGGCGAGTGAGAGGCGGGCTGCGTGTGTCCCGTGTGTGAAGCAGGGCCGTCCCACGAGACAGGGAGCGTGGTGTCCCCGAGATCTGTGCTTCCGTGTGTCCGTCCGGCACACATCAAGAGCCCCGTACACTTGAGTAAGATCCAGAGGCCCCTCAAGATGCGCACACGTTTTCTCCAGCCGAGGGCCTTTTCCGAAGTCACAGAGGACAGGGACATGTCAGGGAGTTTAGGAGAAAATATAGGGCGGAAGGGTGAGTGAGGGCAGTGCGGTGAAAATGGGCCCTGTTGATACTGTGATCGCTTCGTCCGCGGCTGCTTCCCCAGGCCCGCGCTTTCCCGCGTGGGGATTTACGTGACCATGAGCGCTGTGAAGTTAAAACGCCGACGAAGGCCACACACCAAGTACTACACGTTCTTGTTCGTAAAGCACCTTATACCCGTCCCTCGTGCGTCAGCGGCTAGAGGGCTTTTGTGTTTGCCTGTCTTCCTGATACTTCCACGAGCGGCGTGTCGAAGTGATTTCTTCTGAACGCTGGGCGACGAATGGGGCGTCTGTACATCGGGAACCAGGCACTCAGGTTGGTTCTGGTGCACTGGGCGTGCTGCCCTGGGTTCAGGACTGTGCCCAGGATCTTTACAGAGGCAAGTGCAGAAGCCCTGAGTGTGTGTGTGTGTGTGTGTGCGTGTTATTACTGTAGCAATAAGAGAAGCAGCGATCTCACTGTCCCGGCTGAAAACCTGCTGTGAAGAAGGTCGAGACAGAGCACTTTATATAAATCGACCCTCAAATTTAAGTGGGAAGCCAGCCCTTGATTCCTCCCGATGGCTACCTGGCCGGTCGCTGCCTGCCAGCCACAAACTGGGGGCCCATCTAGATTTCCAATCGGTTTCACTGGCTGCATTTATAGGAGAGAGCTGGAAGATTCTCTTCTGGGGCAGAAAGGGACAGATTAAGTGCTACCGCTGCCACCAGCTGGTGGGGAGGGGCTTCCGGGTAATTGTCTCACATCTCCTGGTCTTGAAATCTCGCGGCACAAGCCGGTGGTGACTGCAAGCCAGAGTGTTTCTCTGCGCTGGGTGGGAACAGGACTCGCGCTGGTGTAGACCGGAGGCCGGGCCCTCCCTCCCCGTCCCAAACCTGCTCAGGCCTGATTACCAAAGCGTGCGGCACGGACTCACTGGCACTGCTGCTTCCTGCAGAGCAAACTCAGGTTACCTCCGGGTCCCTTCCTGCAGCCTATTCCTGCTAGACGTGTGAGGAGGCACCCGGAACACACCGGCCTGCCCGGTCTACCCAGCGCCCAGCCAGTCGGCAACGAGCCGCTTATTATTTAGGCTTGTGGTTTTTCACCCCCAGTGTCACATCAAAGCTGCATTTTTTTTTTTTTTAAAGAAGAAAACGCAAGGTTTTCCAGGTATGTGGCAGAGTCTGGCTTGACGGTCAGGCGGGGGGATGAAGCCACCTGGCGGTGACTGTATCCCTCAGTAGCACTTTAGAAACGCGTTACCTGCTGTCCGGCCCCAAACCGCGGGAGGTGCGGCTGGGACACGAACGGTGTCTGAATGAAATAAACGTGCACATGGAACACTAACAGGCCGAGTCGTGTCTGCTGCGCCCCGGGCCGGCCCGGATCGCCTTCTGCTGGGTGTTCAGCCGTCTGCGCGCACGCCCGTCGTGACTGGCTGCGCGAGCAGAGATGCGGGCCCTTCGCTGCCGCCACTTGCTTTGCTCTTAGATAATTGTGGGTGTTACCCGTCAGGGTGGGCTGGGCCTGGGTCCTCCGGGGGCAGAAGCTGGGATGATGAGGTGACTGCAGGATGCCCAGCAGCCCTCTGGGGACACTGTTCTCTAGGGGGCAGGCTTGCACCCATCCCTGCGCTCTCGTGGTCCTCACCGGCCAGGATAGCGTGGGGCAGGCTCCTGCCTGGGCTCAGAGTAGAGATGGTGTCACACTGACACGGGGCTTGTGGCGGGTCCCGGGTGGGGCGGGATGGCGGGGGCCTGAGCCGGGCACAGACACACGGACGGATCCCGCACGAACCCCGCAAGCACCGGGGCTCCTTCCCGGCGGCCGGGTTCTCCGTCCCGTCCCCCCTTCCCTGCTGTGCCCAGGTGCCGCAGCATTTGGGACACTGGTGCCCAGACCCCGACCTCTTCCTGGGATGGCCTTCCGGGGTATGGAGTGGGGGCCCAGATCTCTGATACCTTTGTCTCCCCGTGCAGAAGCCCCAGCCGTTCTGGGGCTTGGAGTCGGATTCTCAGCTCTGGTCATGGCCAGGTGGGGAGGGCGGTGTCTGGGGGTCTGAGCCCGCGGCCCTTCCTGTGCGGGCGCTGGGCCCGGCGGGCTCGCTGGAAGGCCAGCCTCGCCCGGATTTGAAGATCTGCCGGTCACCTCGAGGCCCACGCTGCATTCTTACCAATCACATCCACACTGCCCACCTTAGCCCACGTCAGCCACCTGCGGCCACCTGCGAATGCGCTCCCCTCGCCCCCGTCGTACGCCCCTCCCTGTCCTAATGACCTAACTGAACCCAAGCCCCACCTGCTCCATGAAGTAGCCTCAGCCACCAAGGATGACCCAGAGCATGGGGCACTTCAAGTGCCCGTCGCTTGACCCCAGATCACTGCCTCTAACGCTGGCTCCTGGGCGGGCCGCGTATCCCGAGGGCTCAGGACAGGGCGCACCTCAGGAACACGGGCACATCTGGGAAGTCTGCTTACGCCCATCCCGCCCCACTCCCCCGGGCTCAGGGTCGGGGCACAGAGCCTGCCAAGGAGGGGACCACCATGACAAAACCATGCTATTGTGACCTTGGCCACTTCCTATAAATACAGGGTGCCCAGCACTCAGGGCAGCAAATAGTTCGTACAAGAAGAAAAGGGGGATTGGGTTGCTCACCGCAGGGGCCAGGACGGATGACAGAGGGCGGGCCTGGGCTGAAGAGAGTGCTGCTGGACCACACCCCCGTCCCGTGGCGCCCCAGAAGCACCCGCACCCACAGCGCAGCTCAGCCTGGCTCCACGCCTCCACTTCCCGTTGTGTCCTGTGTGTGCCAAGCATCGGCACTGATATCAACGTTTATCAGGCCGGATGCTTGGGGGCCTTGGGCTATGCGGTATTTTATACAGAAGCTGGATAAAGACGCAAGATCACAGAGACAGTGACTACGGTAACTGAGCACTTACTGCGTGCCAGAGCTGTTGAGTGACTCTTACACTCTTAGAAACAACCCCCGGAGTCATGAGCCATCTCAGATTTGCAGATTGGGAAACGGAGGCACAGACGGGTTAGGTGACTTGCCCAAGATTACACAGTGGAGAAGTGGCAGAAGACAGAATCTGAGCCCAGGCTGTCTGGCTGGAGGGTCCCTGCTGCCTTGTGTCGGATGCAGAGAACAAGGGCTGCCGGCCTTACATCAGCCCCGTTATGGGCGAGAACACTGTCCAGTGACATGCAATGCTTGGCACACGGTGAGAATCAAGTTACTTGCAGAGTAGATTTCGCTCTTTATCTGCATAGCAACACGTGGCCAGATTGAAAAGTGAGACATAGTGTAGACAAGTGGCTTAGGGTTATTTATTTTTATAAAGTCTGGTATGAAAGGAATCCACTAACAAAACAACAGGGCTGATGAGCTGGTAGACAGTCCACGCGTGAGGCAGCCAGTGCCTGGCCGAGAGCATCACCCCGGGGCAGGGCTACGCGCATCGCATCGCCATCATGATTACACCTTAACGCGCAAGTTAGTGTCTGCTGGGGAAGAACAGCGCTCTTCGCTCTTTGGAAAATCCATTCAGGGCAAAGAAAGTTCTTCTGCTTATTTTTAATTCCCTGACTTATTTTGTAAAACTTAACACTGACAGAATAATCCATAGAGCCTTCAACTAGATTCGCCGATTTTGCTGTGTCTGCTCTACCTACGTATCTATCCTTGAATGATCAACTGACCGATCGCTGTTCGGAGATGTCGTGTTCCACCCTGAATTCTTCTGCGTTTTCTAAGGATGGCATCGCCACACCACACACACAACAGCTGTCATCCTCAGGAAATAGGTCGTTGATGCAACATCACTACCCAGTATCAGAGGCCACATTCAGATCTCCCAGATGCCCCAGAAACATCTTCTATAGGTGGTTTTTCTTTTCTTTTCTTTTTTTTTTCTGCTTGGGGTTCAGGCAAGCCTTCTGCACTGCTTTTGTTCTAAAGAATAAAATCCGAGGGGCACCTGGGTGGCTTAGTCAGCTAAGTGTCCAACTCCTGATTTTGGCTCAGGCCGTAACTCAGGGTTTTGTGAGTTCAAGCCACGCATCAGGCTCTGAGCTGGTAGCGCAGAGCCTGCTTGGGATTCTCTCTTTCCCTCCTTCCCTGCTCGCTCTCTCAAAATAAATAAACATTTAAAAAACTAATAAAGGGGCACCTGGGTGACTCAGTTGGTTAAGCGTCCGACTTCGGCTCAGGTCATGATCTCACGGTTGGTGGGTTCGAGCCCCGCATCGGGCTCTGTGCTGACGGCCGGCTCAGAGCCTGGAGCCCGTTTCAGATTCTGTATCTCCCTCTCTCTCTGACCCTCCACTACTCACGCTGTCTCTCTCAGAAATAAATAAAACATTTAAAAAAACTAATAAAAAACTTTAAAATTTTGGATATGGGGCACCTAGGTGGCTCTGTCGGTTAAGCGTCCGACTTTGGGTCAGGTCAGGATCTGGTAGTTCGTGGGTTCGAGCCCCGCGCAGGCTCTGTCTTGACAGCTCGGAGCCCAGAGTCTGCTTCGGATTCTGTGTCTCCCTCTCTCTCTGACCCTCCCCCACTCATGCTTGCTCACTTTCTCTCTCAAAAATAAACATTTTTAAAAAATTAACAAAATTTTGGATATAAACCTGCCTTGAAAGGGATTACTTCCAGCTCTCATGGAAGAACTCTACTGAACCCGTTGGTTGGGAATTCTTTTGAAGATGCAGCGACCCTTGCAACCACGCAACTACAGACCCCACCCCTGTGCTGAATGAACTGATACGGAAACAGCTTTAGGTGGGGCCAGGTCTTCCACTTTTATGAGTTTCCACTCTGCTGTCCTGTCAGTGTTTTCCGCAGACAACATGCTCTTGCCCTGAATGCCAGTACCTGTGCTGTGCACAGGCCCCGGCCACCAGCCACCTGGGCATTCGAGAACTGTGAGCTCCCTAGAGGGGCAGGGGTAGGTGAGGGGGGCGTGTTAGCTGCAGGGGTCAGTCTAGGGCTCTCGGGGATCGAGCAGAACCTGAATGCTGAAAAGGCGGTGGCGGAAAGCGCCCGGGGGGGGCATCCCCGGGCAGAGGGAATCTGCACACAGGCCCTAACGGTGTGAATGAGGAGCAGAAGGCTGGAGGGAGGCTGGACCCCACAGCGGGGGTGGGCGTGAGCAGGGAAAGGCGTGGAGGTGGTGATCAAGAAGGGTGTGGCAGGCCAGGCCGAGGTTCAGCCCTACTGTACGTGACACCGTGCCACCCGGAAACCACTGCAGATGGTCCGGGAGGGGCGGAGACAGGAGCCCAGCAGCCGGACCGGCTCACCTGCCTCCTGGGAGCGCTCGGCCTTCTACCCTCCCGCCACGCCCTTTCGCGGGGTCCTCACTTAGCACCAAGCTCACACACATACCCGTTCGTACAAGCGGGTCAAGCCGCCCAACACACTTCCGCTCCTGGGACTGCCGTGCTGAAGGTTCATATTTTCGTATTAACCAAGGGCCCCCATGGGGGTTATACGAAATTATTCTCCCCCCAGTGAAGGAGGAGACAGATATTAGGCTTCAAAAATACCAGATCTTTGCTAATACAACAGGTAAAAAACCATTGTGCTGCCAATTTGCTTTTTCTCCTGCAGCAGAATATGGTTGAATAGCTTTGCCTAAGCTTAAGAGCCACAATACTTCCTTTTTTAAAAAAAATTTTTTTAACATTTGTTTATTTTTGAGACAGAAAGAGAGAGACAGAGCATGAGGGGCAGAGGGAGAGGGAGACACAGAAAGAATCTGAAGCAGCTCCAGGCTCTGAGCTGTCAGCACAGAGCCCGACGCGGGGCTCGAACCCACGAACCTCGAGATGATGTTGGAGGCTTAACCACTGAGCCAGCCAGGCGCCGGGGGCCACTCCCCTTCCTCTACTGGGAACTGTCCATTTTTCTACTGGGTTCTTTACCTTTTTCCTGTTGATTCCTAGGAGCTTCCCGGGTATGAGGGAAATGATATCTGACATCAATTTCAAATCATTTTCCATCAGCTCATCCCTTCTTGGACTTGATCAGTGGAGCGTTCTGCCAGGCAGAAATGCAGAGGACAGTTTTACTGCTCTGCCCCAGAGTCTAAAAAAACCCTCTAGTCCCTTCTAACATTCTGTGGCATGGGAGTTTTTGGGTTATTTTTGAGAGAGAGAGAGAGAGAGAGAGAGAAAGCGCGTGAGCGAGCGCCGGCGTGGGGGGGAGAGGGGCAGAAGGAGAGAGATAGAGTCTTAAGCAGATTCCAAGCCCAGCGCAGAGTAGGGCTGGATCTCACCTCCCCAAGGGGCATGACCTGAGCTGGAATCAAGAGTCAGAGGCTTTACCAGGCACCTGCCCTCATGTGCTTTTGATGCAGGGAGGGTAACAGGCCACCAAGCCCCAGATCCTGGGGGGTGGGAGGGGCAGAAACAGCTCCAGGAAGCGGTGTGGCCTCAAAGGTGCCCTGGCCACGGGGGTGGCCTTCCCAACGCTTCCACGCAGCAGCGTCACACGGGCCACGCGTGTGGTTTGGGAGCCCGCTCTGCTGGGGTCCAGACGCTGCCCCCTCCCCGCCCCCACTCCCCCAGCTTGTTGGGGGCCTGGTAAGGCTCTGTGCCAGTTCCCTGCGGACCAGGAGGCCTGGGGCACGCTGCCGGCTATTTTCAGAAATAACTACCATCCGGCAGCAAATCTCAAACTGACTTTAAAGAAAAATCCGACTCTGTCTTTCAAGTCTTCCTGCCTCAAAAGAAATTACGGCTCCAGCAGCCCTAGAAGAGATTTACAGGGGCCCCAGGGGCCCTCACCAGGCGCGCCTCCGGGAGACCCGCGGCAGAGCCAGCCCCGCCCCGCCCAGGCGGGTCGGGTCCACGCCGCCCTAGCCCTCCGCCTCCCCGTCCACACCGGCCGCCGGATCTACATCGCCTGCTCCGCGTGCCACACCACCCACTCTTCTATTCCCGGTCTACACCGCCTGCCCTCTACAGATCTCTGTCCACGCCGCCCTTACCCTCTTTATCACCATCTCCGTGTCGCCCCCCTCCTGTCCACACCGCCGTCTGTCCCACTACCCGATCCACATTGTTCGCTCCTGGAGCCACACCACCCACTCTCCCACGCCCGGTCTACACCGCCTGCCCCCTGCCGCTCTCCGTCCACGTCGCCCTTGCCCTCCTCGTCAGCATCCACGCCTCTCTGTTCTCCTGTCCACACCAACCGCTTTCCCACTGCCCGACCCGCATCGCCCGCTCCCGGCTCCACAACCACCCACTCTCCCACACCCGGTCTACACTGCCTGCTCCCTGCCGCTCTCCGTCCATGCCGCCCTTGCCCCGCGCATCACCATCCACGCCTCGCTGCTCTCCTGTCCACATCACCCGCTCTCCCACTCCCGCGTCCACACCGCCCTCTCTCCCACTCCCGGTCCACACAGCTTACGACGTCGCTGCTCTCCAATCCACATCACCCGCTCTCCCACTCCCGCGTCCACACCGCCCGCTCTCCCACTCCCCCGGTTCGCGCGGCCCGCTTTCCTACCCCTGGTCCACACCGCCCGCGACCTGCTCGCGGCTCTGGGTCAGCGCCGCGG
>NW_027528796.1:3893086-3908806 GCF_008692635.1 Crocuta crocuta
GCGCCCAGCCCCGCGGGGGGCGCTCGGGGAGGGCCCCGGATCCCCGCCACGGCAGTTAGGAGCGCGGACCCCGGAGTCCGGGCGATGGGGCCCCCTAGGCCCCCTCGGAGCACCTCCTGCCCTCCCCCCTTTTTCTGTAAACCCTTGGGTGGCCTAGGGAAGGGAGTCAGGTCCGTGGACAGTTGACACGGGGTGGGTGGCGGTGCCAGGAGGGGCTCGCCGGCCGCACAGGTGAGGCCCGGCCGGCGCGGACAGGTGGCGGCGCTGGCCATGTGGCCTCCCGCGAGAGACAGGTGTGCGCGGCGAGGGTCGGGCAGGTTTGAGACCAGAGTAAACTCGCCATGGAAAATGACCTGCCTGGTGGAGTTGTGGGCTTACCTTTCTTAAGCTCTTCATGTAGGGGATGGGGTTTCTCCCCCAAAAGGCTCAGAAATTGTCCCCGCCCTCCCCTAGGGTGAGTTAAAATGGTAGAAGTGTGACATCAGAGGCACATGGACCCGTGTGTGTGCTTAAAGCTGCCCAACACGACACCACATTTGCTCAAGCCACTTTCCTAAAATCTGGACTCACCAGGTAGATTTGGAGAACCCGGCTTGGTTCCCGAAGGTATTTTTGAGGATGAAAAGTAAGTGAGCCTCTGGTTTTATGATGAACCTTAGCGGAATAACCAGAACTCTCCCCGTGGGTGCGGAGAGGCAGACAGGGTTGTGAGGAGGGCCGCGCCCCACCCCAGGACAGCACACCACCACGCTGTGTTTCAGACCCGCACGCTTTCCATATTTTCACAGCTCCGCACGGCTTCTCCTGATTTCCTTGACATCACAGCCTTACGGCGAATGGCTAAGAAAGAGAACTCTATGGTTTGGATTTTGAAAGGGAAAAACAGCAAAATTCTTCCTTTGTAGAAAGAGTTTTCCCTGTCAATTTCTTTGATCCATACATTTGTGCAAAAAAAAAAGTTGCCAACAAAGGATATAATGTTATATTCTATTTTGGAAGCAGAAAAGACAGTTATATTATTGTTATTATTATTACTTTTTACCAGAAAACAAATAAGTCAACCCCAGTTACAAGGCTAATCCCTTTTGGTGGAGTAATTATAGTTGAGAACGAACTCTGTTTGCTTCAGATAGACTTCTAATCACCATCCTTTCGCTATCGTTCTCTGGGGAGGAAGCCAGGACGGGGACACTCCTCATGTTTTGCAGACTTTTGAGGGACATTGAGGGAATGTTTCTGATGCGCGCGGTCTCAGAGGTTAAGTTTGTTAAGCAGTGACTTTGTGCGTCCTCGGTGTCCGTTTCACGTGTGTGCGGCGTGGCTGACCCCTGCCCGGCTCCGCTCAAACGGCTCATGGGTGTGTATACTCATCCCTGGGGCCGGTCACGCGATACATGTTTCTTCAGTGCGGGCCTGTCGTGGGTGACAAGGCAGAAGGCAGGGCCTCTTGCACCCCGTGTTGTGGAGGGCGGGAGGCGGGCGGCGACAGCAAACGGTAAACCTCGGGGAGGTGGACAGCGGTTGGAGCATGTAGGGGAGAGGAAGCAGGGGGAGGCTGTGGTGCAGAGGGGCGGGCACATGCAGGCAGGCTGAGCAGGGGACATCTGAGGCCAGTGCCGTGAGGTGCCCGTGGAAGTCTGGGGTGAGCGTGAGGCCCCGGTGTGGAGCGAGCTTCGCCTGCTCGGGGATGAGTGAGGCGGTGCGGCCGAGGGGAGGGAGCCCGGGCTGCCGGCCACTCCTCCTGAGTGCCAGGCGGACGCCACGGAGGGCTTCGGCGGGGGTGGGACAAGATCCGTGTCTGTGGCTGCCACGTGGGGGACCCGGGTCCCTACAGGATTCCATTACCAGCAGGGTGGAGGCGGGAGGGAAATGAGGAAGTAGGACAAAGTGTATTTCTAGAGCCAGGAGGCCTTGCCGCAGGCTTGGTTGAGAAACGTGTGGCAGGTTAGGAGGTGCAGTTTACCGAGGTGCAGGTGACAGGTGTGTGGGGCCCGGGAGGAGGGGGTGGTGATCGGGGGAATCCGGGCCCGCAGACAGGGGCATCTTCAAACCGCCCCTTTCCCTCTGGGTGGGAGAGACCCTGGCTGGGACGGGGGGAGGGGAGGGGTCTGCCTGCTCACAGCACAGGAGACAGCAGGCCAGGGATCCCCACAGACAGGCGGGTGTCGGGGGAGTGGCCTCACTGTGTGCAAGAGGGAGGTTTGCGGCAGGAGGAAGGTGGCCTCCTTGTGTGGTCGGGGTGGCGGGCTCTTGGGTGGGACGGTGGCCGTGGGAGACGCTGCTCTGCAGAGCTGTCCGTCCCCGGTCACTCGTCTGTGGAACGAGGCTCCTGCACCCACACTTAGAGAACTGAAGCCTAGGAATGGATCTGAACACAGGTCCGTGGCGGGCGACCCTACTGGGGAAAAGGCCCATGTGCCTCGTCAAACATGGCTTCTTTCTTAGATGACGGTTCATCAGACGCGTGCCATCCCCTTGTGGGGGCCGGTGGGGTTCCAGTCAGTGCGGCGCTGGCCCGGCCCGGAAGGCGCGATCACAGCCTGTGGTCCGAGCGGATCAGGCCCGGTGTGGGCTGCGTGCACACTGCCCCGCGCACGCCTGCACGTGGCCCGTGGAGTCCCGCCCAGCGCAGGTCCGTAACCGTGGCTGTGGCTCGCACACCCGCAGCGAGGGGAGCGGCGGCCCCAGATGCAGAAGTGCCGCGAACTTCCTGACGGTTGAGGGGACTCGTTCGTGCGTGTGGTAAACAGATGGCCGTGCAGATCACACTGTCGTGTGTAGATTCCAGCGGACGTGCTTAGAGCAGGGACCTGACAGTTTTATTTTAAGAAGCCAGTGTTTATGATATGCTGGAAATTGCGCCCCTTGCAGCTGTTAAAACTAGGGACGAGCGGTGTGAGCTGTGAGCTTAAGTGCAGGGCTGTCAGCAAGGAGGTCGGTGGGGTCGGCGCCGCGGACCAGACTGGGGACACGGGCATGGGAGGTGACGCGGGGGCAGGTGCTGGGTCAGCGGGAGAGGGGACCAAGGGGCAGCCCAGGTTACCCCACGGAGGCGGCTTTGGGCAGGGGACGGGAAGGCAAAGGGGCTTAGGAAGGCGCCCCCGGGGACGTGGGGAAGACCGGGAGTGTCCAGGGGGAGGGACAGCCTGAGGGCTGCCACCCGGGGCCTCCGCTGATGGAGGGCTGGGCTCAGCAGGCTGGAGGGCGAGGCCAGGGCTGCGGAAGGGCTTTGGTGGAGCCCTGGGAGGGAATCCTCCATTCAAGGGAGAAGGGTAGGCGAGGAAGCCGACAGACTTCTTCCTGGGAGTCTTGCAATAGGAAGAAAGAGGGGGGCACCCGGGGGGCTCAGTCGGTCAGGCGTCCGACTTCAGCTCAGGTCATGATCTCACGGTTCGTGGGTTTGAGCCCCGCATCGGGCTCTGTGCTGACGGCTCAGAGCCTGGAGCTGCTTCGGATTCTGTGTCTCCCTCTCTCTGCCCCTCCCCTACTCTCACTCTGTCTCTCTCTGTCCCTCAAAAATGAATAAATGTTAAAAATTTTTTTTTTTTATAAAACGAAAGAAGGAGAAATGGGGCTTTAGAGGTCATGGGGAGGTGACGTGAAGGAAAACAGTTTTGTTCTAGAGTGAGCTCAGTTTGAGGCTGCAGGGCTGTAACCTGCTGCGGAGAGAGGTGCGCGGTGAGGAAGGTGCCGGTGGCCTGGAAAAGGGGGTGTGGCGGGCCTGCATGGGGCGGGACAGCTGTGGCCAGGACAGAGCTGGGGAGGAGGGGCCCTTAGGAGGGGGCCTTAAAGATCACGTAGGAGTTTGACAGATGGAGGGAGAGGGTTTTCGGAACGAGGAACCAGAAGGGGTCACGGAGGCTGGAAGCTGTCCAAGGAGGAGCCCTGGGAGGCCACGGCGGACACAGCTCGGGGCCCTGGCGGGAGCCCTGGGGCCTCTCTCCCTCATCAAGCCCGAAGAAATCCAGCTGTGGAGCCTCCGCCGAGCCTTCCTGCGCCCACAGGGTCAGATTGCCACGAACTTGCATAGGGTCGAGACTTGGTTCTCTCTGAGATGATGCCTTTCTCTGCCCAACCTGTGCCTCGTCTTCCTGGCTTCGTCTGGCTTGTTCCCGACGCTCCACGCGACCTGAGCCCCGGCTCTGGCTGCAAGCGCTGATGTAGTGCGCATACCGTCAGGGCACCTGCCCTCGATGCAGCCCGGGCAAACCCCCTGTGGGTTGGGGGCCCCTACATCGTGACTCGTGCGGGGAGAAGGCTCGGGGCCGTGTGGCGGGAGCGTCCCTTNCTGTTCTGTAACGCAGGGCCTCTGGCTTTCAGTGAGTTTAAAAATGTATATGTTCATTAGTTCTAGTAGGTTTGCCTTTGCTTGTGGCAAAAAACAGGTGTAACATTAGCACGGAGGGTGTCAGAATCCTTGCTCTCACCAGGCCGCCCCATGGACGATTCTGTGTTCTCAGTGTCCGCATGGCCCCTGGGCCCTCTCCCCGGCACGCCGGGCTTCGGGGACCCTGTTCTGTGCCACTTTGCTCTCCACGGAGCTCCCCCTCCTTCCCCTGAGAAACCATGAGGTTCTTGTCATCACCAACGCCCCCAAGGGCCCCAGTTTGAAAGTGTCCCCCAAGACCCATTATTAAGAAGCGGGCCCCACCCTCCCGTGTCTCTGTCCATCAGAGCTCTAACCAGCGTGAGAAAGTCAGCCCTACGTCAGTTTCCACTGTTAGGGCGGCAGAGCGCAGACCTCTCTCTCCCCTCTTTGCTCAGAAATCCTCTTAAAAACCAGACGTGAGCATCGGAAAGGTAGTTGTTGTCTTTGATGAAACTAAGGGGCTCCTCTTAAAAACCAGGCGTGAGCATCGGAAAGGTAGTTGTTGTCTTTGATGAAACTAAGGGGCTCAGGAAGAGAAAACAGAAGTTATAAAAGACATAACACAAGAAAATCTGGAGGCTGGAGGTCCGAACGTGAGGGCGCCTATCGGGTCTACACGCGGCGGGGTCTACCCCCGGCGACATGGCGGGCCTACAGAGCAGCACACAGCAACGTCTGCACACAAACGAGACCTACACAAAACAGTATAAAACGGACACAAACAGCAGATACAACATGATAGAAAGTACAGGCAAACAGCTACACAAGACCAACACAGAACAACACACAACAGAATCTGCACCTAGACAACCACACAGGACCCACAGGAAACAGGACACGGGAGCCACACAGACAGCAGCGCGGCCCCAGGAAACATCACACAAGCTCTAACCCGCACATCCAGCCCCAAAGCACATACAAATAACAGGAAGCAGGGAACTATGAAAAAGGAGATCATCACCCTTTACACAGGTTCCACGAGAAATGTAACGATAATAAATTTGCGCGAGCAGTCAGTATTTTCAGAGTCGTTACATCACATTCTCTGATTTAAGCAGAGTTATGCCAGGGGAAGAGGGGAGGGAAGAGAGTGGACGAGCTCCCTGTTCGCCGCCGACAGCAGGAGCCGAGGGTGCAGCCCCCACAGCTGACCGTCGGGGCCTCAGTGGAAGCCTGTTACCCCAGACGCGGAAGGAGCTGCAGCAGAGACTGGGCGGAGGCCCACTGGGCGGCGGGCCGGGCCGGGCCGGGCCGCGGGGACGTGGAGGGGCTGCCTTCCGGCTTCCACAGCACGTGTGTGTGGCTGTTCCCTCTCGTGGGGGAGAAGGTACCTTGGCTGAGGAAGAGAGAGGAGCCGGTGGAAGGGACCTGGTGCCCCGCCCTGGGAGGTGGCTGGAGCCCGGCCGGGCCGGTTCGCATCCTGTGGCTCATCTGGGCACATGCCACGCCGCTCGCGTGCCCTCCTGCCCCCACGTCCGTGGCCTGTGGCCCATGTCTGGAGGCAGGGTACGTGTCGGGGGGCTGGGCCCGTCCTGAAGTTGGGCGCCCACTGACCTGGTCCCCCGTGGCCGCAGCACAGGCCCGTGTTCTGTGTCTGTCCCATTTCGAGACGTGCAGGCAGGGCTGCTGGGCTCCCCACGTCTGCTTTCAGGAAACACTGGCAGCCTGCAGACTCCGGAGGGGAGCCAGGGGGCGGGTCAGGGGCCCTAGCAGTCTCTAGGCGACCCGACGTCCCCCAGGTGGCCACTGGGCCCCGGGCCGGGCGGTGGCCTGTCACACTCAATCTTTGTCTTCATGGTGTGTCCCCCGCAGCAGGGAGAGAGGGCACGCCATCAACAGTGACCGCCTGGGGCTGGCGAAAGGGTGCTGGCACAGAGGGAGCACACGCGGGGGAGGGGGGAGAGGCACCGGACCCGGCAGAGGCGAGGCGAGGCGAGGCGAGGCAGGGGGGCTGGTGGGAGTGCGGGGGCAGGAGACTCAGGGATGGATCCAAAATGAAAGCTCCCGGGGCCTGGGGAGATCACTGAATTGGGCTGGAGCAGAGGGTCATGGGTGGTGGGGAAGGAGACGGGAAAGAAACGGAGGTTATAACCAGTTTCCAGAATCATCCGCACCAAGTTCCTGAGCGTGAGCTAAGCAGGGAGGCGTGAGTGCTGCATCGTGCTGCCTCTCTCTGGCACTTGAAGGCGCTTGCTTCTGAAAAACAGACACGGAGCAAAGTCATAGCTGGGAAGGGGGAGGATTGTCCCATGGAAAGTGCCAGAGCCACCGCTTTATGGGATTCGAACCATGAGCTAGGATTCTAGGATCATACCTGTGCAGACCAGAAGGGGGCTCCTTGTGCAGATGAGGAAACCGAGCACTGCAGAGGGGAAATACCAAACACGAGGTGTCTAGCATCCAGTGTGGGCAGAGCCAGACTCACAGCTTGGTCCCCGGCACCTGCGCCCCACCGCAGGACCAGGCCCTTCCCTCTAACTGACGCACCCAGTCCGTGCTCTGTGCTCTGTGAGGTTCTCTAGCATGCGAAACTTTGTGCAGAAGCGTTCCTGCCCAAATAGGTTCAGACGCTGTGGGGTAAACACATTCCAGCAGATTCTCATTGCAGGACTTCTCAGGGCCATTGTATCAGGACTCCAGAATGGGAATCTGCAGTGTCTCACAAACTTATTAGCTACAAAGTCCCTCTCTGCTGACCTACTACTGCCCTGCGGTCCCCCCCAGACCGTCTTTCAGGACTGTTCTGCAGCACATGTTTGTCAAGTGATTGTTTCCTTTCTCCTTTCTGTGATTTTTTTTCCCTTCGTGTTTTTAATATTTTCACGGGGTCTATGCCCTGTGGGAAAATGTCTTTCTGGCTTAAAAAAAATCCCCTGGGCATCTAGACCAGGGCTGAGCACTTGACATGGCTGACATGAGTACAGGCGGGGTAGGTGATGTATGTATAAATCACACACAGGGTTTCCAAGACTTGCGGAAAAAAACCTCATTCATTATTTTTGTATTAATTACCTATTGAAATGGTAATATCTTGGATAGATGCTGTGAGCTAAAATGTTACTACAGTTAAACACGTGAACCCCAGCAAGATTTCTCGTAGATAAAGGCAAGGTTGTTGCCGAATTCATATAGAAAGTAAAGGCGACGAGAATGGCTTAGACTATTCTGAACAACAGTCACGTGAGAGGAAACGCTCTACCGTATTGTAAGACTGGCTCCAAGCTGTGGTGACGAAGACGGGGTTGACCGCTGCCCACCGAGTGCGGTGGTGGCCGAGGGACGGACGCAGAGGGCGGTGGGGGGGAGGGCAGAAGACAGAGCCAGACTCGGATCCACACAGATGGGGCCGCTGGTTCGGGGCGCAGGTGCAAGCCAGCTCAGCAGTGCTGAGTCAGTTGCTCGTCTGCAGGCAGAACGAACCTTGACCTCATGTCTGATAAAAAAAAAAAAAAAAAGAACTCAAATTGCTTAATACACTTTAACATGCAAAACCGTAAGACTTTCCTAAGAAACCTAGGAGGAGGTGTGGGGGCCCGGGGCTGGGCACACGGGGGTCAGACACGGCACCAAGGTATAATCCACAGAACGGAAAGTCAGGAGGGGCCCTCGGCCCGGATGGAACCCCTCGTTCTGCAGAGAACGCATCGGCAGGGGGGTGAAAAGCAGTGCTGTCGGGAGGGAGGACGGGCTTGCGAGCCACGTGCCTGACGAAGGATCTAGATACACCGGGGTCTTCAGAACACAACAGTAGCAACCAACCGACCAACCCACCCAGACGATCCGAGAAAATGGGCGGAGGACGTGCAGAACGCTTTCCTGAGGAGCCACAGACGGCGAACTGGCATGTTGGAGGGGTGTCCCCTCCCATCGCCGTCGGGGAGGCGCGGTGAAACCGCAGTGAGGTGGCAGCCTGTGCCCGTGAGAGCAGCTAACACAAAACCTGTGACAGCCCCCGTGCCCGTGAGGATGCTGACAAACTGGCCTCTCGTACGTGGCCATCGCGGCAACTTCTCAGCAAACAGAGCATCCACTTCGTGGGCGACCCGGCCTGACTCGCTGTGCACCAGGGCGTTTACCCTGGAGAAGTGACGGCCGTGTCTGCAGAAAACCTGTGCGCCATTGTTCAGAGCAGCTCGATGGGTAACAGCCCCAGATGGGGGCCACCCGGGGAGCGGATGGTTAAACCAGCAGTGTCATGCACCACAGGGTGTCACCCAGCAGTGGAAAGGGACGCCCTCGGTCCGTGTGACCGCCTGATGGACCTCAAGGGCGTTTTGCTGAGTGAAGACAAAGGCCAGTCTCCAGAGGTCCCATCCTGTAGGATTCCATCTACACGACGTCCTTCAAGTGACAACATGACAGACGTGGAGAAGGGACTTGNGACACGCGCGCACACGACTCTTCTGGCGTTGACAGCCCGCAGCGTTGGGTAGGGCTTGTGACGTTATCCGTGGTTACGTAAGATGCAGCCAAGTCATGGGTGATCGGGGCCCCCCTGGGCTCTTTTAGAAATTTCCTGTGTTTCTATAATTCTTTCAAGAAGTGACACAAACACCTCCTGGCATACTGGGGGGAGGGGGGGGGGCGTCAGTCCGTGCCGGAGGGCGCTGCCGTGGACGCTGAAATGACTGANAGCCAGCAAACGAGACATAATCTTCATTTCACGCTTACGTCAACAGCCTCCCTGAAAACGCCTCTTCCCCTGAGTTATTTTTAGCTGCGTGTGTCTGAAGATTGTGATGTTTTCCTCCTGTGATGCTGCAACGCCGGCTGCTGTTTCTAAGCCGGTGCTTCTGCAGGTCACGGTGAAGAGCATCCTTCTCTGCCTCATGTCCACCAGGACGGGGACCGTGCTAGCAGAGCGTGTGGCGGGTGGACGGGGGACGCGGGCACCACTGCCGGGACAGAAAACGGTGCGGCCGTCCGGGAGGCGGGGCTGTGGCCCTCGGCGCGGAACACACTTCGCTTCCCGTGCGATCCGGCAGCCCCACCTCCCACCTGCACCCGGAAGGACGAAGGCAGGGACTGGGAGAGATACGTGTGCACCCACGCTCACGGCAGCGCCCTTCGCAGTGGCCTAGGGGTGGGGCCCCACGTGTCCCTTGGCGGATGAAGGGACAAGCAAAATGCAGCCTGTCGGTGCAGGGAATTGCCTTCAGGCTTAAAGGGGAAGGGCATCCTGACCGCTGCTGGACCCAGGGCTGAGCCTTGAGGACCTCATGAGTGACATGAGCCAGACACAGAGGGACAAATACTGTGCGATTCCCACCTGGGCGAGGGACCCATGAGAGTCAGGCGCGTATTTTAAGTGATCTCTAGAGAGCGTCTGCTCGCACATCCTGCTGAGGTCACGCAGGGGCTCTGCTCTCTTTTCTTCCCCACTTGTGGGACCCTTTGCACAGACCCGTTTTCGGGAGGCAGTTTGAGTTGTGTGGTCAGGGAGTCTCTTCCAGCTCTCACTGCTGGTCTTCCCAGACTGTCTTCTGAACTTGCTGGCGTAAGTTTTACAGATGAAGCCTCTGAACCTTTCCAAGCAGCTGTTGCTCACCAGGAGGTCCCGAGGGACGCGGCCAGGAGCTTTGCAGACTCTGCCGTCTGCCGCGTGCAGTGCACACAGTGCAGAGGAGGAGGGGGTGGGTGGGAAGATCAGCATCAAGGTCTGTTGGAAATCTGATAAAAAAAAAAAATCCCCAAACATTGTCCCTGACTTGTGACAGCTTGAGATGACGGTTTCACGGGTGGGGCCGACTTTATCTTGGGGTCTCGGGAGGGAGAGTCGTTGACGGGGAGGAAGGTGTCTGGAAGGCGAGCCCGGGCTCTGACTCGGAAGGGCAGGACTCGCGCTGGGCCGGAGGCTCAGAGAAGCAGACCGAAGAGGCAAGCCGTGCCCCCGGAGGGGACCTGGTCCGTAGCTAGGGACGGGGACGCAGGGACGCCCCGGAGACGTGGCCAGTTCTGTTAGCAGCTGTCAGCTCACTGCGTGCCTGGCCTGTGCGGGGCTGAGCGAGGCTGGTGGCTCCTGCCGCCGGGTAGGCAACACACACAGGTGACCCCAGTGGCCAAGAGCGCGGTGAAGGAAAATTGCAGGTGCTTTTGGGGAGTGTCACAGGCCTAAATCTGGACAGCTGCACCGGGAAAACCCTCCCCGACGACGTGCCCGTTAAGCTAAGACGTGAAGGGTGAGGAGGTCCCAGCCAGCGGCTGAGCGGGGAGAAGTTCCAGGCACAGGGAACAGCGTGCAGGAGGCCTGGAGGCAGGAAGGAGCTTGAGTTTCTGGGGACTAAATGGAGGCCACCGTGGCCCAAGAGGGTGAGCGAGGGCGAGGTGGGCAGAGGAGGCTAGTGGGCTTGGGTTTGCCCCGGGGGCAGTGGGGAGCTGTCAGTGTTCAGGCTGACACGTTCACGACTGGGTTCAAGTTCTGGAGGCCCCCTCTGTGGGGACAAGGGTTTGGCGTGCCAGGGTGGGAGAGGAGGGCCTCCTGGAGGTCCTCACAGCCCTCCAGTGGGGGCGACATGACCAAGGGAGGGCGTGGGGGCTGCAGGCAGCGTCCCTGGAACCGTTGGACCCAGGGCAGGGGTGCTGGGGGGCGGGGTGGAACCCGGTGTCTGGGGGCAGGGGCGCTGCGGGCCGGGGTGGGACCCGGTGTCTGAGAGCAGGGGTGCTGCGGGACGGGGTGGGACCAGGTGTGTCTGGGGACAGGGTCGCTGGGGGCAGAGTGGGACCCGGTGTCTGAGGGCAGGGACGCTGGGGGGCAGGGTGGGACCCGGTGTCTGAGGGCAGGGACACTGGGGGGCAGGGTGGGACCCGGTGTCTGAGGGCAGGGGTGCTGGGGGGCGGGGTGGAACCCGGTGTCTGGGGGCAGGGGCGCTGCGGGACGGGGTAGGACCCGGTGTCTGAGGGCAGGGGCGCTGCGGGACGGGGTGGGACCAGGTGTGTCTGGGGACAGGGTCGCTGGGGGCAGAGTGGGACCCGGTGTCTGAGGGCAGGGACGCTGGGGGGCAGGGTGGGACCCGGTGTCTGAGGGCAGGGACACTGGGGGGCAGGGTGGGACCCGGTGTCTGAGGGCAGGGGTGCTGGGGGGCGGGGTGGAACCCGGTGTCTGGGGGCAGGGGCGCTGNCTGTCAGTGTTCAGGCTGACACGTTCACGACTGGGTTCAAGTTCTGGAGGCCCCCTCTGTGGGGACAAGGGTTTGGCGTGCCAGGGTGGGAGAGGAGGGCCTCCTGGAGGTCCTCACAGCCCTCCAGTGGGGGCGACATGACCAAGGGAGGGCGTGGGGGCTGCAGGCAGCGTCCCTGGAACCGTTGGACCCAGGGCAGGGGTGCTGGGGGGCGGGGTGGAACCCGGTGTCTGGGGGCAGGGGCGCTGCGGGGCAGGGTGGGACCCGGTGTCTGGGGGCAGGGGCGCTGCGGGGCAGGGTGGGACCCGGTGTCTGAGGGCAGGGGCGCTGCGGGACGGGGTAGGACCCGGTGTCTGAGGGCAGGGACACTGGGGGGCAGGGTGGGACCCAGTGTCTGAGGGCAGGGGTGCTGGGGGGCGGGGTGGAACCCGGTGTCTGGGGGCAGGGGCGCTGCGGGCCGGGGTGGGACCCGGTGTCTGAGGGCAGGGACACTGGGGGGCAGGGTGGGACCCAGTGTCTGAGGGCAGGGGTGCTGGGGGGCGGGGTGGAACCCGGTGTCTGGGGGCAGGGGCGCTGCGGGCCGGGGTGGGACCCGGTGTCTGAGGGCAGGGACACTGGGGGGCAGGGTGGGACCCAGTGTCTGAGGGCAGGGGTGCTGGGGGGCGGGGTGGAACCCGGTGTCTGGGGGCAGGGGCGCTGCGGGCCGGGGTGGGACCCGGTGTCTGAGGGCAGGGACACTGGGGGGCAGGGTGGGACCCAGTGTCTGAGGGCAGGGGTGCTGGGGGGCGGGGTGGAACCCGGTGTCTGGGGGCAGGGGCGCTGCGGGCCGGGGTGGGACCCGGTGTCTGAGGGCAGGGACACTGGGGGGCAGGGTGGGACCCAGTGTCTGAGGGCAGGGGTGCTGGGGGGCGGGGTGGAACCCGGTGTCTGGGGGCAGGGGCGCTGCGGGCCGGGGTGGGACCCGGTGTCTGAGGGCAGGGACACTGGGGGGCAGGGTGGGACCCAGTGTCTGAGGGCAGGGGTGCTGGGGGGCGGGGTGGAACCCGGTGTCTGGGGGCAGGGGCGCTGCGGGCCGGGGTGGGACCCGGTGTCTGAGGGCAGGGACACTGGGGGGCAGGGTGGGACCCAGTGTCTGAGGGCAGGGGTGCTGGGGGGCGGGGTGGAACCCGGTGTCTGGGGGCAGGGGCGCTGCGGGCCGGGGTGGGACCCGGTGTCTGAGGGCAGGGACACTGGGGGGCAGGGTGGGACCCAGTGTCTGAGGGCAGGGGTGCTGGGGGGCGGGGTGGAACCCGGTGTCTGGGGGCAGGGGCGCTGCGGGCCGGGGTGGGACCCGGTGTCTGAGGGCAGGGACACTGGGGGGCAGGGTGGGACCCAGTGTCTGAGGGCAGGGGTGCTGGGGGGCGGGGTGGAACCCGGTGTCTGGGGGCAGGGGCGCTGCGGGCCGGGGTGGGACCCGGTGTCTGAGGGCAGGGACACTGGGGGGCAGGGTGGGACCCAGTGTCTGAGGGCAGGGGTGCTGGGGGGCGGGGTGGAACCCGGTGTCTGGGGGCAGGGGCGCTGCGGGCCGGGGTGGGACCCGGTGTCTGAGGGCAGGGACACTGGGGGGCAGGGTGGGACCCAGTGTCTGAGGGCAGGGGTGCTGGGGGGCGGGGTGGAACCCGGTGTCTGGGGGCAGGGGCGCTGCGGGCCGGGGTGGGACCCGGTGTCTGAGGGCAGGGACACTGGGGGGCAGGGTGGGACCCAGTGTCTGAGGGCAGGGGTGCTGGGGGGCGGGGTGGAACCCGGTGTCTGGGGGCAGGGGCGCTGCGGGCCGGGGTGGGACCCGGTGTCTGAGGGCAGGGACACTGGGGGGCAGGGTGGGACCCAGTGTCTGAGGGCAGGGGTGCTGGGGGGCGGGGTGGAACCCGGTGTCTGGGGGCAGGGGCGCTGCGGGCCGGGGTGGGACCCGGTGTCTGAGGGCAGGGACACTGGGGGGCAGGGTGGGACCCAGTGTCTGAGGGCAGGGGTGCTGGGGGGCGGGGTGGAACCCGGTGTCTGGGGGCAGGGGCGCTGCGGGCCGGGGTGGGACCCGGTGTCTGAGGGCAGGGACACTGGGGGGCAGGGTGGGACCCAGTGTCTGAGGGCAGGGGTGCTGGGGGGCGGGGTGGAACCCGGTGTCTGGGGGCAGGGGCGCTGCGGGCCGGGGTGGGACCCGGTGTCTGAGGGCAGGGACACTGGGGGGCAGGGTGGGACCCAGTGTCTGAGGGCAGGGGTGCTGGGGGGCGGGGTGGAACCCGGTGTCTGGGGGCAGGGGCGCTGCGGGACGGGGTAGGACCCGGTGTCTGAGGGCAGGGGCGCTGCGGGACGGGGTGGGACCAGGTGTGTCTGGGGACAGGGTCGCTGGGGGCAGAGTGGGACCCGGTGTCTGAGGGCAGGGACGCTGGGGGGCAGGGTGGGACCCGGTGTCTGAGGGCAGGGGTGCTGGGGTCCGGGTCAGAGGCTGGGTGGCGGCATGTCTGCTGCTTGTGGCCTCCAGGTGAAGATGTGGGTGTGCAGCTGGAAAGCCGCGTGGGTCTCCCAGGAGTTACCCGCACGCACGCACGGCTGTGGCTGCCTAGGCAGGGGTCCTGCCAGGGGTGAGGTGAGAAGGGGTGGGGGCTGGGCCCCTGGAGAGCCAAGACTGGGACGCTGTGGGGCAGAGCCTCCAGGGCAGAGCAGCTCAGGGAGGGCGAGAGAGGACAGTGAATGGCCGTGGCCCAGGCGGCCAGTCGAGTGAGGGGCAGCGGGGAAGAGAGAGAGACCCGTAAGCAGGCTCCATGCTCAGGGCAGAGCACGACGCGGGGCTCCATCCCACGACCGTGGGGTCATGACCTGAGCCAAAGTCAAGACTCGACACTCAATCGCCTGAGCCCCCAGGCGCCCCTCCCTTCCCATCTTTTTTTAATTGAACTTTTAATTCTGTGATCCTTGTAGATTCCCACACAGTCGTAAGAGAGACCACCCTTTACCCAGATCCCCGGCGGTGACACCGCGGAACTCCAGTGCCGGGTCACATCCCTGCACATGTTCCCGCACCGCCCCCTCCCCCACCCACTGCCCTTCCACCCACCAGCCACCACTCTGGTCCCCGTCTGCATGTGTTGTCATCTCAGGGGGGTTAAACCAATGGGGTGACACAGTGTGTGACCTTTGGGAGTGGCGTTGCCCCCTGCGGTGCGTGTATCAATAGCTGAGTCCTCCTCGGCGCAGGGTGTCTGCCAGGGTGTGGGTGGACCACGGATCGGTCCCCCGCTGAGGACCCGGGGCTCATTTCCAGTCTGCGCTGTTAGGAGCAAGGCTGCTGTGAACCGTTGTGTGCGGGGAGTCCTCCTTTCCCTGCGAGAAGCGGCCCCGAGCAGACGGCCGGGTCACGGGCTGCCTGCGCCCCCACCAGCAGCATAGATGCCCGGCGCCCATCCTGGTGAGGTGATGCCGTGCGTGCCCCTGGCATGGGGTTGGGCATCTCTTCCTGTGCTCGTTTGTCGTTTACATAGTTTCTTCAGTGAAGTGTCTTCTCCTGTCTTTGGCCTGTTTCCCAACTGGACGGCTGGTCTCTTCCTGTTGGGTTTTGAGAGTTCTCTGCACGGTCGACGTAGGGTTGGGTGCTTTGCAGAGCGGCTTCTCAGTCTTGAACGGGTCTTTGTACCCTCTTCACACTGTCTTTTCTAGGGCAAAACATCACGTTTTGATAAAGTCCAATTAGTGTTCTTTTTATAAACTACTCGTTTGGTGACGAGCCCAAAGACTGCCTACCCTAGACCTCAACGATTTCTTCCTGCGGTTTTCTAAAAAATTCTACAATTTTACGTGTTCAGTCTGGGATCCACGACGCCTGGACTTTTGTGTAAGGTGTGACAGCGCTGCCCATCCCCCCTGCCACGCCCACCTGCCCACACACCACTGGCTGGGAAGGCCGTCCTTCCTTCGCCCATTGCTTTTATGGGCTCATCAGAAGCCAGTTGAACACGTTTGTGTGGGTCTGTTTCTCGATTTCCGTTGACCTGTGGGTCTGTCCCTTCCCCGGTGCAGCGTCCCCTGTGCTGTAGCTTACGATTCAGCCTGAGGTGGGATAGACTGGGTCCTCACTTGAGGCTTCTTTCTCGAGGCCCCTTTTAACAACCGGCATTACCGGGGCCGCCTGTGAACTCCAGTTACCTGTGAACTCGTTACCTCCAGTTTGTCCGAGATCACCTGCACCCCTGTCCCCTCGTATCC
>NW_027528796.1:3908905-3922476 GCF_008692635.1 Crocuta crocuta
CGTATCCCCCCCCACCCCCCGGCTTACATGCAGGTAGTCCTGGTCTGAGCCCACCTGACGTTGTGGTAACTTTGGCTTCCCGCTGCTGCGTGCGGGTGGTCCGCCGTGGTCCGTCGGTTCGCGTAGTAGGGGTGGTATATGTGCTAGAAAGATTCGAGGCGCTCAGACGTGAGGTGCGTCGGAATAAGCTGGAGGTTTGCGCGACGACCCGCCCCGGGAGTCTGCCTCAGCAGGGTGGGGGCCGGGCCCGAGAATTTGCACTTCGGAGGAGCTCCCAGGGGCTGCGGGGGCTGCTGTCGGCCGGCCCGGGGGACCACACTGGGAGACTCACGGGCCTAAGGTGAGTTTTCCCGCGATCGGTGCCTACAGGGGCCAGAGCTCACACTCAGGGTCTCTGGTCATTTTCCCTAAAACACGATCTACAAGATCTGGACACTGGACTTCCTGGGACAAGGTACAGAGGAACGTTCCGCGCTCTAAGGGGATTCTGCCAAGAGAGCACGGCTTGCTTCAGGCCTGACTGGCCATCCAGTGACTGTGACCTGCTTTCTTGGCTTTAAAGAACCGTTTTAGGGGCCGTGTTTCAGGGACCAGATGTTACTAATCACGGATGCTCTTTCCGGGGCCTCGAGGCCTCGAGCGTTTCAGTGATGTTAAAAGGCTCAAACCTCCCGATGTTTCCTGCCCGCTCTCATTCTCTCCCTGCGGCCATTGCTAAAACCGAGTCGGCGGGGATTCTGTCCCAGCAGGTGGGGTCGTATGGGGACACTTAGGGGACAGGAGACCTCCCTTGAGGAGTGCAGAACAGAGGCCGCCCCCGGGGCTCAGCGGACCTAGCCAGGCATCTACAAGGAAGACCCGAGGGAGGCACCTGGTCTGTGCACCCCGACTCTGACAGGTTCTGTGGGGACCCCGTGTTCTGCCCGCCGCGACCCTGCAGCTCGGAGCAGCCTCTGCAGGGCCCTCTCCGCTGTGGCCAGAGCGGCAGGTGGAAGGGTCGCGCTGGCGGGACACGGGGCTGTCAGGCTCCCAGGGCGCTCCCAGAACTCGTTAACGCACATTTCCTTGTGTTTCTCCTGCCTCTTCGTCCCTCCTCCCCTTCCGCTCGGTGAGCAGCTGCTGTCCCCGTGCCAGATGGGCCCCCAACCACACCCCTGGCACCCATCAGCCAGGAAGCCCTGGGTTAAACTTGCTCGGGCCACGGAGACACCTTTTCACCTGAATGGGTGCTCCCGGGAAGAGAAAATACGGGGCTCTGTTTGGGAAACAAACGCCCTGGTTACTGACCCTTGGCCCCTTAAAGGCATGTTGGAAGTCCCGTTTCTGTGCCTTGTTTCCCCGTCGTGGGCTTCCTCTGCCACAGCGAAGTTCGTAATTCTCTTCTCAGCTCAAGCACACGTGGGTTTGGTGAATCTGAGTTTTCACGTGGACTTTGCACTCTCTGCGATTCATTCTTCAAGGTGCTGGAGATAGAAACGGGGCAGAGGCCACATAACAGGAGCATTCGGGAGGTGCCAGCCTGTGCACTTTCCCAAAAAGGAGCCTAGCAGCACAGAGGGGCCCACCCAAGAGGTGGGGTGCGGGAAGGATGTGCCGGGTTGGCTTAATGGCGGAGTGGGAGTGGAGAGGAATTCGTATGTCTCGTGCATGCTGGGTGTAGGGTGCTCTCTGCTGCCCCAAAACTGTGTGAGGTGTGCATTTTTAAAAATTTATTTCAGGGGAGCCTGGGTGGCTCAGTCATTTGAGCATCCGACTATTGATTTCGGCTCAGCTTATGATCTCACGGTGTGTGGTTCAAGCCCCGAGTTGGGCTCTGTGCTGGCAGTGCAGAGCCTGCTTGGGCTTCTCTCTTTCCCTGCCTCTTCCTCCCCTCAAAATAAATAAATAAACATTTATTTTTTAAAGATGTTTTCCTTGAACTCTGATGGAAGCATTGAAAAAAATTTTTTTCTAACTTTCACTCCGGTGTAGTTAACATACATGTTATATTAGTTTCACCCGTACGGTCTAGTGATTCAGCAGTTCTGTCCATTCACAGGCTCCTCATGCTAAAAGTGTGCTCTTAAATCCCTGTCCCCTGTTTCCCACCCTCACCTCCCCCCTCTGGTGGCCGTCAGTTTGCTGTCTGTAGTTAGAAGTCTGTGTTTTGGTTTGTCTATTTTTTTCTTTGTTCATTTTGTTTCTTAAATTCCACGTACGAGTGAAATCATATGGTATTTGTTTTTCTCTGACTTTTTCTACTTAGTAGTATTATATATAGTCTCTAGATCCATTTGTTTCATCACACATAGCAAGATTCCATTCTTCTTATGGTTAATATTCCATTGTGTGTGTGTGAATATATATACGTGTATACATACATATAAATGTTCACATATACACACATGTATATACCACATCTTTATCTGTTCATCACTCAGTGGACACTTGGGTTGCTTCCGTGTGTTGGTTATTATAGATAATACTGCAGTTAACCTCGGGATGTGTATCCCTTCGAATTAGTATTTTGTATCCTTTGGGTAAATACCCAGTAGTGGAATTACTGGATCATAGGGTAGTTCTATTTTTAATTTTTTGAGGCACTTCCATGCTGTTTTCCACAGTGGCCGCACCAGTTTGCGTTCCCACCAACAGTGCACAAGGGTTCCTTTTTTCCCCAAATCCTCACCAACACCTGTTGTTTCTTGTGTTTTTTATTTTCGCCGGCCTTGCAGATGTGAGGTGATACTGCACTGTGGTTTTGATTTGCATTTCCCTGTTGATGAGTGATGGTGAGCATCTTTTCATATGTCTTTTGGTGGTCTCTGGATGTCTTCTTTAGAGAAATGTCTGTTCACATAGTTTGCCCATTTTTTAATTGGATTATTTGTTGTTTAAAAAATTTTTTTTACATTTATTTATTTTTGAGAGACACAGAAACAGAGTGTGAGAGGGGGAAAGACAGAGAGAGAGGGAGACACAGAATGTGAGGCAGGCTCCAGGCTCTGCGCTGTCAGCACAGAGCCCGACGCGGGGCTAGAACCCACGAACCGTGAGGTCATGACCTGAGCTGAAGTTGGACACTTAACTGACTGAGCCCCACAGGCATCCCAATCGGATTACTTGGTTTTTTGAGTGTTGGGTTATATCAGTTCTTTATACATTTTGGATACTAACCCTTTATTGGATATCTTTTCCCATTCTGCAGGTTGCCTTTTAGTTTTGTTGTCTGTTTCCTTTGCTGTGCAGAAGCTTTTTGTTTTGATGTAGTCCCAGGAGTTTATTTTTGCTTTTGTTTCCCTTGCCTCAGGAGACACATCTAGAAAAGTGTTGCTATGGCCAATGTCAGAGACATTATGGCCTGTGCTCGTTTCTAGATTTTTATGGTTTCGGCTCTCATATTTATGTCTTTCATCCATTTTGAGTTTATTTTTGTGTGTGGTGTAAGAAGGTGGTCCAGTTTCATTCTTTTGCATGTTGCTGTCCAATTTCCCAGCACCATTTGTTGAAGAGACTGACTTTTTCCCCCTGGATGTTCTCTCCTGCTTTGTTGAAGACTAGTTGACCCTGTGATTGTGGGTTTATTTTTGGGCTTTCTCTTCCATTCCGTTGATCTGTGTGTCTACTTTTGTGCCATCACTGTACGGTCCTGATCACCACCACTCCGTCATATGTCTTGAAATCTGGGATTGTGGTACCTCCAGTTTTTAGTTTTCCTTTTTCAAGCTTGCCCTGGCCATTTGGGACGGTTTTATGGTTCCCTACACGTTTTAGGATTGTTTGTTCTAGTTCTGTGAAAAATGCTGGTGGTATTTTGATAGGAATGATTGAATGTGTAGACGGCTTCGGGCTGTGTAGATGTTTTAACAGGGCTTGTTCTTGCGGCGTGTGAGCGTGGAATGTCCCATTTGTGATTTCTTCAATCTCTTTCATCATCGTGGTTCGTAGTTTTCAGAGTGCAGGTCTTTCAGTGAGGGGCAGTTTTGTCTTCCATTTTATAGACCAGAGGATCCGGGTCCTAGAATCAACGTGTCCAGATCATCCCTCAAATAAGTGGGAGGCCTCACGCCCGCTGTCTGACCTCACACGCTCCACAGAAAACAGAAGTGACCGGTCTGCTGGGGGCTGGGGCACTGTCGTCCCGCCTTCTCTGTGTTGCCGGTGGCTGGGCCTGGCTGCCAGACACCTGTTAGCAGCCGAAGGAAGACGGAGCTTGTACTAGACGTGATTGCCTTTGAGGAATTCACAGTCCAGTGAGGGAGGAAAGAGAAATGGAGGTGACAGTGGGAAACTGGCTCTTAAAAATGGTGATCCTTTTATTTTACAAACGGAAACCAGTGGCTAATATAAAAAGATGAAGAAGTCCGAATTCAGAAAGACTTCCTAGTCTAGAGACCATTTCAATCGATTCCTTTTATTAAAACATATTATTATAGATAGGGAAACCTCTCCAAGCCCCCAGCCTATCACAGTAGAGGGGACCCCGCTGCTTGGTGTCTTTAAAGCCCAACGTAAGGTCCCCGCACAAGTTCAAGGAACCTTTGACAGGAATGGTCTCTAAAAGTTGCTTTGGAATGAAGCTCATCATTAACAACCGGCCCTTGTTTCCGCAACAGGTGTCAGACATGGCGGAGGATGGCAGTGAGGAGATCATGTTCATCTGTAAGTAGCCCATGGGGGGCACCACACTAGCTGTCTGGGCAAAGCCACATCCACGTTTTGTTAACATGCTGTGGAAAAGCTGCTGCCATTTGGGTGGAAGTGACTTTGCTCGCTCTACGGGACACAGTTTATTGCGTGAGAAATCCGCAGGGGCGTGTGGCTTTGAAAGGGTCACCTTTCTCGGAACTTTGGGCCAAGGGCCCTTTGCAGGAGGTGGCTCTCGATTCGGAAAAGACGTTCACGGCACGTAAGATGTCTAGTAAGCGGGTTAAATTGGTGAATTTTCATTGACTCATTCCTTGGTAGATCTTGTCACTTGTCGCCAGAGAGGTGGCTGCATACTTTGAAGTGTGCCACAGAGCGAGGTCTTTTCCTTGGGGGCCACCTGTGTTTGCACTGTGTTCACATTGAGGGAGAGCCCTGTCGGTCCCCCTGGGGCGGGGGGCCTGCGGTGTCCCCTCTGACGCTCGGTGTCTGTTGCAGGGTGTGAGGACTGTAGCCAGTACCACGACTCCGAATGTCCTGAGCTGGGCCCCGTGGTCATGGTCAAAGACTCCTTTGTGTTAAGCAGGGCAAGGTGAGTGCCACCTCGAGCTGCTGTCACAGCCCTTCCTGTCAAACAGGGTTGTGTGAATGCCAGCTCAGCGTCTGCAGGAAGGGGAGGTCCTGGAGGGTCCCGGACCCAGGTCCTGCGTGGGGGACCCCGCACACGACCAAGCAGTTCTCGGACCCCAGCGGGGTTCAGCTCTGACACCGGCCGGGCGGAGACAGCAGGGGACCCCCCAGGCTCAGGGCACAGCCCCACAGGGCCGCCCCGCCCCCACTCTAGACGCCAGCCGCGAGCCCCGGGCTGTCCTGTGTCCTTGTGACGACGCTGCAGACAGCAGGCCCCTACGGCCTCCTCCTCAGAGTCTTCCTTCTACATGGCCAGCACGGCGCACAGAACTGTGGGAAACCCTCACTGTTTCCGGTTTATTCAAGGACATGATAAGGGGTGTGAGTGAACAGCCGGATGCCGAGATGTGCAGGGCGAGGGCCCCGGCGTGGAGCTTCCCTGCTTCCCCCCTACCCGCCCTGGCACTACTCACCCCGCACTCCACCTGTCCACCGGCCTGGGCACGTTTCGAGGGCTCCAGAGTGAAGGTCTTGGTCTAGTTTAGTGCTCCCAGGGGCCGAGCCGCCCGAGACACAGCAAGGCAGCTGAGGAAGCGATGGGCTGTGGCTGCAGGCTTCCCCGTGACCCAGATCTCAGCCTGCCGTCTGACGGTGCCCGCCGTGGGCAGGCTGGGCTGCGGAGGGTGCGGGTGATGAGGCAGAGCCGTCAGCACTCCTGGAAGAGCTGTGGCAGACCCGGAGGGCATAGTGGCTCTGCCATCCCACAACTGTGTGGGGGCCGTGTCGCCCGGCGGGCCAGAGCATGGGCTCCAAGGGACAGCCCGCCCCCCAGCCCGGGCCTGCAGCCGGTTGAGCTGGGACAAGGCCCTCTCTTCTCTGTCCCTCAGCGGCCTTGTCTGCAACATGGACAGAGTAATATACCCCCTGCTGGCGTGTGGTCAGGATTCTGTTATTATCTCGGTGTTGTTTCTAGAAGCTTCCCAGCTGGTTTTCCTAGCCTCCGTATTTACTTTTTCTCACTGTGACTTAACTTCTCTGCAGTGCTGCCTGAAGTGGAGATCTGGTGGGCTCTCCCCGAAAACTTGCACAGGTCGCCTGTTGCTCATGAAAGTCTAGTAGCAGCTTCCCGCCCCACAGTGGGAGCCCTCCATGAGGGGTCGCTGCTCTGTGGCCCGGCCTCCTGCCCGTTCCCGTGAGGGGGCTGCCGTCCCGGCACCCTGGCGTCTGAGCCGCTCCTGGACGTGGGTCGGCCTTGCCCAAGCCTTGGCCCGTGCTGGGGCCCCAGCCCACAGGCCTTCCTCTTCCCGCGCCCCGTTCTTGACACACTCAGTTTAGGTGAAAACATTCTCGGTGAAACTGGCCCATTCAACCTAAGGGAAACCCTTTTCTGGTCCGTGGAATGCGTGGCACTTTCCCTTCCTCGTGGTGTCAGCACAGAGCTCCCCCCCCACCGGGCTGTGTGGCNGGGGGACTCTCCAGTGGTTTCGGGCTCTTAAAGAGCTGGGTGGCCTTCGCTGCCTCTGTCCATGGTAGCAAGCTCCTTACCCACCTTGCGGACGGTGTCTCAGCGTGGGCGAGCGTTAGGCCGTCTTAATCACCTGTCCCCAGTGCGAGTGGCTGTCCTCAGCCAGCAGTGCTTGGGGACCGAGGGCCTTCTGTTCCGTTTCCAGATCATCCCTTCCCTCCAACCTGGAGATCCGGCGGCTAGAAGACGGGGCCGAGGGAGTGTTTGCCGTAACTCAGCTTGTCAAGCGAACGCAGTTTGGTCCATTTGAGTCGAGGAGAGTTGCCAAATGGGAGAAGGAGTCTGCTTTTCCGCTGAAGGTACTGGGGTGATGGCGCAGGAAGGGGTGGCACCCGCCAGCCCGCGAGGTCCGTGACCCTAAGCATCCTCACAGCCTTAAAGATCGTCGTTGTGCTTACCTCCAACACACTGTTTCACTTTTTCATTTTAGTTTGATTCCTTTTTAAATGTTTATTTTTGGAAGGTGGGGAGGGGCAGAGAGAGAGGGGGAGAGAATCCCAAGTAGGCTCTGAGCCGTCAGCTCCGAGCTTCAGATCATTCAGCTTTCTTCCCCTGCTCCGATCCGCCAGCCTCTGTGCTGTTCCAGGCGCGCGTGCCGCTTGGTAGGACTGGCCGACGTTACCTGACCCACCGGTAACAGGGCCGGGGAGGGGCGGGTGTCCTGGTGCCCGTCCGGGGCGTACGCACTCCCTCCCCAGCTGGGCCACGTGCACATTTCAGGTGTCTGGGGGCACCTGGAGCAGGTAGAGCACTTGGGTGTCCCAGTGATGTCTGGGCCAGGAGTGGACCTCGGGTGACCTGGTGACATGTGGTCGGGACTGGAACTGCAGCATCCCAGCGACCACTGGCCCAGGAATGGGACTCACGTCATTATGGCCACTTGCAGACAGAGTAGAACTGGGTGTCCGGCTGCATGCCCGCGCCATGAATGGGCCCAGCGTGCCCCAGTTCCCGTCTGCTCTGGGCACAGGTCTCGGGTCCCCGGTGGCCCCAGAAGCAGGTTCTGTGCGGGGCCTGATCTGGTCCCCAGCGCAGCACCCTCCCGCCACCACACACGCACGTGCACACACACCACACACGCACACGCTGACCTGCAGATGGGCGGATAACAGTTCCTTTCCTGGCCCCTCGGCGGCCGTGCCCCCCCCCCCAGGTGTTCCAGAAGGACGGGCACCCCGTGTGCTTCGACACGTCCAGCGAGGACGACTGTAACTGGATGATGCTGGTGCGGCCGGCCGCGGGGCCCGAGCACCAGAACCTGACCGCCTACCAGCACGGCGACGACGTCTACTTCACCACCTCCAGGGACATCCCCCCCGGCGCTGAGCTGCGCGTCTGGTACGCGGCCTTTTACGCCAAGAAGATGGACAAGCCCATGCTGAAGCAGGCGTGCGCCGGCGCCCATGGTACGCGCTGCCCACCGGGCCTCGCCGCCGGGCCCCAGGCCCCTGGCTGCACGTGGGTGCCCGGGGGTCGCGGAGGAGCTGTGGGGGCGGGGCGTGGGGAGCAGAGGGGGCTGCTCTTGACCCCACGTCGTTGGGGCCCCTGTTCTGCTTGTTCGCTGTCTGGGCCCGCCCGTCGGCCAGGCGCCGGCGGGTGGAACGTTCTCCCTGGGAAATCCAGGCACTAGGGACCACAGGCTGGGACTTCTCCCCGCCGTCCTGCGAGCGGGGGCGATTGTCTCCGTTTTGGAGCAGTGGAAACGGAGCACAGAGAGGTTAGGGGACCTGCCCTGAGCCACGCTGTGGGGGTGCAGGAGTCAGGCTTCAGACCCGGAATCTGTCCACCTCATGGCAGCCCCCTCCAGATTTGGGGTGTGTGCGTGCAGGCGTGTGTGCTCACGTGTGTGCCTGTGTGAGTGCGTGCACGTGTGTTCCAAGAGCGACCTCGCGAGGGGTGTGTGTGTGATTTGCCCGAGCCTGGCATCCCCAAGCTCGTGTCCTGCTGCCCCAGGGAATGAGGCGTCTCTTCGTGAAGGGGGCCCCTGGAGCTTCCGTCCGTCCTGCCCCGTTGCGAGTCCTCGTGGTGCAGCCGGAGACCACGCGAGGTCGCCGCCGACACACCACGGGTTTGGCCTGTGAGATGAGACTGAGAAGGTGCGGTTGGATGACATGAGCCCGGCCTGCGTCCAGCAGACAGCCGCTGCCTCATTGTGTCCCAGCCGCCCTCACCGGGGACTCTGGGGTGACTGTGCTCCGTCCCCGCGTGTTCCTTCTGAGGGCGCGCGACACGACGGTGATCACGCCAGCGTCCGCTGGGAGGCGCGGTCCCCCAACGGGGTGTTTGATTCAGGCAAGCAAATCACCCGCCCAGGCTCCCTGCGCCGTGGCAGAGCCTTTGATGGTTTTTCACTCCTCGTTTGGGGGGGAGCGGCAAGCAGGTATTTCAAAGAAACGTCCTGAAAGTTCTTGACCACCGTTAGGGGTTGCTCAGGTGGGGTCCTTATCTCTTACACCTGTTGAGTGACTGCTTCGCTCAGGCGGCGCGGGGAGCTCCCCAGAGGACACATAACGCCCACCATCATGCGTGGTGCCTGGGGTCAATCAGTGACAGGGCCGCCACTCCCGAGTCCCGCCAGCCCCTCCCCTGGGGGTCCGCTGCTGGCACCCTGCTCCAGCCCTGAGTGCCCGGGGCCCCGGACTGTTCTGGGTGCGAGTTCTGACGCCCCACCCGGCGGAAGCCTTGTTGGGACCCCAGCACTGCCTGATTCTCAGACGCTAGCGTGGGTGCCGAGACCTGTGGAGACGGGCCTGGAATGTACAGGAAGCTGGTCGCCTGCATGGTTCCGATTGCTCAGGTCCGATGGGTGGGGAGAGGGCGTGAGCTCTCCTTCCGGGCACTGAGGCCTCTCTCTGCACACCCTCGGGGCCTCTGCAGCGTAGTGGAGGGAAGGGGCCTTTTGTGGCCATCGCTGTACCTTGGGGCCGAGCACGGTGAATGGGCCTGAGAGACCACGGTACGTTCTAGAAGAATTGTGCTGGGGGCCAGCACACAAAGAGCTGTCTTCCCAGAAATTATTCAGTCTTTCTCGGTGACAGGATTGCAAAGACTCGCCAGGTACATTCTGTCTCAGGTTTGCTTCAGGATGTGTCTTTGTTGTAGAAATCGGCCAATTTGTAGACAGTAGAGCCACCGTCTACACCCGGAGTCAAGTCAGTCAGAGGGGCAGACACACGCTAAAAAACAAAGGCTGACTGTTCTTTTTCCTGGTAGTAGATTTACTTTTCTCATTTTTCTGGAGCTCACAGCACGGTTGGTCACTCTTCTGTGCACAGACCGGGGCCTGGGGACCGTCGACGGCAGCCCAGGGAGCGTGTGGGTCTAACCGGGCGGGCGTGAGGGGCTCACCTCGGCTCTTGTCAGCGGAAGCTGTCATCAGATTTTCCAAACTGTTCATGTAATGAGAAAGATAAAGGATAAGCACATTTGCTCACATTTGGGAAACGATTCCAAGTCACCGTTTCAGCAGGTCTGGCATTTTTGACTTACATCTCATGGTACGTAGGAGAAACCAGCACAGCTGACGTATCGTTTACACACATGAAAACAGCAGTTTTCGGTGCACAGCTCCGAGTTTTGACAGCGGCATGCAGGTGTGTGAGCCACGCTGCAGGTGAGCTGTACCCTCACCGCCAAGCGCTTGCTCGCTCTGCACTCGGGGCCCTGGCGACCGGCAGCCACCCCTGACCCCGTGCCTGTGCCGTGTCTGCTCTTCAGAGAAGCCCTGCGCTTGCACACAGGCGAGGCCTGGCTGCATGAGGCGGCATTATGTGCTCTCGTTTCCGAGTGGGCTTCTGACTCACCAGGCCGCCTTCTTCTTTTTAATGTATGTTTATTTTTGGGAGAATGCAAGCAGGGGACGGGCAGGGAGAGGGGACAGAGGATTTATGAAGCCAGCTCTGTGCCAGCAGGCTTGTCAGCACAGAGCCGGATGCGGAGCTTGAACTCACGAACTGTGAGATCATGACCTGAGCTGAAGTTGGCTGCTCAACAAAGTGAGCCACCCACACGCCCCCTTGTCTTTTTTTTTTTTTTTAATTTATTTTCAGAGATAGGGCAGGGGAAGGGCAGAGAGAGAGAGAGAGTGAGAAACCCAGGCAGTCTCCATGCCCAGCACAGAGCCCGATGCAGGGCTCGAACCCACGAACCTGTGCTGAGATGGAGAGTCAGACACCTAGCGGCTCTGGCTCCCGTTCTTCTGCCATCTCATCCTGCTGGTCTTCACTGGGGGCTCACAGGCAGGAGGGAGAACACAGGGGCGGCTGGCGGGGATCGTCGGTGGCGGGGATCGTGGGGACCCAGCTGCCCCTCCCCCACGCTGCTGCCCCGCATCCGCCCTGGGGGCTCCGTCTGTTTCAGTGTCACTGTCACGCTTTCCCTCCTTGTTTCTGTGGGACACACAGTACACACGAGCAGTTGCCTTTTGCTTTCCTTCTTTGCAACCTCGTTGCCCATTTTTGATACAGAAAGAGGCGTGCTGTGTCCTGGTACCCAGTGCAGGCGCAGTCGCAGTTCTGGGTGATTTTTCCCAAGAACCCAGGAATTCGCTGAATGAGTGGCCCCGGAGTGCCGTGATAGGTCGTGATGTGCCGTGGCCGAGTGGTGGTGGTGGCGAGGCTCGTGGCCCAGGCAGCCCTGGTGGCTGCCCGACGGTGCCGCGAATGGAGGCTCCTTTAGAGCGTCCCCTACTTTGAGGTCCCACAGGAGCGTTAGGAATATTATCACAAAGGAGGCCGCAGTCCCCTCCTCACAGCCAGGGTCTCCCCTGTACCGGGAACCCTCCCCAGACTTCTTTGGGGGGTGAAGAGGGAGGGGGGCCAGCCCAGCGGCCACCTGCCCTGAGAAGCAGCCGCTGAAATTCCAGCGCAGATTAAACAGAACTGAACACTTGAGTCCACAGGGGCGGCAGCCACACGTGGCCGGCACCCCAGCCACGCTGTGTTTTCAGAGCACTGGTGTTGTCCCAGGAAGTTGTGTTGCAGGTGCGGCCGCGCAGGGGGGCCGCGCAGGGGGGGCCACGCTGGGCGCCTGTTTCAGGCCCCGCCGTCTCCCGTGGGAGCCAGAGCTGGAGGGGCTCCGTCCCACCTGTAGGGTGTGTTTTCTTCTGGGTCTTGTGAGGGATACGTCTGGTCTCACTGGTCTGGCTTCTTGGAGAAAGTCCTGTTTCTGTGATCGGTGATGGGCCTGCATGGGGCACTCCGACTCCCCCTCTCTGTGCTCTGTCTCCTCCCTTGTGAAACGGGGACACCCGCGGGGACCACAGGAGTCCACACACGCAAAGCTCTGGGATTGGCCGCCAAGCCTGGAACGTTGAAAGCACCGAGGGAGGGTGGGGGGGGGTGTGCAGCCGTCCCCGTCCCCTGTTGCCCTGGCCCAGGGACACGAGCTGCTGTGTGTCACCCTGTCCCCTGCTGTTTGAAGCTGCAGGGAGCCCAGGAGGCAGCGCCGCAGGGGAGTCGGAGCCCAGCCAGTGGGTGTGCAAGGTGTGTTCTGCCACCTTCCTGGAGCTGCAGCTCCTGAACGGTAAGCGCTGGCGGGCCCCTGGGGGGCGGGGGCGGGCAGGACAGCTGTGCTGTCCCTTTCACGCCGTCCCTGTGGATAGGTGGTGACGCGCGGCCAGCAGGATGTGAGCAGCTGACCCCTGCGCCTCTGTGTGGACCCCAGCCGCGTCCCCAGAGCCGAACGCGTGGGAGCCCCCCCCCAGCCCTCCTCCCGGGACCTCCTGCGCGCCCGCTGTTACACTTGGCCTTGCCGTTCCCGTCGTGCGCCTGGGGGCAGTTAGCCTCTGTTCTGTCCAGTCTGCCCGCCAGTTGGCCGCCAGGTGGGCTCGTGGTGGCCTCACTGCGAGGCCCAGGTGCCCCGCCTTCCTACGACACGCAGCACGTGACGCTGTGTTTGCTTTTTGCTTTTTCCCTCCCACGACCCCGCTCCTTGAGGGCACCCGCCGGCCCAGATGGCCCTAAACACGGGACAGCCCGAGAAGTAACGCCCGCTTCCCGCTGGAGGCCTGGGCCCAGCCAGTTGAGATTTGCGATGGGGAGATCCGGCCTCGGCCCAGCCGCGGCCCAGGCGCCCTCGGTCGCTGGAATGTCGGGCCCCTCGTGTCCGGTGGCCGCCCCTGCCCCCTGGCCGCCCGGCCGGCCTGAGCCATGCGTACCTCCGCACGCAGACCTTGTCAGTGCTCGAACCCCGTGCCCTCCCTGCCTGTTCCCTGTGCTTTTGGAGTTCTCTCTTCTGCGAGTGCTTGGGGGGCTTTTCTGAGTTGAGAGAGGGGCACAAGGGGTTTTGTGCTGTGTTTTAAAGACTGTTTTTGACAATAAACTATTTAAAATAGATAGATAGATAAATAAATAAAAAAATAAAAATAAAGACAGTTTTGTGTCCCGTGAGCTGAACTATTTCTCTTTAGAGGCCACGTTTCTCAGTAATTGTATTATGAATTCATTGTAACCGTTAAAGAATACAAGTGAGTGTAAAGATGAACGTTGCCTGTAACGTCAGCATCTAGGGAGAGTCACGGGACACGCTCCCACGGCGCGTCCTTGCACATGCGTGTGTACACGCGCCTGTAGTTTACATACAGCGGTGTGTGTGGGTGCGTGGCGAACTTGCCGTTTTTATCACCTAATTCACTTTTAAAATAGTAGTCGCATTTGGTGCAGTGGAAACGCTGTTATTTGCAAAAGCGGTGGGAAGAGTTGATTCGCCTGTAAGAGGACGCACGATGAGCAGGTTGAGGCAGAGCCAGACGGGCGCCCGGGCCGGGGAGGAGGGGGCCCCGTGCCCCGCC
>NW_027528796.1:3922823-3923064 GCF_008692635.1 Crocuta crocuta
CAGGCCAAAAGCCTCCCCGCCGCCAGCCAGCACGAAGCCGCGCCCGAGAAGGAAGCAGACGTGCCCCGGGGGGAGCCTCCTGCAGTGCCCAGGAGCACCAGTGTCCCCAAAGAGCAGAAGAAAAAGCCTCGAAGGGGGAGAAAACCCAGAGTGTCAAAACCTGAGCAGCCACTGGACATTATAGAAGGCAAGGAGCCGGCAGGTGAGTGTGGCCCCGGGAGGGGGAGGGGGAGCGGCCGGG
>NW_027528796.1:3924236-3931055 GCF_008692635.1 Crocuta crocuta
CGGCAGTTCTCTGAGAGCACGATTCCTCTGTGACGCGCTTGGCAGTACACAGGGTGCAGGTTGTGAGCGCTGACGGGTCACCGGAGTTTCCTCCTCGTGCACATGACTCAGGCTTGCCCGTCCTGGGCTTTCAAGGGAGTCCCTCCTTCTGTGCCCAGGGTCCTGCACGCTGGGTTTCTGGCGCTGGGTCCCCTGCGCGTGGGCCGGTGGCCTGCTCCCAGGCCGTGGCTGGGCCCGTTCTCTGTGACGGGATCCACAGTAGAGTCTGGAGGGACCCTGACCCGCTTTCTTGGGTGTGCAGGGCCCGTGGCCGCTCGGTCCTCACGACCTCTGCCAGCGCTGCGTGGTGCCGGCAGACCCCTGGTGTGTGGGTGTGTGACGCTCAGGCCCGGGGCCCCTCACTGCCTGCGCCCCGACCGCTGAGAGCTCTCCTGTGCTGTCTGCTAGAGCCCTGGTTTTCTTTGCTGAGAATGAGAAGAAACACTTCTTCCCCAGAATGAAAAAGAATTCCGAGGAGGGAGCAGCCTTCACGTGTTATGGGGTCCCCTGTCCTGCCGCCAGCTCTCAGCGCGTGTTCTGGTCGGAACTGAGGGATGGCCGGGGGCTGAAGCTTCCCCTGGACGGCATCTTTCTCTCTCTCTCTACGCGGGCAGAAAAGAGAAGAGGGCGGCTGGGAGCCCTCAGTGCTTATTTCCCTACGTACTAGTTGCGTTGGGAACACATGTAGCAGGTGAAATGGTAGCAACCACTGGCTACATTTTTGCGTGTGTTACTCTTCCCGTAGTGTAGTTCGTTGTCCCGAGGTTCAGGCCAGGACACCTGTTACTATAATTACTTGGCATTTGACTCTCGCACAACGTGATTATCTGCGTTTGAACACACTTGGGCTGGCTTGTCTATTTTTAAAAGTTAGTATTTCCAAAGCTCTGTTGGGACGAAGTTAACAAGTTAAAAGATCCCACTACGTATCAAAATGTTGTGTCCTGGGTTGGCGTGAAAAGGGACTGAAATCGTGTTTTAACCACTGTGCTTTTAGAGAAGATCACAAATTATAACTTCAGTTTTGAGCCAAGAATAACACGTTGCTTTTTCTGAACAGACAGGTAAACGTGTGGATTCCGAAATATGGCTGGTTTTTCTCTCTCTTCCCTGTGTCCTGTATGTCTACGACTTCGACCTGGCTGTGGTCTGCCTGGGGTGCCGTCATGGTTCCCTTGTGTCCTGTCCCCTGCCCCCACGGTGACACGACTCTCACGTCCCCTTCACGCAGAGCAAGTGGCAGAGATCATCACTGAGGTCCCGCCCGATGAGCCAGTGACAGCGGCGCCGGACGAGCGGATCATGGAGCTGGTTTTGGGGAAGCTGGCCACCACCACCAGCGACGCCAGTTCAGTGCCCAAGTGAGTCCTGCTGCGGCTCCCGGGACGGCTGTATAGACGGCAGGTGCCCCGGGTGCGGGGGCTGTGGTACCTGGGACGGCTGTGTACCCAGGCTGTGGTACCTGGGACGGCTGTGGACCCGGGCTGTGGTACCTGGGACGGCTGTGTAGATGGCAGGTACCGCGGGCGGGGAGGCTGTGGCACCCGGGGCAGCTGTGTAGACGGGACAGCCATGTAGACAGCAGGTCCCCCGGGCGGGGAGGCGCCCCTCCTCATGGAAAGAAACGGGTGTGCTTGGGGAGTGCTAGGATCCTTCCAGAAGTCAGGAGCTTAATGGCACGTTCGCTATGAGAACGGTTAACAGCAGCTTTGCGTGCGGAGGGGGCTGTACGTCACGTACAGTGTACCCTCTTAGCCACTTCCAGGCACACAGTTCTGTGTTGCTCAGTGCATCCACATTCTCTGCAGCCTCCAGCACCATCCGTCTCTGGAACGTTCCATCCTCCCAGACTGAAGCTCTGTCCTCCTGGAACACTAACTGCCCACGTCTCTCCCCCCTGCGCCTCCCCCCCATCCCTGTCTCCATGAAGACGGAGGCACCTTGTGTGAGGCTCCTGGTCTGGGCACAGCCGTGCGCTGCTGGCCCTGCTGTGACGGGCCCGTGGCTCGTCTGTGTTGGAGCGGGGGTCACATTGTCCCCCCGTCTCCAGGCTGGCCGTCACTCCTCCACCCACGGACACCAGCCTGCTTCCACCTTTTGGCTGTTGTGAACAGCATTGCTATTATAGGACAATTTTGTGTTTGAATTTCTGCAAATTTAACACCGTGCTGTGTTTTTTGGCTTTTTGGGTTTTTGGGGGGATTTTTATTTGTTTGCTTTGTTTTTGTAAACAATGAAAATATTTTGTTTTCTAGTTATCATTCCTGGGTAATTGCTCTGACATTGAATAAGCTGGTGCTAATTTCTTTTCGGGCTTTTTTGGAGTGCCTCGTAATGTTTTCACGATGTGCCTGGCCCCGTTTGGTCCTGGAGCCTATGCAGACCGGGGCCGGCGTGCTGTCGGAAACCAGGTCACCTGTTTGTTAACCTACTCTGTCTGGCTGCCCAGAGGACTTCTGTGGCTTACTCTCAGAAAGATGTTTAAGAGAGAGAAGAAATTTTTTAAAATCAGGGTCAGAGAAAGTACAAAACAGAGCAGAGGCCAGACCAAGTGAGAGAAACAGGGCTCTTCCCAGAGCATAAATTGAGAGCTTCCTGGTGGCCAGGGTGAAAAGGCAGTCAGGTGTATGGCCGTACAGAAAATACTGACAGATGCCATTGGACGTTCAGGGTTTGTGTCCCATCCAGAGCCTCCTGAAGGTGGTGCCTGAGCGCCCTCCCTCCTTCCTCGCCGCGAGCTGGGGAGGTTCGGAGAAGCCGTTTCCAAGACGGTGGTGACCCTGAACGTCTTCTCCAACAACGCACGTGGCCCATCTTACCAGGTGTCTGTGACCCGGCAGGTTCCCACACCATCAGAGCCCCGGCCTCACCCTCAAGCGGAGTCTGATCCTGTCTAGCCGGCACGGCATCCGCAGGAAGCTGGTCCGACAGCTGGGGCAGCTGGGGGAGCACAGACGGGTGTACCAGTGCAGCATCTGCAGCAAGATCTTCCAGAACAGCAGCAACCTGAGCAGGCACGTGCGCTCGCACGGTGAGTCCCGCGGCGCCCGCCCCGGGGCAGAGGCGGCTGCGGGCCCGGGGGGNAGGTGACAAGCTGTTTAAATGTGAGGAGTGCGCCAAGCTGTTCAGCCGCAAGGAGAGTCTGAAGCAGCACGTGTCCTACAAGCACAGCAGGAACGAGGTGCGCGGGACCCGGGAGCCGGGGCCGGTCGTGGATGAGGAGCGGGCGGCCGGGCTGCTGGGAAGGAAGACAGAGTCACNGGTGTCCCCGAACGGGCGTTCTCCCTGGGGCAGTTGGATGGTGAGCGTGAAAACTTGCTCATGTTCCTAAATCGCGTAGGAGAGTAGTGGACGGTGGCCTAGACCAGATGGTGACGTAAACCAGGGCGGGGCCGGGGCCCGGGTGCTGATGGGGACCAGGATGGCAGTGTAGACTAGGGTGGTGGCAGAGGCCTGGGCCGTGATGGGGACGGTGACACAGACCTTACGCACTTGGAAGTTGCGAGAGGCAAGTCCGGGGGCGAGTTCATGGGTGGAGCTGCCTCCTGCCCCTCCCCCCGACGGCGCTCCCCTGTCGCCAGGTGGACAGTGAGTACAGGTACCGCTGCGGCACCTGTGAGAAGACGTTCCGCATCGAGAGCGCGCTGGAGTTCCACAACTGCAGGACAGGTGAGCGCCCCCGCGGCAGAGCTCCCGGCCGGGCGGGCACCGGGCGCGCTTAGCCCCAGTCGGCGTGCCTTTCACCCCCGTCTCCATTCGAGTCCCTCGGGTTCTGAAGGAGACGCAGGTGGAAGGGGCCTCTGGACTCCGACAGAAGCTGTGCCCCCCCGGCTGTCCCGAGAAGGTGGGCGGAGGTGCAGGGGGCTCTGGGACGTGGGAGACACACCTGGAGGGGGCGGCGGTGTCCGGACGGGGTCTCTGCCTCGCTGGCTCGAAGGCTCCCCCTCCCCCGTCCGTCCTCGCCACCCCCTGAGCCTGCCGGCGTCCAGGACAGGCCGCGGTGCCGCTGGGCATGGACGGTGTGGCTCCGAGCCCATTCTCTCCGCCAGTCCTAAGAGTGCAGGATGCGCTTGCTCACTTGCGTGTGGTCGGATGCCGGCGCACTTGCACCAGCCTGTGGCCAAGGGGTCCGTGCTCCCCCCAGGAGGGTGTAGACGGAGCACTGGGTGGGCGAGAGCAGGGAGGCCAGCATGGCCCCGCAGGCGGACCCAGCGTCAGGCGGCTTGGAGACCCGAGCTTGGCCTTTGGTTCCAAACCCCCTTCCTGTCGGCCCCTCTGGGGACCACTTGCACCTCTGTGCTGGCTCTTCCCTCCCCCCAACCCCGCCGTCTCTCAGAGACCCTTTAACCAGCATTAGCTAAACCTCCCCTGCCTGTCCCACGGGGGCCACCTCCTGCGCCTGGGCACCTGCCGGGCCCTTTGTCTGCTCGGGTCCGAGGGCTCTGGTCTGAAGCCAGGGCTCGTTTCCCCACTGTGCCCTGCTCCTGTGCCAGGGCTGGGCCGGCGGCGGGCGAGTCTCCTCTCTCCTGAGCTCCGCCTGCTCTGCACCGGCCACAGCATGAAGTGGTGGCCCCAGAAGCTTCCAGGCGAGCTGGCAGTGTGCTGCACATGCGCGTTCTGAGCTGTGTACCCCAGGAGTGCCCTCAGATCTGGGGCACAGACCCCCGCTGTTTCCATGGATGCAGTGTCTGTCAGGAGCCTTAGCTGTGTTCGTGGCAGGAGTCAGGATGGTGCCCCATGTGGTCACTTGCGGCTCCGCATGAGTGCAGAGCGTCGTCCCGGGCCCTGCAGGGGACAAGTGGCCCCTTCTGATCTCCGTGCCTCTGGACACAAAAGAAACAAAGTAATAAGTTAGAGCAGCTGCTGGTATATCAGCTACAGGGTCTGTTACACTTGGCTTTGCTTTCATTACATAGAAAGAACCGCAGCAGTGAGTTCAGGTAGGTCTTCTCTCCAGTCTCCAAGGCTAGAGGTTTCAGATGGACAAGAAAGAATAATGGGGCGCCTGGGGGGCTCAGTCTGTTAAGCGTCTGACTTCAGCTCAGGTCATGATCTCCCAACTTCGTGGGTTTGAGCCCCACGTAGGGCTCTGTGCTGACAGCTCAGAGCCTGGAGCTGCTTCAGATTCTGTGTCTCCCTCTCTCTCTGACCCTCCCCTGCTCACTCTGTCTCTCTCTCAAAAATAAATGAGCATTAAAAAAAAAGAGAGAGAGAAAACAGAGTAACTTGGAAACGAGCTCACGCGTGTCACGGATCCTTTGCATACTGTCTCCTCTTCCCCACGGCACTCAAGTTAGGAGAGCGTGTCATCCGTAGCCCGTCAAACCACGGAGTTCTACGAGTGGGGAGAAGCTTGCTGACGTATAGACGGCAGGGTTTTCCCAGGCGCTGCTCGGCAGGGCCCATCCTTGTGCGGCCTTTGACCGTCCAGACGGTGCTAGAGAACAGAGGTTCACGCCCAAGTGCCCCACCGTCCCAGAGCCCCGCCGCTCCGTGCCCCTGCACCCCCACGGGGCCCCGTTTGCTCTAGTTGCTGTGTTTTATTGAAACATAAATGTAGACCCGGTGGCGGAAGGTTACTGTTGGGACCGGGTGGCCATTTGCACTCCTGCACCGGGGACGTGCATGTCCCGGTGGGAAGAGCCACCTGTGGTGGGCAGCCTGGTCCCGGACAGCGGAGCCATTGAGGGCAGTTAGGAGCACAGGTGCCACTCGGGACAGAGAAAGCTGAAGCCCGGGGACCGTTCTGCACCTTCCAGGATTTGGGCCACCTGCCTGGGAGGGAGGCTCACCTGTGCTGCTTTGTCCCAGCCTGGGAGTGGTGCGTGCGCGCGCGCGCGTGGGGGGGGGGGGGGGGGTGCCTGGNGGGACGCAGCTTTGGGGTCAGTGCTGCAGTCAGGGTGGGTGGAGGGTGAGGGCCAAGCCGGTGGTCGTTCACCCTCTCTCGTGCAGAATCACGCCTGGATGACCCGAGGCGTGTGGTCGGGGGCAGGGGTGGCCTGGCAGTGACGGAGAGGACCTGGCGTCTGTCTTCCCCGGCGAGGCCCAGCGGGCTCACACGATGGCTTTCCCGGCCGTGTGGCCCTCGTGCGCCCCTGCCCGTCAGCGGGGCCGCCTCGCCCCTCCCACACTGGGTGTGCAGGGATGCGGTCCTGCGTCCGCTGTCACCTACCTAACCGCCGCCGTGTGTCTGCTTGCTCTCTGCGCAGATGACAAGACGTTCCAATGTGAGCTGTGTTTCAGATTCTTCTCCACCAACAGCAACCTCTCCAAGCACAAGAAGAAGCACGGCGACAAGAAGTTTGCCTGTGAGGTCTGCAACAAGATGTTCTACCGCAAGGACGTCATGCTCGACCACCAGCGCAGGCACCTGGAAGGTGAGCGCCCGCCCTGCGCGGGAGCCCCTGGGACGGGGGGGCGGCGGGGCGGGCGGCGCGTTTGCTGGCACAGCCAACCGGGACGCGGTCTGGCCACGCCGTCAGACGGGTCGGTGTCCTCAGGCACAGAGAGGTACCGAGGGGGCTTAACAGGGCTACGCGTCCGCAGGAACTCTTGCAAACATCCTCAACGTTCCGTTGCGGGGAAAGAGTTAAAAAAAAAACTGATTCCTTTTTTAGAAAAAGTTTTTTTTAATGATTATTTATTTTTGAGAGAGACAGAGCGCGAGCAGGGGCAGAGAGAGAGGGAGACATAGAATCCGAGGCAGCTCCAGGCTCTGAGCTGTCAGCACAGAGCCCGATGTGGGGCTCGAACCCGCGTACTGTGAGATCATGACCTGAG
>NW_027528796.1:3931114-3931500 GCF_008692635.1 Crocuta crocuta
GTCCCAGAGCCCCGCCGCTCCGTGCCCCTGCACCCCCACGGGGCCCCGTTTGCTCTAGTTGCTGTGTTTTATTGAAACATAAATGTAGACCCGGTGGCGGAAGGTTACTGTTGGGACCGGGTGGCCATTTGCACTCCTGCACCGGGGACGTGCATGTCCCGGTGGGAAGAGCCACCTGTGGTGGGCAGCCTGGTCCCGGACAGCGGAGCCATTGAGGGCAGTTAGGAGCACAGGTGCCACTCGGGACAGAGAAAGCTGAAGCCCGGGGACCGTTCTGCACCTTCCAGGATTTGGGCCACCTGCCTGGGAGGGAGGCTCACCTGTGCTGCTTTGTCCCAGCCTGGGAGTGGTGCGTGCGCGCGCGCGCGTGGGGGGGGGGGGGGGGG
>NW_027528796.1:3931659-3956450 GCF_008692635.1 Crocuta crocuta
TGCCTGGTAATGAGGCACCTAGAACAAGACAGTCCTGAGAATAGTGGCGGAAAGTGGGCACTTGTGCATGTGGGGTGGGAAGGTGGCAGAGAAGGGGCAGGTGACGGGTGGGGGCTCAGCCCGGGGCAGCAGGGACGCAGCTTTGGGGTCAGTGCTGCAGTCAGGGTGGGTGGAGGGTGAGGGCCAAGCCGGTGGTCGTTCACCCTCTCTCGTGCAGAATCACGCCTGGATGACCCGAGGCGTGTGGTCGGGGGCAGGGGTGGCCTGGCAGTGACGGAGAGGACCTGGCGTCTGTCTTCCCCGGCGAGGCCCAGCGGGCTCACACGATGGCTTTCCCGGCCGTGTGGCCCTCGTGCGCCCCTGCCCGTCAGCGGGGCCGCCTCGCCCCTCCCACACTGGGTGTGCAGGGATGCGGTCCTGCGTCCGCTGTCACCTACCTAACCGCCGCCGTGTGTCTGCTTGCTCTCTGCGCAGATGACAAGACGTTCCAATGTGAGCTGTGTTTCAGATTCTTCTCCACCAACAGCAACCTCTCCAAGCACAAGAAGAAGCACGGCGACAAGAAGTTTGCCTGTGAGGTCTGCAACAAGATGTTCTACCGCAAGGACGTCATGCTCGACCACCAGCGCAGGCACCTGGAAGGTGAGCGCCCGCCCTGCGCGGGAGCCCCTGGGACGGGGGGGCGGCGGGGCGGGCGGCGCGTTTGCTGGCACAGCCAACCGGGACGCGGTCTGGCCACGCCGTCAGACGGGTCGGTGTCCTCAGGCACAGAGAGGTACCGAGGGGGCTTAACAGGGCTACGCGTCCGCAGGAACTCTTGCAAACATCCTCAACGTTCCGTTGCGGGGAAAGAGTTAAAAAAAAACTGATTCTTTTTTTAGAAAAAGTGTTTTTAATGATTATTTATTTTTGAGAGAGACAGAGCGCGAGCAGGGGCAGAGAGAGAGGGAGACATAGAATCCGAGGCAGCTCCAGGCTCTGAGCTGTCAGCACAGAGCCCGATGTGGGGCTCGAACCCGCGTACTGTGAGATCATGACCTGAGGTGAAGTTGGACGCTCAACCGGCTGAGCCACCCAGGCGCCCCAAAAAACTGATTCTTTATAGGATTAAATACTATGTGCTCGTTAAAAGCATTTAATGCTTTTAGTATGACAGAGAGCAGGGAAAAAAACAGCACGTGAAATTGTGTGTGGGGTGTGCTTTTAGCCTCGTTCATGGAGCAGAATGTTCTGGGCAGGAGTGGTTGCCTGGGGTCTAAGTAGCTTCTCCCTCATTCCTCATCCTCCCTGCGGACCCCACATGGCCCAGGCCATTTGGAGCAGGGGAGCCCAGGGGCTGCCTGTCTGTTTGGCGGGTCCACGGGAAGCCAGGTGCAAGAGGAAGATGGATGGCCATGGGGTCAGTTACAGGGGGGACGGGGAGCGAGAGAGGACGGAAGCGAGGAGTGCAGTGGCCCCGCAGGGCGGGCGCGGAGCGGCGCAACAGGGGCCCCGAGTGGGAAGGCGCAGGCATCCGTCATGGGGACGCACCCCGGCCGCGGGTGATGCCCGGACTTTGTTCCGGAGCCGGCTCAGACAGAGCCTCTTGACATTGGCATTGCAGTTGTGCTGATCCTGGCTTTTCCTCTAGAAGCCCCTTGTCTCCTACTGCCCAACCCTCAGTAAGCGACACTCAGCAACCAGAGCACCTCTATGTGAAAGTCCAAAAAGAATCACTTTATAATGAATTGCAGATGAGGTCCATGTTTGCTGAAAAAGAACGCAGAGTCGTGTGAGAAGTGTAAGGCGGGTCACATCTGTGTAATTTTCACACTCCGCTTTTTCACCTGGCTGTCGTTCCCAGGGNGGGGCGGGCGGCGCGTTTGCTGGCACAGCCAACCGGGACGCGGTCTGGCCACGCCGTCAGACGGGTCGGTGTCCTCAGGCACAGAGAGGTACCGAGGGGGCTTAACAGGGCTACGCGTCCGCAGGAACTCTTGCAAACATCCTCAACGTTCCGTTGCGGGGAAAGAGTTAAAAAAAAAACTGATTCCTTTTTTAGAAAAAGTTTTTTTTAATGATTATTTATTTTTGAGAGAGACAGAGCGCGAGCAGGGGCAGAGAGAGAGGGAGACATAGAATCCGAGGCAGCTCCAGGCTCTGAGCTGTCAGCACAGAGCCCGATGTGGGGCTCGAACCCGCGTACTGTGAGATCATGACCTGAGCTGAAGTTGGACGCTCAACCGGCTGAGCCACCCAGGCGCCCCAAAAAACTGATTCTTTATAGGATTAAATACTATGTGCTCGTTAAAAGCATTTAATGCTTTTAGTATGACAGAGAGCAGGGAAAAAAACAGCACGTGAAATTGTGTGTGGGGTGTGCTTTTAGCCTCGTTCATGGAGCAGAATGTTCTGGGCAGGAGTGGTTGCCTGGGGTCTAAGTAGCTTCTCCCTCATTCCTCATCCTCCCTGCGGACCCCACATGGCCCAGGCCATTTGGAGCAGGGGAGCCCAGGGGCTGCCTGTCTGTTTGGCGGGTCCACGGGAAGCCAGGTGCAAGAGGAAGATGGATGGCCATGGGGTCAGTTACAGGGGGGACGGGGAGCGAGAGAGGACGGAAGCGAGGAGTGCAGTGGCCCCGCAGGGCGGGCGCGGAGCGGCGCAACAGGGGCCCCGAGTGGGAAGGCGCAGGCATCCGTCATGGGGACGCACCCCGGCCGCGGGTGATGCCCGGACTTTGTTCCGGAGCCGGCTCAGACAGAGCCTCTTGACATTGGCATTGCAGTTGTGCTGATCCTGGCTTTTCCTCTAGAAGCCCCTTGTCTCCTACTGCCCAACCCTCAGTAAGCGACACTCAGCAACCAGAGCACCTCTATGTGAAAGTCCAAAAAGAATCACTTTATAATGAATTGCAGATGAGGTCCATGTTTGCTGAAAAAGAACGCAGAGTCGTGTGAGAAGTGTAAGGCGGGTCACATCTGTGTAATTTTCACACTCCGCTTTTTCACCTGGCTGTCGTTCCCAGGGCTTCACGAGGTCTGTGACCTGTGGGTGGCGCGCTTGGGCCCGTCCAGCCAAACCTGGTGCCCACGTAATGACTGGATGGCCTTGGGCAAGCCACTGTGCCTCGGTTTCCTCACCTGTGCAGTGGGGGTAGGCTTTCTGCCCGACCCTCTAGGCCGGCGGATGGCTGAATGAGACCCTGCCGGTAAAGCCAGTCGCCGTCAATGCCGCCCTCAGTGTTCCCTGACGGACGGGTGCCTGGGCTTGATTTTACTGCATTTTATAACCGATAACACCAGTCAGATCGTTTTCTGCAGGAATGAATAACACGTTTCATGGGTTTTCCTTCTTCACTGGAGCATAGTCCCAACCACTGCTTTAGATCTGAGGCGTTTTATGCCTCTGGGAACCTTCTGGAGAATGACTATTCATGTCCAGCTCGCTGGGTGTTCTTAAGTCCAGCCCTGCACTCACACCATGGGATGAGAGAATGTTCCAGAATGGGTTAGCTGTGTAGAAAGAAACGAGGAGAGCGAACTCCTTTCTTTTCTTCAAAGACTACCCATTCTGTGGGAACTTCTAAAAATCTGTTTTGATCCCAGTTACGAAGTTACGTCTTAAAACCGTAAGGGGCTTATGGGCATTATCTGCCTGATCAACCGATTTAATTTGCGAGGAGAAATATTGGTGTCTTTTTAATAAAAAAATGTCACGTTTAAGAATCCGACCTTTGCCTTGAGCCTCCAAAGGAAAGCCCGTCTCCGGCCTCAGCACCAGGCGGCCCTTTCCCTGTGAGCCTCCCCGTCCACACTGCTCTCGCGTGGCCCAGTCCTTCAGAGGCACGAAGTGTGTCGCTGATTCCCGGGGGCACATGCAGCCGTTCCTTCCCTGAAGCCGGTCGGTGCCGTGGTTGCATGGCCGCGTCCAGGGCCGGGTGCCCCTCACGCGATCACTGCCCAGGCGGCCACACCGGCCTTGCCACACCGGCCTCACAGCAGGTGGCGGTGTGCACCGCGTGCACTCACTCTCTTGCTTGGGTGGCCGGCATTCCAGGAGTGCGGCGCGTGAAGAGGGAGGGCCTGGACGCCGGCGGCGAGAACCTGGTCCGCTACAAGAAGGAGCCCTCGGGATGCCCCGTGTGCGGCAAGGTGATGCTCAGGTGTTGCTAACACCGAATTCTTTGCGGGTCCGACCACTTCTTGTCCTTACCCGTGTCTGCCTTGACCCGCTGCCCCCCCCAGGAGGCCTGCCTTCCCCACCTGTCGAGTCAGCTTCCCACCCAGCACCCCAGAGCTGCGGCCACGGGGTGGTTGGCCCCGGGTCACCATGAAAATAGTAGCCACCTGTTCCTCGTGAATCGCCTCCCTTCGCTCACCTCTCGTGTTCTCCTCCTGGAGCGCATGGGGCCGGTCGGGCTCTAGTTCGCCTGCGCTCAGGGTGTCTGTGGTCCCAGGACTGGCGTCTGGACAGAGACTCCCCGGCGAGTGGGGCCCTCAGGTGGGCTCTGCTGCTGTCTTGTCCCCGGAGCTATGTGACGGAGGCCACAGGGCCACCGCGCCGCAGCGGCCGAGGGGAGGCCAGTGCCTGAGCCTCCACCCCCGTCACACAGCTGGAAACGGCACGGTGCGGAAGCCCGGGCCGCGGAGGAGGGGACTCTTCTTTGATGCCAGTTTTCAGAGAAGCGCGGCTGTTTCTGTGTTTACTGGCTTCATGGGCCACGTCCTGGCGACACGGTGAAGGGAGGGAGTAACGTTGAGCCGGATCCCGCGGGCGGTGCAGACAGGAGCATGGCTGGGGCTCTGTGATCACGCAGGCTCGCGCGTAGACCACCGAGCTCTAGTCCGCTCGGCACCCCGGCACCCCGGAGCGGGGAGGGGTCCTGGGGAGATGACCGCGGTCTCCTGTGGTCACTCAGGCCCCGCCCCCACCCCCAGGTGTTCTCCTGCCGGAGCAACATGAACAAGCACCTGCTGACGCACGGCGACAAGAAGTACACGTGCGAGATCTGCGGCCGCAAGTTCTTCCGCGTGGACGTGCTCAGGGACCACATCCACGTCCACTTCAAGGTGCCAGCACGGCCCTCTCCTGGGCGGTCACGCGGAGGCGTGGCGGGCCCTCACGGCCAGCCTCCTAAATACTTGCCCGCTCGGCTCCGTCGCCTCTCTTCACGCGGGCTTCCGTGACCCCCTGCCGCACCCTTCCGGGGCAGAAGTGCTGATCCGGGCAGCAAATGCGGAAACGGCAGGGGGTGCCCGGGCCGGAGAGGATGGTGAGCCCTCGTGCCCTCGGGGCTGCCGCCCGCGGTGCGGGATCTGTTCCCTGGCAGCCCCTGCCCCGGGCACAGGTTGGGGTTTCGCTGAGAAGGTGTGAGTCACAGGCAGGCTGGGGGAGGTGTGTGAAGCATGAGTGTGAGAGGCTCCCCTGTGCAGGTGCTGAGCCACATGGACCGAGCCGGGGAGGGAGGAAGGACCCAAGAACGTCCGGGAGCTTTAGTCAGGGGGTGAGGGGCACTTAGACTCGCCGGGACCTGGGATGCTAGTCTGTCCCCCCCGAGCCTCCACGTCTCTCCTGCCAGAGAAACGGGGCTTCCTGAGCATCACACTGGGCCGGGCGCAGGTGAGGGGCCCCCAGCTGCGCGGCTCCGGGCAGGCGCTCGCCCTCCGAAGGCGGGCTCGGGTCGCTGCCGGGGACCCGTTAGCGCCTCTGTGCCCGTGTGGGAAGCCGGACCTGGCCACTGCGTTTTCCAGGACATTGCGCTGATGGACGACCACCAGAGGGAGGAGTTTATCGGCAAGATCGGCATCTCCTCGGAAGAGAATGACGACAATTCGGACACCAGCGCGGACTCCGAGCCTCACAAGTACAGCTGCAAGCGGTGCCAGGTACTGGCCGTGCGCCTTCGTGCCCCCGCTGGCGGGAAGGAGGCTCCTCCCGCAGATACACTGCGTGGGTTCTCGGGGGTGCTGGGCGCGGCTCCCCCTCCTCACACGGATCGGGTTCAGGGCCTCCAGTGGCTGGTCTGTGTGCAGCCGCGCGGCTGACCCGGGTTGGGGGTGGGGGGGGCCCATGTCTGGAGGCTGTGCGGCACGTGGTCGTTCCCTTGCTGAGTGAACGGTGGGCCCCATCTTAGGCGTCACTGCTCGGGAAAGACGCAGTTCGCTCCCTACCTAGCGCGGGTTCCTGCGCCGCCGCGCGTGCCGTCAGGGAGGTCGGGTGGGTGGCGAGCAGGACAGGGCCCAGGTGCGGGCGGGTCTGGAGGGGAAGCAGGTGGCCCCCCCACTCCCTCCCCCCCCTGCAGTTTGCCCGGCACTGGCCCTGCCCTTGGGAGTCTCTTCTGTCCGGTCTGGGTGGTGGGCTGTCACCGCAGCCTCGGCGCCCGGTTGTGTGACCTGAGCTGGAGGGCGGGAGGCCTGCGCGGGTGTGAGCGGCGCCCCTGTCGGCAGCTCACCTTCGGCCGCGGGAAGGAGTACCTGAAGCACATCATGGAGGTGCACAAGGAGAAGGGCTATGGCTGCAGCACCTGTAACCGCCGCTTCGCGCTGAAGGCCACCTACCACGCCCACATGGTCATCCACCGGGAGAACCTGCCGGACCCCAACGTGCAGAAGTGAGGCCTCCCGGGGCTGGGGTCCCAGGGCCCGGGGCGATGGCAGGGGCTTGGCGGGAGGGGCTGTCTCTCCCCGGCCCGGGTCTTGCGGGCAGCAGGCTCACCTCCTTTATCCCGTGTGCCGTGGGTCCTGCCTCCCTCACCCGCGGCCCCACCGCACGGGTCGGCTGCGCTGCAGCGTAACCATGTGGTCCTCGGCCTGCCTGCGGGACTCGAGCCACCCCGCTTCCCCACCGTGGCTAGGTCCCGGGGCCCCGGCCCCGCGGAAGGCTGGAGCCCGTGGCCAGTGCCCTGTACAGGAGCAAGCCAGCGGCCGCCCCGTGGACAGGCCGGAGTGGCCCGCTCGGGCTGCCGGACCGGCCGTGGGGACTGCGAGGTGTGAGATCAGGGAGCGCAGGGCCCCGGGCTTCCCACCTGGCTCTTTCCGCAGCCTCCTCCATGTGCTCACTGGTCTCCCCCGTGCAGTCTGTGTCCCAACCCCCTTGCAGTGAGGATGTCAGTCATCCTGCAGTAGGGCCACCTGATGACCTGACCTTTCACTCATGACCTGTGTGGGGACCTTGCTTCCAAAAGCAGTCACGTTTTGGAGGCCGGGACTCAGGGCTCCAGCCTCAACTTTGAGGGGTGCACAGTTTAGCCCGTTCGGGCTTAAATGTGTGTCTGGCGCCCCGCATGTGGCTGCTTTGTTGGGACCGCTTTGTGAGGAAGGGGCTCGGGGCCGGCGCGAGCGGCTGCGGCGCGTCCTGAGGCTCGCGCCCGCTTGCAGGTACATCCACCCGTGCGAGATCTGCGGGCGCATCTTCAACAGCATCGGGAACCTGGAGCGGCACAAGCTCATCCACACAGGTAGCGCCCGGCCGTGGGCCTTCTCACGCGCGCAGAGCCCGGGCGGGGGTCCCGTGGGAGCCGCGGACGCGCCGGGATGTGGGTGCGCGGGTCCGAGCGCTGGTGTGCTTGCCGTGCAGGGGTGAAGAGCCACGCCTGCGAGCAGTGCGGGAAGTCGTTCGCGCGGAAGGACATGCTGAAGGAGCACATGCGCGTGCACGACAACATCCGCGAGTACCTGTGCGCCGAGTGCGGGAAAGGTGCGCGGGGGCGGGGCGCCGCGGGGGCGGGGCGCCGCGTTTACGTGAGGGTTACCGCCCGGGAGGCCCAGGAGGCCGCAGGGCACCGTGGACTCGAGGCTCGAGGAAGTCACTGTAAAAGAGGGGCGACAGCGCAGGCAGCGGTTGTTTGGCCCCCATGGTAGTGTAAGCACCGCTGTGGTTCCGCGCATGCGCGCAGCCTGGGGGCGCGTCCCTGCGGCTGAGCGGACCCTCCCGCGTGAGTCGGGATTGTCGTGACCGGTGGGGACTGGGACCTTGGCTTTCGTCGGGTGAAATTGCTGGAGTAGGAAACTTATTAACACAAGACCTCACATCTGCAAGTAAAATGAGAAAAAAGTCATCGCAGGACATGGTAAATTTTTAACCCAGTTCTGTTTAGAAAAACAAAGCACCCCTGCGTGGAAGGGGTGGGGCGGGTGAGGCGTCCGCTCTGCCCCCGCAGACCGGGCACGTCAGGCTACTGCCTTGCCTTTAGGTCTTCCAAACGTGTTGTGTTCTATAAAGGTTTTCCGTAGTTCATTATTTATTTTGAGAGAGTGGGAACCAGCGTGAGCAGAGAAGGGGGGGAGGGGGTGGCCCCCCAGCCCGCTCCCGCTGTGACCACAGAGCCCGCGCAGGTTCGCACCCACACACTGTGAGCTCACGACCTGAGTGGAAATCAGAGGCCAGCCACTTAACTGACCGGACTGGGTGCTCCTCCTTCACTTGTTTAAATTAAACAGAAAAGTAGGAGGAAGACAGAACGTCTCACACCCCACTCACCCTGTAACCCCCGTTAGCGCACTTCCATGAGATTCGTGTTAAGAGCTTAGAGAGAATGAACTGCAGAGAGAGCACACGTGACCGTTTCCCCTTCTCCCGGCCCCGGCCCCGTCTGCCTCGCTGGGGGTGACAAGGTCTGGTCTGTCCTCCAAAGTCACTTTGTGCAAGGGCAGCGCGCTGACTCCTTGGAAAAGCAAGGCAGCACCTGATTCCCTTTTTCCGTCGGTAACACAAACTGGCACACAAGGTAAAGTGGTTGCTTCTGCCTCAGACCTGTTAACGCTCTTCAAGAGAACCTCAGTTTCTGTTTTGTAGGAACCTTCTAGATGTTTCTGTGCTTGTCTTAGTGATGCCATAGCTCTCCCAGCCCCTCCCCCACTTCCTGCCCCCTGATGGCAGGCGGGGGGGGGGGGGGGGGGACCTTGGGGAGGAGGACAGAGATGGGGAGAGTCAGAGGCGCAGATGGAACGCTGGGGCCGTTCCATCCAGGGGGCAGAGAGAAGCCACACCCGGGTCCCCCGGAGGGCCTGGCGGGGTGGGGGGGGAGGGATGGGTGCAAGGGCCACATCTTGCCACGTGTCCTGCAGTCATACTAGAAGCGTGTTTAATGCTTCGTCTTGTGATTTCCTCCATGAATTCCGAGTGTTTTCCTGAGCGCTGGCATTGGCACTTGGGCTGGCGCATCTGTGACCTCCCACACCACCAACTCATTGGTGTCGTCACTTCGCTTTCCGATCGCGGCCTTTAACCACATGCAAGCAACCGCTTGTGCTTCTCTGTTTTTTCCCTGCCTTTGTATTCACCAGGAAGTCCCTCATAGAGTTTTCATGTCAGAATACCTCAATACTGCCTTCGTTTTTCTCTCAAAACCCTGATAGGATTCCGTCCCGTGGATTCCTGTAACCAGACCCCTTTAGTTATATATTAAGGGTTTTTTTGCGTGTCACTTTTTATCACCACAAGCGATGTTGCAGGAAGCCTTCTTGCATAGTGTTCCTTCCTATCTCTTGCTGAAAGTGCAAGACTCTATTTATGCAGGCGAGAGACTGCAGAAGTCGCGTGAGCCCCGGCCCCCTCCACAGTTTCTGTGCCCAGATCCGGGAGGGGCCAGGGGACGCAGGAAGACTTCTTGTTCAGGATCCCTTGATGTACCGTGACATTCTCGGGACAGACCTTGGTGAGGCGGCCGTGTGGCCCGCGTGGAGCAAACCACCAGGCATTTACGGATGTAAAGAGGGCCAGCCCCCGTCCCAGGCTTGAGAATTGGGCCTATTAAAAAATGGCCGTCGTCCCCAAAGTAAGTTGTAGCTGCGACACAGAGTCGATCAGAGCCCCACTGTGTGGCAGTTCATCTGGCCTGTTCATCTTAGAGCTGTTCACACGTGTTTTTAAGGTGGACGGAGAAGCATGACTTGTCGCTAACGCTGGCTGCAGAGGGAGGTCTGAATGGGGGGCGAGCTGTGTCGTGACTTCCCTTCTGGGCCTATGACACGAAGGCACTTTGTGACTTAGGATCCGTTCATTTTGGATGCACGCAGGAGGCAGGGGCTCTCCTCCGTTCATGTCCTCGGTGGTGGCCCCTCGAGGGTGAGAGCCGAGATGCCGCTGTGCCCAGCACAGCCTGGGCTAGCGGCCGGCACTGGTGAACGGAAGGAGGCAGACACATCTGTGGACTTGGTGGGGGGAAGGTGGCATGTAAATTGCCACACGGGGTGGGCTGTTGGGCACTGTTAGCCGCAGCTAGAAAAGTAACTTCTTAATTTATAGCACAAAGGCCTATTTGTGGTGTAAAAGTAACGTCAGACTGTCGCTGAAGCAGTTTGTGACAGAGAACAGCTTGAAACGCCAAGGGATTGTTTACGTTGGCCTCAGGGCCTTTGCACTGGCTGTTCCCTCCACCAGGAATGCTGTTCCTCCAAGTAGCTATGGGCTCCTCCGACCCTTCCTCCAGATCACTTTTTCAGGCGCTTCCTCTGAGGGAATCCCGCGACGCCCCACGTGATGGGCCAGCATCCGGGCCTCTTCCGCGCCCTCTCCCCCGTCCCTGCGTTATCCTGCTTTTCTGCATCCCTTCCCACGTGGCCCTCCCCCGTGCCTCTGGCGCCCGCGGCGGGACTGCGCCCTGGCGGGGGGAGTGGTGGTCACTGCCGAAAGCAGCGCGGTGGCAGCTCGTACCGGCCGCGTCTGTGTCGGCCGAGTATCAGACGGCGGCACTGACAGGAGCGACCGCACGGCGGAGGGCCCATTGCGCGTGGCCGCGGCGCACTCGGCAGTGTGCGGGGGCCGGGGAGACCTGTACAGCTGCCGGACCGCAGCCTCGGGGCTCACCTCTCGTCGCCTGGAGCTTTTCACTGTGAGCATGTGATGTTTTTGATGGAGAAACTGGAAATAGTGTATGAGGCGAAAAACGCTCTTCCGAAGTCAGTGCTGGCCCCACACGTGTCTCCCGTCCTGTAGCCCTGGAAGCCTTTCTAGGTGGACCGTCCCCTGGGAGGCTCCTGCTCCCTCTGCTGGTCCCGGAGGGCCAGTTCTCATGGCTTCTCCCAGCCCAGCCAGGCCCGGGTGGGTGCCGGCTCGGGTTCACACAGGCCCGGGTGTAGGCTCACGTTCACATAGGCCCGGGTGGGTGCAGGCTCACGTTCACACAGGCCCAGGTGGGTGCCGGCTCGGGTTCACACAGGCCCGGGTGTAGGCTCACGTTCACATAGGCCCGGGTGGGTGCAGGCTCACGTTCACACAGGCCCGGGTGGGTGCAGACTCGGGTTCACACAGGCCCGGGTGGGTGCAGACTCGGGTTCATACAGGCCCGGGTGGGTGCAGGCTCGGGTTCATACAGGCCCGGGTGGGTGCAGGCTCGGGTTCATACAGGCCTGGGTGGGTGCAGGCCCATGTTCATATAGGCCTGGGTGCGTGCAGGCTCAGCAATCACGCAGGCCTGGGGTGAGTCAGGTCTGGGTTCATGCAGGCCTGGGGCTGAGCCGGCCTGTTGAGGAAGGCCCAGGGTGCATGCAGGCCTGGGGTGAGTCAGGTCTGGGTTCATGCAGCCCTGGGGCTGAGCCGGCCTGTTCAGGAAGGCCCAGGGTACGCGCAGGCCCAGCTCAGCCAGGCTGGGTGCATGCAGTGTAGGGATCGTGCAGGCCTGGCGTTGCGTACCAGCCAGAGCTGCCTGGGGCTCACCTCCCCCATCCCCAGGACGCGGTTTCCAGGTAACCTGGTGGGGACTGTGTTCACACTGGTGGTGGTCTGATGCTGCCCTGCTCGGTAGCCTCCCCAGGTCCTTTTCTGTGTGACGGGGATAGCGGTGACCTGTCCGCTGCTCACGACTAGATCAGTCTGTAGCCAGCAGGAGTGCACGCGTCTGCCTTGTGCTGTGAGCCACCGCGCACCCACTCCCTGGTGATCGCTGCCCGCAGCTTCCCTGGCCCCCGCCGTTCCTGTTCAGACTGTCCACTTGGAGGGCATCCTGTACCAAGACCCTCACTTCTCATTCACAACTGTGCCAGGGTCCCCCCACCTGCTGCTGAACACCCTGTGCTGGAACCCCGCCCACTGCTGATTCACACCCTGTACCAGGACCCCCCCCCACTGCTGATTCACACCCTGTACCCGGACCCCCCACTGCTGATTCACACCTGTACCAGGACCCCCCTCCCCGTTGGTGATTCACGCCCTGTGCCAGGGTCATCCCTTCTCAGTGCCCAAGTTAGTGAGGTTGTAGTTTATTTCACTTCCTTCAGCCAAGATTGACTTTGTTACATTTAACGAAAGGCAGATTAAAAGTCCGTGCGTGTACCATACGGATCTGACATCCAGAGAACTGAGTTCTCCTCTCCGTTAACATTAGCACCGTCAGGATCTACAGGAACTCTCTGGCAGGCTTGCACACGTCTCTGTGGGTGACTCAGTTGTGTCACGGTGGTTGCTCTGAGCACAGACCCCCAGGTCTGGGCAGGCCCCTGATGAGATGGGGTGTCCAGACATGCCTGGACCTCCGAGGGCGTAACTGCCAGTCTCAGCTCTGCTGGAGGGGGTCCTTCGCGGGATTTACCCTCCAAGTACCGACCTCCTCCTCCTCTCGTTGTGCGCCTATCACGATCTGTGCCTGCCCGAGGGCCCAGATCCCAGGCCCCGTGGAAGGTCCAGGGTGTGGCGTAGGCACTCCAGGGGGAGTCTCGGCACTGGGTGGGACACAGGCCCCGTGAGGGGCTCTGGGCACAGTGAGGAGTGTGGAAATTGTTGCAGGTCTCAGGCATGGGCACTGTGGGGGTGTCTAGTTGTGGGGTGTGGCGTGGGTGCCGCGAGGGGCATCTTGGCCCAGGGTGGGCCCCAGGCGTCGGCACTGTGGTGGGGGCCAGGGTGGGGTGCAGGTGTTGCGATGGAGAGTCTCGTGTGCGGGGCGCTGCGGGGGCGCGGGCCCAGGGCGGAGGAGGGCCCCGAGGCACCCAGGAGAGGTGCGGGGCATCTCTGGAGGCAGGCCAGGCGGGCTGGCTGAGTCCCCGCCCCCACCCCCGCAGGCATGAAGACCAAGCACGCGCTGCGCCACCACATGAAGCTGCACAAAGGCATCAAGGAGTACGAGTGCAAGGAGTGCCACCGCAAGTTCGCGCAGAAGGTCAACATGCTCAAGCACTACAAGCGGCACACGGGTGAGTACGCGGTGTGGGCAGGGGCGGGGCGAGCAGGGGAGGCGCTGCCCATTGTAACCACCATCTGCGGCTCGCAGGGAGCCCGGTCCTCGGCTCTCTGAGCGCTGTCCTCTGTGGGCAGGCGGCCTCTGCTGTCAGGCCGTCCCCTCCTGCAGGTGTCCCGGCCGGTGCATCGCTGTCCCCACACACGGGAGCCCAGGGTCCTGCACGGCTCACCTTGGGGACGTCCGGTGCCATCTGCCAATCCTTAGTGTTCTTGCCTTNNNNGTGCCCCACAACGTCCGCCTGAGGTGGCTCGGATGCGGGCCGCTGGCCATCATGGTGTTGTCTGGGGCGGGAGGCACAGGGCATCTCCGTGTCTGTGCGTCCACAGAGAACAGTGCGCTGGTGGAAAGTGATGGTGTATACGTGTCAGTTTACATAGACATCTGTGATACGACAGGGGGAAAACAGCCTCTCTAGCAACAAACACGGGTTCCTTTCTCATAAAACGTTTACCTGTGGATAAGCGCGTGTGAGAGTGAGAATCGGGGGGCGCGGGAGCTCAGAGGTGCCCCTGGTGACGGTGATTCTGTGCCTGAAGCTAACAGGGGAGTCTCTAGTTGCTTCCCCGTGCCCTCCCTAACCTGGGTTTCAGGGCCCGCACCGTCTGGCCCGGCTCACCCACAGCCCGGCTCACTCACCACCCCCAGAGCATCCAGGCCACCGCGCGGCTGCTGGCCCGTCCCTGGGCGATTCCGGGTGCCCTGCTCTCCCTGGGGAGCCCCTTTTCCAGGAAGCTGGCTCACTGCCCGGGAATGGGCCACGCGCCTCCTTGGGTTCTGTCTCACCCTGCAGCCGCCCTGGCCACCAGGACATAGTCGCCTCTGTCCCTGCCTGTCCCTCGGCAAGCCCGGGCCCCGCGCACACAGGGACTCCGCAGACTCCCAGGACCGAGCGCAGCGGGCCTCTAAAATCGCTTTCCTTGTTTGCGTTTCTGGGGAAAACCTTGTTTACTAGACGTGCTCGCGGTGCACCTTCCTGTCCGCGTCCGGGGTGCCGGTCAGATGGGTAGGGTCCGCCCGCGCTCGCCCCGCCGGGCCATCCCCGCAGACTGAGCTCTCTGGGGCAGGAGGGGCACCTGGGAAGCTTCAGAAGCGTCCGATCCCCGGCAGCATGTTCTCTGCCGCTGGGAGTGGACGGCGGCCCGCGGGGNGCACCCCGCCGCTTTCACCGTGGAGGCCCTTGCCGAGCTGCCTCGGCTCCTCCCCGCGGTGTGGACTGAGCGTTTGCCCGGGTCTCCTGCGGTTTCCCTGCCCCTGCGGCCTGTGCGCTGCGGGCCCGGCCAGGAGTTAAGTCAAGCCCCCTGGGGCGCCCTCCCCTCCCCGCAGGGATTAAAGATTTCATGTGCGAGCTGTGCGGGAAGACGTTCAGCGAGAGGAACACGATGGAGACCCACAAGCTCATCCACACGGGTGAGCGGGGCGCCAGGCATGGGCAGACGGGCGGCCCCTAAAACAGCCCACCAGCGGTCCCCACCCCCCAACCTTCCAACGGGAGCAGCCCCACGTGCCGCGCCCCACCCTGCGGCCCCCACCTCGCCTGTGCCGTGGCCGTGGGGCGACCTGCTCATGCCCCGCACCTGTCTTCTTCTCCCGTGCGTGAGACCAGTGGGCAAGCAGTGGACGTGCTCCGTGTGCGACAAGAAGTACGTCACCGAGTACATGCTGCAGAAGCACGTGCAGCTCACCCACGACAAGGTGGAGGCGCAGAGCTGCCAGCTGTGCGGGACCAAGGTGTCCACCAGGGCGTCCATGAGCAGGCACATGCGGCGCAAGCACCCCGAGGTGAGACCCCACCCCTGCCCGGGGACCCCCACCCCACCCCCTCCCCCTGCCCGGTGCTCGCTGCCCCTGCCCGGAGACCCCACGGCACCGACTCGGGGATCCATCTCCCTCTCAGTGGAGCCACAATGCTTGAGGCAGGGCCGGGGTCTTCCTTCCCCTCTGACGTGCAGTGCCTGCACCTGGGAGGCGGGGAACGAATAAAGGAATAAATAGACTCTAACATATTTTTTGCTGACATTTTAAATTTTTAAAAAATTGATTTGTCTATTTATTTATTTTGAGAAAGAGAAAGCAAGCGGGGGGAGGGGCAGAGAGAGAGGATCCCAGGCAGGCTCCGCGCTGTCAGCACAGAGCCCGGCCGGGTCTCGATCCCACCGCGCCCATGAGGTCGTGACCTAAGCTGAAAACCAGAGTGGGAATTCAACCGCCTGAGCCACTGGGCTCCCCGCTAAGGTTAACTATAGATTGTGTTCTCGCTGGGATTCCAGCAGGGCCGGAGCCCACGCTGTTCCCCGCCCTCCGTCCCTCCCAGAGAGGCCGGTCCAGGGTGCGGGTGGGGGTCTCCAGGTGGCGTGGGGCCGGGCGTGGTGTTGGCTGGAGGGAGCAGCGGCATGCGCACCCGCGGACACTGGCTCTCCTGGGCTCTCGTTCCAGAGGAGGGTCTGGCGCGTTTACATCATTTGCCTGTTTGTTTTTCAGATTTTTATTTAAATTCTAGTTAACATACAGTGTGATATTGTTTTTAGGAGCAGAATAAATGATTCCTCACTCAGTACAACATCCAGTGCTCAGCACGACCAGCGCCCTCCTTCATATTCCCCTTCCCTCCATCAACCCTCAGCGTTTTCTCCTTCACACTCTCTTGTAGATGTTTCCGTCTGTCTTCACCCCCTTCCCATATGTTCATGTTTTGTTAAATTCCACATAGGAGTGAAATCATACGGTGTATCTTTCTTTGACTGACTTGTTTCACTTAGCATTATACATTCTGGCTCCATCCCCGTCATTGCAGATGGCAAGATTTCATTCCTTCTGATGGTTAAGTAACAGTGTATATACACACCACGCCTTCTTTGTCCATTTATCAGTCAGTGGACATTTGGGCTCTTTTCGCGGTTTGGCTATTGTTTGGACATTTGGGCTCTTTTCGAGGTTTGGCTACTGTTGATAGTGCTGCTATGAACAGTGGGGTGTGTGTGCCCCTTCCAATCTGTATTTTTGTATCCTTTGCGTAAATACTGAGTAGTGCAATTACTGGGCTGTAGGGTAGTTCTATTGTTAACTTTTTGAGGAACCCCCACAGTGTTTTCCAGAGTCACAGTGCCAGTTTGCACTCCTACCAGTAGTGCAAGAGGGTTCCCATTTCTCCGCATCCTCACCAACACCTTTTGTTTCCTGAGTTGTTAATTTTAGCCATTCTGACAGGTGTGAGGTGGTATCTCATGGTGGTTTTTGATTTGTGTTTCCCTGATGATGAGTGATGTTGAGCATCTTTTCATGTGTCTGTTGGCCCTCTGGATATTTTCTTTAGAAAAGTGTCTATTCATGTCTTCTGTCCATTTCTTAACTGGGTTATTTGTTTTTTGGGGTGTTGAGTTTGATAAGTTTTTATAGATCTTGGGTACTAACCCTTTATCTGGTATATCGTTAGCAAATATCTTCTCCCATTCTGTCAGTCACCTTTTAGTTTTGTTAATTGTTTCCTTCTCTGTGCAGAAGTTTTTCGTCTTGATGAGGCCCCAGTAGTTCGTTTTTGCTTATGTTTCCCTTGCCTCAGGAGACATGTCTAATAAGAAGTTGCTGTGGCCAAAGTCAAAGAGGTTTTTGCCTGCTTTCTCCTCTAGGATTTTGATGGTTTCCTGTCTCACATTTAGGTCTTTCATCCATTTTGAGTTTCTTTTTGTGTGTGGTGTAAGCAAGTGGTCCAAGTTCATTCATCTGCATGTCGCTGTCCCGTTTTCCCAGCACCATTTGCTGAAGAGACTGTCGTTTTTCCAGTGGGTATTCTTTCTTGCTTTGCTCAAAATTCGTTGGCCATGTAGTTGTGAGTTCATTTCTGGTTTTTGTATTCTGTTGCATTGATCTCTGTGTCTGTTTTTGTGCCAGTACCATACTGTCTTAATGATTACAGCTTGAAGTCCAGAATTGTGATGCCTCTAGCTTTGGTTTTCTTTTTCAGGATTGCTTTGGCTATTCAGGGTTTTTATAGTTCTGTACACATTTTAGGATTGTTTGTTCTAGCTTTGTAAAAAAATGCTGGTGGTATTTTGATAGGGATTGCACTGAATGTGTAGATTGCTTTGGGTAGTATCGACATTTTAACAATATTTGTTTCTCCTATCTGTGAGCATGGAATGTCTTTCCATTTCTTTTTGTCTTCTTCACTTCTTTTTGTAAGCTTTCTAGAGTTTTCGTAGTAGAGCTCTTCTTCGTTGGTTAGGTTTATTCCTAAGTATCTTATTGTTCCGGGTACAGTTGTAAATGGGATCAATTCCCTGATTTCTTTTTCTACTGCTTTGTTATCGGTGTATAGAAATACATCAGATTTCTGTGCCTCATTTTATATCCCGCTACTTTACGAAATTCATGTGTTAATTCTAGAAGTTTCTTGGGCGTGTCTTTTGGGTTTTCTACATAGAGTATTACATTGTCTGCAAATAGTGAAAGCTTGATTTCTTCATTGCCGATTTGGATGCCTTTTATTTTTTGTTGCCTGCTGAGGCTGGGATGTGTAGCACCGTGTTACATCGTAATGGTGACAGCGGACATCCTTGTCTTCTCGTTCCTGATCGTAGGAGAAAGGCTCTCGGTTTTTCCCTATTGAGGATGTTAGTTGTGGGTCTTTCCTATATGATCTTAATGATGTTGAGGTATGTTCCATCTCTCCCTACCTGTCAAGGGTTTTTTTTGTTTTGTTTTGTTTTTATTTCTAGGAGAGAGAGAGAGAGACAGTGTGAGCAGGGGAGGGTCAGAGAGAGAGGGAGTCACAGACTGAAACAGGCTCCAGGCTCTGAGCTGGCAGTCAGCACAGAGCCCGACGCGGGGCTCGAACCCACCAACCGCGAGATCATGCCCTAAGGGAAAGTCGGATGCTTAACTGCTTAACCGACTAAGCCACCCAGGCGCCCCTTGGGTTTTTATCAAGAATGGATGCTGTATTTTGTCAGATGCTTCCTCTGCATCTATTGAGAGGATTGTACGGTTCTTAGGGATCATATGGTTTTATTAATGTGACGTGTCATGTTGGCAGATTCACAAATATCGAACCACCTCGACAGCCCAGGAATGAGACCCACTTGATAGTGGGGAAGAGTTCTTTTAATGTCCTGTTGGTTTCGATTTGCTAGTATCTTGTTGAAAGTTAACTGAAAAACAGAACTAGAAACAAATGCAGGTGAAGAGGTATCAGATCACTCCGGGGGAAGACTTTCTAAGTGTAAGATCAGCGAAAAATGTCGCGAACACAAACATCTGTAGATTTGACTCTCTGAACAGCGTGCCACTTAGAACTTCCCTAGGCCGACAGGGTCAGCAGAGGGCGGACTGGAAATACGTGAGAGGTAGGCCTGTCACCAGCAGGTGTAAGCTGTTGGTATGTACTGATGGCCTCTCAGCAAGGGGGCTATCATGTATGAAGAACTGAGCATACGTGTGGAGAGGAAATCTGTGAGGTTCAAACCCACAGCAGACCATTCAGCTCCACCAAATCCCGGGAATGCAGATGTTAACTGAAACTGCCTTCCTTCGCGTCTTGGGTGAGCAGGAGCATTTTAGATGGAAGATGGCCGTGCTGGCTGGGACGCGTCGAGCACTGTGGCCAGCGGATGCGCCCCTGGGAGGTGGCGGGACGGTACTGTTCCGGTGCTATTTTGATAGGGATTGCAGCAGGAGAAGTGTGGCTAAGTTCCTGATAGCGTAGCAAGGGGCTTGGCTCCTGTGAACAGGTTCACAGAGAATTCTAATGGCCCTCATAAAGAAGAAGGATACGTTGTGTACATGATATACGTGTATAGTGTATACGGTACTGGTTCTGCCTATGAGTGCTCACCTGTGCAAAGTAAGTGATCGGGGCGCCTGGGGGGCTCACGTGGGTAAGCGTCCGATTCCTGGTTTCAGTCAGCTCATGATCTCACAATTCATGGGATCGAGCCTCGCGTCGGGCTCCATGCTGACAGCGCAGAGCCTGCTTGGGCCTCTCTCTCTCCCCCTCTCTGCCCCTCACCCGACCGGACTCTCTCCCTTGCTCTCTTTCTCTCAAAACAAATGAAATAAAATTTAAAAAAATAATAAAATAAGCGATCAGCGCAGAAGAGAAGACAGTATTGTACCATGGTCTCCTGGAGTTGAAGTTACGGGTGATTTCTTATCTTCATGTTCTCTCCATCTGTAAGAGTTTCTTTTAATAAACAAATTACTTTTGCAGCCACAACAGTACTGTCTGCCTTAGTTTGGGGACAGTGAGTGTCTCTTTTCCTTCTGGAGCCTCGCCTGGCCCCTGCTGCCGGTTCAGGACCCCAGCCTGAGCGCCGGGAGCCCTTTGGAGCTCTTCCTGTGCGGATGGGACACCCCCCCCACCCCCCCGAGCTCTACTTCATTCCCCTTCCAGCGCGGCCAGGGCTTTCACCTTGCAGAGCAGTCGGGTTGCAGGAGCCCGAGGGTCGGTGTCTCCTTGACTGACAGCTGTCGGCCACGGCGACATCCCGGTGGCTCAGGGGGGGCGCTGCAGCCTCCCCAGCCCACGTGAGGAGTCTGGGGTGTGAGCGAGTTCTCTGTTGCTGCATGAGTTTATGTAGTTACGGGGGCTAACAAAGAGTGCAGAGGTGGGTTTTCACAGGCCGGGCGTGTGACAGGGGCTGCTGGGTGCAGAGAGAGGCTTTGGTTCACGGAGGGGCGCTCGGCGAACGCTTTTGTCCAGAGAGTCCTTTTACGGGGGCGAAAGATCACTTCCTAAGTACCTGATCACTGTGCAGCGTCTCCTTTCTGTGCCTGCTTCTCAGGTGGGGGCGGCGTTACGCACAGCCCACCCGAGCACGCCCGCCCCGGGCCAGGCAAGCCTCCCGGAAGGGCGACTGCCAAAGGGCAGAGGAAGTACGGCCGCGGCTCTTCTGTTCCCTGCGGTGGCCCTTCTGTTCCTGGCTCTTGTTCCTCGAGGCTTCGGCCTGTTCTCCGTGGGCCACACACATGTCGAGCCGCTGCCGGGGAGCCCTGGGAAGCCAGCCACACAGGATGTGTCTCTCCGTCCTGAACGTGACAGTCTAGGGTGGGACATAGAGGGGAGAGTAGGAGGTGGACGAGGTAAAGTTGTTGCAGGAAGCGCAGCACGTGGAGGAGGGGGTGACCCCAAACAGAATGGTGGGGGGAGGACCCCTGGGTGGGCTTTGCTGTGGTTGTTCGTGCTGCCACCGAGACCGGGCTGCATGACAGTGTGTGTGTCAGCAAGGAGGTGGTGGTGGTGGCGGTGGTGACGGTGGTGGTGGTGGTGGTCTCCATGACGGTAGTTGTGACGATGGAGATGGTGATGGTGGCAGTTGTATGTATCATGGTGATGGTGGAGGGGGTGGCAGTGGGGTTGGGATGACGGTGATGGTGGTGATGGTAGTGGCCATGGCAGCGGTGGTGGCAGTGGTATTGATGGTTGTCATGGTGATGGTGCAGGGTGGTGCTGGTGGTTGGGGTTGTCATGGTGATGGTCGTGGTGGAGGTACCAGCGACAGTGGTAGAGATCAGTCAGTGGCACTTTGAGACTTCTACTCAGCCCTTTGCGAGCATCACGGTCTAGATCTGTGCTCAGTGCTGATGAGAGTCACGCTCGTCTCTTCAGAGCCGCAGTCAGTATTTGTGTTGACTTAAGCGCACAGCGGCCCCCTGGGTTCCGTCCTTCCGGAGGAGGGCCAGCCTGGGCTCTGAACCCCAGTTCCCCGCTGTCTTTCTTGAATCAGCCACACCCACCGTGTATAGTCTGTAATTTTCACTTTCCTCTAGTTGGGCAAAAACGTAAAGGTGCTTGCAAAGCCATTTGGGCAAAGAAGCCTTCAGACAGACTCACGGTTGTCCCCGATCTTCCGTAGTTTTTCCACGCTCATTCCCTTCTCTTGGGACTCCCCTTTACCAGGCCTTCCTGGGAACCCCGTTCTCTCCGCACTCACGCCGCACTGTCCCACGTAGGATCTAATTCACTCCGTCACCACGGTAGCAGGTGACCTGGCTTGTGGAAGAGAATCGGGGGCAGGACACCCCTGAACCATGGGGGTATGGTGGCCCCAGTGGCAGTGGGTGACAGCATGGGGGTCTGCAGTGTGGCTCATGGAGGGAAGGTGGGGGCGAGGGGCTGCCTCATCACAGAGTTGACAGGAAGTTCCCATACCTGTGTCAAGTTCAAAAGCAGCGTTTAAAGTAGAAATGTTTCATTTTTGGTAATTGTCCATGGGACAGGTTTGCTGTTCGTATCCAACCCTGCTCTGCTCATGGTTGAACTAACAGAAGATTGACAGAAAAGTCACTTACGGGAGGGTATGGTGCGGGGCAAAAAGAGGCAGAAAGGAGAGTCTCCACGCTCGGGGGGGGGAGAAGTGGGTGTGCGATGCCACGCGGGCAGGTGTGCCCCTCCCACCCCTGCATGTAACCCCCTCTCAGAAACTGGAGAGGCGCGGAAACAGGGGTGAGGGAAGGAAGAGCCGGGGCAGGACGACGGGGTCAGCTGCCGGGGCGGCGTCCCCGGGCTCACCAGCTGTGCCCACCCGTAGGTCCTGGCCGTGAGGATCGATGACCTGGACCACCTCCCAGAGACGACCACCATCGATGCCTCCTCCATCGGCATCGTCCAGGTGCGCATCGGGCAGGTGCGGGGGGCGGCGGGGAGAGGGGCGGAGGGGCCCACGCGGGTGCTGTGAGGAGCCTTTGGGCAAGCCCCCAAGTCCGCCTTGCCTTTCACAGGCGTCTCTCGTTTTCTAGTCGGTTCTCTCTCCCGAGGCTGTTTGAAATGTCTCCTAGTTTCTGTAATGTTTCTGGGACTTCAGTTTTCTCAGTACTGATGTATCTCATTCTAGAGAATAGACAGTAATATTCAAGTTCTCCGGAGGAAACCGTATTGGCAGGGGGTGGGGGCGTCTGGGCAGAGACAAACTTAGGTTGATTTTAAGGAATTGGCTCATGTGGTCATGGAAGGTGGTAAGTCCTAAATCTGCAGGTTGGGTGGGCGGCTGAGACCCAGAGAGGGTTCGTGCTGCAGCTGGGGTCTGAAGGCTGCCTGGAGGCACAGGTCCCTCTTCCTCAGGGCCCTCAGGTTTTCCTCTTAAGGCCTTCAACTGATTGGATGAGGCCCACCCATACTAGAGAGGATCATCTGTTTTACTACTGGGTTGTAGTGCGTGAGCCCAGGAAGGCCTGTGGGGCCCCAGAGGCCCGCGACCCACGTCCAGCCCCTCCAAGGGTGATCCCACGATGGTCTGGCCCGGGCAGGCTTCCTCTGGGTCTGTCACGGGGTAGCATCATGTCGCGTTAGATGCATGAGCGGCCCAGGAGACGTGGTCGGGGACCAGTCTGGAGAGCCTTGCCGGCCACCGCCGCCCAGTGGCCTCTGTGATGCTGAGCCCAGTCGTGGCATCAGCCTGGATCAGGAAATCGGTCACAGTGTGCCAGCGGACCCAGGACAGGTCCCCGGCATGGCTGGCCACCATTGCTGTCCCCAGAGGAGATGACCATGAAGTTCTCTCCAACCCGTCTTGATGATCCAAGTGTTTCTTTGGTGCGCTTGCTTCAGCCGGGGGGTGGGAGCATGGCCGTGAGAGGCATGGCAGCCTCGGCCGAGCTCACCAGGCTGAAACACCGTTCACATTCCGGCACAAAATGCGGCCTTTTAAAATAAGACTTATGTGTCATTTTCATCGCTTCGTAAAAGAAAGTGAACCCAGTGGGAACACAGCTCAATCCCCAAGGTGCAAGTGAGCATTCACACCGCAGTCACTGTTTCTGTGGCAGCGTGGTGGCCTGGGGAGATGTCCATGCGGTGCGGGGGCCCCTGTGGCTGGTCTGGGGATGCGACCCGGTGAGCGGGACGTCGCTGGGCCTTCTGTTTCTGCAGCCCGAGCTGAGTCTGGAGCAGGAGGAGCTGGCGGAGGGCAAGCACGGGAAAGCCGCCAGGAGAGCCCACAAGAGGAAGCAGAAGCCAGAGACCGAGGCGGTGGGGGCCCCGGTGCCCGAGGAGGCTGCCTTCAGCGAGTACTCGGAGAAGGAGCCCGTGCTGTCTGGTGTCGGGGACGAGACCGACTCCGCGGTGCAGAGCATCCAGCAGGTTGCGCCCCCTTTCCGCCAGTCGCGGGCCCCACACGTGCTCCTGTGAACACGCCTGACACGGGGGCGGCCCTGTGGTGGCCCATGGCTCACGTGGCATTAATCCCGGGAGCTCGTGCCAGCAGCGCGTCCCAGCTTAGACCTAGACGTGACTGTGGAGGGCGCGAGGGACGGCCGCCCCCGCCTGGCTGGGGATTGGGCTGTTCCTGGGAGGTTAGGAGTGGCCCCCATGTGGTCGTTCGTTGTGGAAGTGGGGCCCCGCCCCTGCAGAGATGCAGAGACTCTCTGCCCCCGGGGAGGGATGCTGGGGGGACCCCAACCCCAGGGAGGGATGGAGGTAACCACTCCAGGGGGGGATGTGAGAAGCCAGCCTTTTCCCGGAAGCCTCCAGTTTGCTCAGCATCAGCACTTTGGTTTGGAGGCTCCCAGATCTCCCATCAATGTGTGTCCGGTGCCCGGTTTGGGTACTGATTGCAATGGCGCACATCTTGAGTTTATTTGTAAAGTTTTTTTTTTTTTTAATGTTTTACTTATTTCTTAGGAGAGAGAGACAGCATGAGCAGGGGAGGGTCAGAGAGAGAGGGAGTCACAGACTGAAACAGGCTCCAGGCTCTGAGCTGGCAGTCAGCACAGAGCCCGACACGGGGCTCAAACCCGCGAACCGCGAGATCATGACCCAAGCGAAAGTCGGATGCTTAACCGACTAAGCCACCCAGGCGCCCCACGTCTTGAGTTTATTTGGCCGTTCGCCCCTGTCCTGCTTCTTCTTGAACTTGTGTGCGCCTGCGCCTCCGTACAGTGCTTCGTGGTCGGCGTTCTCGTTAACCCACAGCACGGCGCGGGGCTGCAGTGACCGGGACAGGCGGGCCGCACCTTCTGTCCTCATTACTCCTTTTCCCCGGCCTCCTCTAGCCCGGGACATACTGTCCTCAGGCCTCGCCACTGGGCCCCCTGATTGCGTCTGTGTCCTGCTGCGCCCTTTCACAAGAATTCTATTTTCTGGGGCAAAATTAACCCTGTTTAATCTTTCACCACAAGATGGTTGCCTCCCCGTCTGGGCAGGTGTAGGGTCACCCCACGTGCCATGATGGCCTCTGTCATGAAACGCCGTGTGAAGCTCGGTGGCCGTCTGCTTTGCGGACACTCCTGACCGTTTTCTGTCATGTGTGACTCTTGCAGGTGGTGGTGACGCTGGGCGACCCAAACGTGACCACCCCATCGAGCTCCGTTGGCTTGACCAACATCACCGTGACCCCCATCACCACGGCTGCTGGGACTCAGTTTACCAATCTGCAGCCTGTGGCCGTCGGGCACCTGACCACCCCCGAGCGCCAGCTGCAGCTGGACAACTCCATTCTGACCGTGACCTTTGACACGGTCAGCGGCTCGGCCATGCTGCACAACCGTCAGAACGACATCCAGATCCACCCGCAACCGGAAGCCTCAAACCCGCAGTCCGTGGCGCACTTCATCAACCTGACCACCCTGGTCAACTCCATCACGCCCTTGGGGAGCCAGCTTGGAGAGCAGCACCCGCTTACGTGGCGGGCGGTGCCCCAGGCCGACGTCATGC
>NW_027528796.1:3956455-3981704 GCF_008692635.1 Crocuta crocuta
CCCCAGCAGCAGGTGCCGGCCGAGCCCCAGCCGCAGATGTACAGCTACTGAGCCCAAGCGCCCAGAACTCACACGGGGCCCTGCACACAGGTGTTCTTGTCTGCATCTGAGACTTGTTTGCTGGATACCAAACCGAGAGAAGAGAATCGTCATTGCGATGTAAGTAAGGGTGACAGCTTTGCAGAATCCTCTCCAGACCCACCCCCCTGGAAAGCGTCGGCACCTGACCGCGAGCCTGGGGGTGACCCCTGGCAAAAGTTGCACGCTTGAGTGTTTTGGCCCGTGCCCGGCACACCGCCGCCCCTGACGGACGCGGGGTCGGGGCGCGCGAGGTGAGTGGTATGTTACGAGGAACGTAAGCGGCTCGCAGCTGTCCTTTCGCCCCCCCCCCCCCCCCCCCNCCACGGGGCCACGCGCTGCAAGGAAACGCCGTTTTTGCCTCGCTTCTGAGTCTTTCTGACGAATGAGCAGATAGAAGTTAAAGTGACGCTTATTTTTCTTCTTTGAAATTTGAGTTGAGGCAAATTCGTTGGGCTGGAGACGTGTGAGGAGGTGTCCCGTGGTCGCGGACCCCCCCCTCAGTTCGTCACGGGTGAGGGGTCCCTGGAGGTCGCTGACTCGGCCCTGAAAGGCCTCTTTGTAACATAACGACGGATTCCTTTTTAGTATCGGTTTTCTTTTTTTTTTTAACTTTATTTCGAGCACATATTATGTATCCGGGACTTAATCGTCGTTTTTTATTTTTAACGCGCTAAAGTCGTTTGCACTGTAGGAGCGTCGGTCCACATCCAGTTCTGCGCCGCTGCCCCAGTGCCAGGGACAGGCCACCGTGTAGGACAAGTAAGTCCCGTGCTGTCCCCCCCTGGTGGCCCCCGCGGAGCCGGCTCAGGATGCTCCGCCATCCAAATATATTTATTACGGCTGAGGCTCAGCCAAATCCGCTGAAGAACAGCGAAGAAATTCACATTTTCTTTCTGTTCCAACTGAATTCCAAAGGTTGATTTGCTTCAAGACCAATTTTCTGTAAAAACCTGGAAGGGGCTCGGCTCTTCACAGTGGAAGAGTCCAGGTGTTTCTGAAGGACGGCTGCTGCCCTTTCCTGCCGGGCGGTCGTGAGAGCGGAAGCGTCCGCTCATTACGTAGAAGCGTTAATGGCCTTCGAGCGTGCCATCTCTGCATCCCCGGGACACATGCTCCCACACGTGAACGCGTGTCAGAGGCGGTGGCCCAGGCTCACACCCGCCTGCCACTCAGTTGGGGAAACAGGGACGGTTTTTAGTCTCCTGATGCTTTTTAATGCTGTGCAAAATGAAATGAAAAGTCTGCCTTACTGTGGCCTTGATTGCTCTTTGTCACACACCCTGTGTTATTTGGGAGACCGTCTGGAAGGAACGATGATGCATCAGTGGTGGACATCTGAAGCCAGAGGCATTAGCGCCGCCTGGGAGGCCAAGGACCGTCCCTTCTGCAAATGCAGCGGCCTCGGCTCTTATCTTCATTCTGAGCAGCGAGATGCCGAGGACGGGGCTAGAGTTCGTTTCGTGCAATACGTGCCCCTAGAAGTAAGGAAACCCGTCCCCCACGCAGCACGCAAGAGGGTCCCCGGAGTCCGCACCTTCGACACAGCTCCGTCACACTCCCGTCTCCCGCCTGCAGTGGAATCAATAGCAGGAGATCGTTTGACTTTTTAATTTATGATAATTATTTTTATGTTATTTATGTATATGATTAACTGCTTTATACACAATAATTTCATCACATGAACTTGGGCTAGGAGTGATGTGTTTTCTAAGATCCTGTCCTCATTGTCCAGATATAAGCCGTCCCGATACCCACGGGGCCATCAAGAGCCAAGGTCCCTGATGTATTAGGAAAAAAAAAAATCACGGAGTTTTTTTTGACCAAGTGAAGAATACAAACACGATTAAACTTCTTTCAGCCTTTATCTCTTATCCCTCTTCCCTGTGAAATAAAGGCCTTTTAAATCACAGTTTTATTTTTTTAAAGACATTGTGTTTGTGCCTCAAGAAAGGACGCATCGGGCGTTGTTAAGGTCCCGGCGTAGGCTGCGCGGCCTGGTGCGGCCCCGTCGTGCGCTCCCCCACACAGATGTGGAACGATCCTTCATGTAGTACCTGGTTAGAGCCCCACAAAAATCAGATTTGCTCCTGAGAGTCCAGCAGACATACTTGGTTTTCCTGGGGTCACTGTCTGAGGCCAGATAGGCTTGTGTTGTCCTGAGCAGTTGCTATGAATTTGCATTTAGAAGAGGCTGGGAAGCGGGAAAAAAAAAAAGAAGCCGCTCAACCAAAAGAGTCATTGACTGTAGATTGTTGTGCACTCATGTCACTGTTTACTGACAGGAAGTATTTAATATTTTAACCGACCCAGGGGCGCAACTGTATCCGTAGGGCATCAGATCAAGCCGCCATGGCCACCCAGCTCCGTGAGTCCATGCCGGGTGTCCTAAGTTAAGCGATCGCGAGAACTTCCCGTGGACCCGCGGGCTTGTAAAGGTATGTGGTTCTGGGCCACGTTCACGGTGTGACTCACAGAGCTGGATCCCAGGCCACCGCCGGTTAACGGGACCTGTGTGCCCCGTGGCGGGAGGAGACTGGGTCCCCGGAGGGCACTTACGCGGACTCGCCCCCTGCGCCAGGTGCCACCTCACTCTGTCGGGCAGGAGACCGCCTTGGAGAATCCCGGCTGCAGGAGGGAGGGTCACGGACCTGGCACGTCCTTTCTGGCCACGGCGTCTGAAGGCATGAAGCTCTGGCTTCTCAGCACGAGGCGGCCTCAGTGACTTCCCCATGGGGTTTGAAAGGCATTAAGACTGTTCCACGAAGTCGAGTGTATATCATGTCCCATCGACTTGTATAATAAATAAAAGGTGCGGTGACCCGTGTGTTTCCATTGCTGGCCCTCTGCTCAGACTGCCTGTTCTGAGTGGTCCACATGCTCAGTGTATTTGGAGAATTGTCCCTGCCGTCGACCGCATCTTGATTTCTGTCCAGCCCAGAACCTGCTCACTGTCCGGAGTATTTGAAAGGTTCCCAGAGACACTGAGGTATCAGAAGCTCTCACAGGGATCTAAAATACAGACAACAAAGAAGGTGCGGGTCACAACTTGGGCAAAGATCAGGAGAGAACGGACGTGAGAAAGAAGTAGCCAGAGAGGGGAAAACTTGGGCGAGGCGTTTCTTCAGACAGCTGGCCAGGAACCGTGCCTTATTTTATTGATCACACATTAAATTGTATGTTCCCATTTGTTACGATAGTCATTTTAAAGTTCTGAAGCCCCTAAAGTATCACCCAGTCTTTCGGGGTTGGATGATGAGAGCCTGTCCTAGATGCTTTCATCCAGTTTTAGGTAGTTTCCGGTAGCAGCTGATTCTGTCAGTGAATAGAGTTGGTTCAGCTGACATTGGACATTGTGAGCACCTTCCTGTAGGGGCCAGACTGACACGTCCTCTCTCGCACAAGCAGCCTCTCCGCACGCTTCAGCGGAGGTGGGGTTAGTCCCCGTGCAGACACACTTGGCTGATTGGTCCCTCCTGTGCTGCTTTGTGACACACAGACACCCAGAAGCCATTTGCTCTGCTAACGGCCACATGACGTGCCGGAAACTAACAGCATCGATCTGTGAATCGTCCCTCCACATGCCCTGAAAACAAATTCCCATAGAAAGGGGGGACCCAAGGGCAGCGACACCCAAGGGGTCCTGGCGCTGGAATGACAGGGACGAATGTGCGTGCCTGCGTGGTGCTGCCGCGGGCAGAATAATCCAGAAGTGGCCCTAGGAGACTGATGAGGAGCTGGGGCAGCCCTGTTCCCCACAGTCTCCGGGTGCAGGCAGCTGGTGTTTGCAGACAACACCTGGGGGAGCACAGAGGCCCCCCTTCCATCAGGAGGGAGCCCCACGGAGGAAGGAGCCCCACGGAGGAAGGTGTCCCGTGGGTGGGGAGTAGACCCAACCTGTGTCTTCACAGAGAGCCCCGCCCAGCACACGAGCCTGGGAAAAGAGGAGGTGCCTGCTGCACGTGAGGTGCTCCACCCCCGGGGGCTGGTACCTCGCAGCTCGGGTGACAATCTGGAGCTTGGCCGGAACCCCCCAGCTCCCCTCCTCTCCCGAGTGTCAGCCACAAAATGGAGCCACAGCATAGCGAGGGAAGGGGAGGGGACTGTCTAGATCAGCAAGGCTGACTGTGCTGGGGTGGGGGTGGGGGCGGGGACATGGGTGTGCTGGATGTCATCTAGCCCGTGGGGTTTGTGACCCCCAGCCCCAAAGCTGCCCCTCTCCTACTGTGTCCGCTCACAGCTGACGGCCCCGTCCATGAAGTCAGCCAGAGCCAACCTGGATGTCTCCCTGCGTCCGCGTGGACGTCTGAGTGGTCAGGGACCTGTGAGGATTCGCCGTACCTGGAACTGTTCCCCACTCCAGCTTCCCAGCGGACAGCCCCCTCAGGGGCCACCCAGCCCCTCCACCCCACCCCTGTTCCCGGGAGTCACTTCTCCATGCCACCTCAATGGCCCCTGTAAGGATGCCTTCCATCGTGTCATCCGTGCACAGAGTCCAGTGTCCTCCAGCGGATTCTAAGTGCTGTCTGCACACAACCCGATCCTTTTTTTAAAAATTATTTTTGCAAGAGACAGAGCACAAGAGGGGAGGGTCAGAGAGAGGGAGACAGAATCTGAAGCAGGCTCCAGGCTCTGAGCTGTCAGCACAGAGCCCGATGCAGGGTTCAAACCCACAAATGGTGAGATTATGACCTGAGCCTACACTTAACTGAGCCACCCAGGCACCCCTAATTTTTTTTAATGTTTATTTGTTTTTGAGAGAGAGAGACAGAGCACAGGCAAGGAAGGGGCAGAGAGAGGGGGAGACACAGGATCCGAAGCAGCTCCAGGCTCCCAGCTGTCAGCACAGAGCCCAATGCGGGGCTCAAACCCACGAACTGCAAGATCATGACCTGAGCAGGAGTCGGATGCCTGACTGACTGAGGCGCCCAGGCGCCCCCACCCCAATCCTCTGTGGCTCCAGGCCTGCGGGGGCTTGCCCTGCCTCCGTCCAGCACTGCCCTCTGGGGGTTCTCTGCACCTGATTAACATCTGCGTGCGTGTCAGATCTCGGCTCAGATGTCACTTCCTCAGAGAAGCCTTCCGCAATCCTCCAGAAGCTAGAGTTTCCCATGCTGATAGGCTGCGTGCTTGCGGCATGGCACGCCTCAGTCGGTGATGACACTGAATGCTCGCCAGGGAGCCTCTTTGCTGCTCTCTGCACTTCCTGCTCTTCGGTGAGCTCCAGAAGGAGGGGTCTGTGCTGTTTCCCTCATCATTCTGTCAATTTCCCCAGAGTCCGGCCAGCACAGGAAAGCCTGAAGCATAGTTAAGATTAATGACAACTGTGGAGTCACATCCCTGGCCAGCGTAGTCTGATGTGTGGTTTGTGTGGCCTTGTAGGACATACTGTGGACCGAGCGCTGCTGTGTGCTCTGTTCACGTACCATGTGCTCCTATCCGACGGGACTCTGTCTCCTGTAATACTTAGAAAACCCCATTTGGTCAGAATGGGCTGTTTCTGCTGCAGTAACAAACAAACCTGAAGTCTCAGCAGCTAAAACAGCCGATCTCCTTCCTGCCAAAGCTGTGTGAGTCCTGCAGGCTCCTTCCTCTGGCACCAGAGAACAACACCCCACACACACACACACACCCCTCCCCGGCCATCTCCCGGGTCTCTGGTTGTCATGGCAAAGGGAGAGAAGAACCCTGGAGGGCCTCACGCCTGCAGTTCTCTGATCTAAACACTCCTGCTTCTGGCCAAGGGGGGCTGGGGATGATTTTACCCTCCAATATGGAAACGGCAAAGCCAAGGAAGTACATGACACAAGGGGACTGAAGCCTTTGGCACAGAGGGAAGGGCAGTGGTTCCTGAGAGTGAAAAGCAGTGAGGCAAGTCCTGCCATGCCCAGCTTGCAGCCCGAAGCCCAGGCAGAGGATGGCTGCCCTCTGAATTGACGAGGTGGACCTAGGGGTCCAGGAAGGCCCAAGCGGCTAGAGCTTTCCAGGCAGAGGCCCCGAGACAGAGCTGTACAGAGAGAAGACTCCAGAGACCAGCAGAGCCTCCCCGGTGCATCTTCAGCTGAGCGCTGACAGTGCAGCACCTCCCACCACACAGAGCGAGAAACCTCAGAATTTGGGGGACTTGAACTTGGTGCAGAGTTCTCAGAAACATTGTGTGTAAGTGTCATGGGAAGCCAGCCCTAAGCTTGGCCCTGGTCCCACTTAGCAAAGCTTAAAAGTAAAATATGAAAGGATCAACTATTTCCAAAATACCTTGACTGAGTCCCAGAACAAAGCTGAGTCTATTTTATAGGAACACAAAAACATCCAGCCCCCAGCAGTGTAACATGCCTGAGGGCAGCTGATCAAAAATTACCAGGCTATGAAGAATCAAGAAAATATGACCCGTGATGAGGAGCAAAATTAATAAAAAACCAGCTCAGAAATGATAGAGTTACTAGACAGGAGCATTCAAAGAGTGAATTTAACAGTTTTCCATATGTTCAATAAGCTAGAGGGAGAACTGATCATGTTAGAGGCACAGAAGATGTGGGGTTTGAGTGGGTTTTTTTTCCATTTTAAAAATTTATTTGAGAGCAGGGGGAGAGGGGCAGAGGGAGAGAGAGAGAATCCCCAGCTGGATTGGGATCCCACATGGGGCTGGATCCCACAACGTTGGGATCATGACCTGAGCCAAAATCAAGAGTCAGCTGCTCAACCAACTGAGCCACCCAGGCGCCCTATGGAAGATGTGTTTTTTAAAAACGGATCTAACTGAACTCCTAGAGGTGAGGCTTCAGTGATGACATGAAAAATACACTGGATAGCATTAACAGACAGTCAGACTCAGCAGAAGAAAGGATCAGTGAACTTACAGCAACAAAATCCATTCAAAATGAAATGTGCAAAAAAGGCACCCAGGGGAAAAACTGAACAAAGCGTCCGTGAGCTGTGGGACATCTTCAGGCAGCCTTATGTATGTGGTATTTGAGTCCTTGGAGAGTCCTCAGAGAGGGCAGAGGAGAGACTGAAAAGATATCTGAAGAAATCATGACCCTAATTCTTCTAGCTTGGAGGAAAACGATAAACCCACATATTCAAGAAGCTCAATGAATCCCAAGCACAAGACCATGAAGAAAACCACGTCAGGACATATGATAACCAGATTGCTTAAAAACAGTGGCAAGAAAAAAAGCTGAGAGCATCCAGAGGAAAAAGACACATGACATACAGGAGAACAAAGACAGGGCTGATACCTCATCAACATGGCGCCAGCCAGAAGCCGGGGAGCAGCATCCTTGAAATATTGAAGGAAACAATCAACATAACTTCTATACCTAGCAAAAATGTCTTCCCAAAAAAGGTGGCTAAAGAAAGACTTTTCAAACACAGAGAGGCTGAAAGAATTAGGCACCACAGCACCACAGCAATCCTAAAGGAAACCCTTGAGCAGCCAGAAGACACCAGCGGACAAGAAATCTTCATTATGTTAAATGACGACTTAATGGAAATGCAAACAGAAAAGATGTTTATGTGACACAGTTCTGTAAGTCTTAGGCCTAAAGTTGCAGTACATTTTTGAAGACCCTGAGGTACCTATCAGTGTTCAAGTATACCAGCTGGGGAAATATTACTGTACCCTAGTTGGTTTCAAAACATCATATTCTGTGCACTGCCTCCCACACCCCAATCAGTGCTCTATAGCTTTCTAGTATCGTCCCTGGAATGGGGGATACTAGAATTGGAGACTCTTGATGGGTGAAATGAAAGAATAATAGAAGTTACCAATAAATACCACAGTGGAAAAAAAATACCCATGCCTCATGTTCTTAGTCTCTTGGTGTCCCAAGTAAAGATCTTTCTCAGCAGCAGGTTGTCTCTTTGGTAGGCTGGACCTTGATTTTCCTACTTCTTTAGAAACAACTGAAATATATGTCACTAGATTTTTAGTTTTTACGTATATCTTGTAAGCATCAGTAAAAGCATGTAACCGAAATGAATTGTATTTAAATACCCAACATATTAATTTAGGACAGAAAGAGTAACAGCCTATTGTCCTGACTCTTTGTTCAGGTATACTTTTTTTTTTTTTTTAGTGTTTATTTTTGAGACAGAGAGAGCTAGAACACGAGCGAGGGAGGGGCACAGAGAAAGGAAGACAGAATCTGAAATGGGCTCTGGGCTCTGAGGTGAGGGGCTTGAACTCATCAACCATGAGATCATGACCTGAGCCGAAGTCGAACGCTCAACCGACTGAGCCCCCCAGGCGCCCCTGAGCAGGGACTCTATTAACATTAGCTCAGTTAACCCCCTCCCACCCCCACCCCCGTCATGATGCTCTGAGATGGCAGTCATCTCATGGGATGATGTGGGGTTTGTCAACCAAAGAGTTTACCTCCTTGGAGTAAGATATCATTAGATACCATTTTCTTAATGGTTCTGTAATGTCAGAATTGTGGCATTGGGTTTCTTCCCTTGTGTTTAGAACAATGTCAGAACTTTTAGAGAGCTTGTGTTTTGAGAAGCTGCTAGCCCCCTACTTGGGCCAAATAATCCTTTCAAAAGAACAATGTCGGTGTGCATAATCCACATTACAGCTCCTGATTAAGAGTGTCCCACCAGGATTTATCAGAATGTTCCCGAAATAACCAGCACCTGAATGTAACACCTAACAGACCGATTTTTTTCCTTTTTAGTTTAAAACGCTACAAGAAAAAAAAATTAAATGACTTTCCTGGCTCCTGTTGGTCATCCGTGGCTCCCACAAGGAGCTTTCTCACTGTGGCTATAATTAACCCCCCACGTCAGCCCTGCCTCCAAGTGAAGTCAAAGCCTAAATATTTCAACTGGTTCCTCACCAGCCGCAGTCAGAATCCTGACTCCCCGGGGCTTGCCCTCACCTCTAGTTTACAAAGTAAATTGCTGTGAGAACTTCTGTCTGGTGGACAGCTCATCCCCGGCTCCAGTGACTCAGGGCTGAGCCTGGCGTCTTTTTCCTCACCTCGGGACCAGCTCAAGTTTTACAGCCCTCAGCTGCAGTTCGACACCATCATTTCAAACCAAGAACAGAAATGTGGCTAAACTACCCCAGACGTGATTTATTTTATTAATGAAGCAAGGGGAAGAAGATTTCACAATGTCACGCAGTCACGTGAGTGTTATTGTCCCAAAGCGTCCTTGTGCTGGATACTTCAAGGTAGTTCCTCTTGTTCTGTCTGGATTACAGCCTGTGCCTCCTAACTCCCCACTCGGTAAACCCACCAACTAACTCCTTACGCAGCCCTCATCCTTGCGTTTTCGCCAAATGTGTTCTCCGCTCCGAGTCCCCTCCAACTCTTCCGGGGTTGCAGATAGCGATGGTAAACTCTATAAATGATTATTCTGCTCGTTCTAGTTAAGGGCCTTCCTGACGAGGGCTGTGCGTGTTGTGGAAGTCTGGTGACTTAGAGAGTCTGAATCGTTTCACTTAAACATGACAAGTGCCCAGAGTTTCTAGAAGTTATTGACTGTCGTCCTGTCTGTGGCAATAAAGTTCGTGGGTCGTCCCTGAGATGGTCGTTGTTGGAAATGCTCACTTTCCCAGGAGTGATAAAGTAGGAGTGAGTTTGCGCCGGCTTCCTGTGATCTGACACAGGGAGACTGGATGGGTACAAACCACCGCGGGGCCACGAGTAGGGGTGCAGGTACATCCCTGAACCATCCGTCCAGAGAGCATTGCTCAGACGGGTCCTTGCTGGCGCCGTAATACCAGATGCAATGGCGAAGCTGAGGGGAAACTACCTGTTGCTCATCATAGGCTCTATTTTTTAATGTACATGAATAATAAGCTTGTTTTTATGCAGCCTAAACGCCATCTCTTGCGCTTGCCAGGAAGCAGTTCATTGTGCGTTTCTGTGGTTTTATTTTCTACCAAGCCTGTTACTCCAAAAGACTCTGAACTTCTCCGACGATCAGTTTTCCCGGGGAATTTAAATTTTTGACCAATCAGGCATCCAAAGCATTGTGGTTACATCGAAATATGAATGTGTTTTGCGAACTTCAGATAATAAGTTTGTGAAGATACTCAAATCCGTTACCATCCCTTCAGGACCAGCTGGGTAATGAATGTCTCTGGCTTCTGTAGCTTGTCACGCCCTATAGCACGGAGGCTCTGCATCCCTCTTCCCTTCCATCTATGACGTACACAGAAGGCTCCACTAGACAAAGGCTGTAAATATTGCTTAAGTGAATAATCTTCCTTTCACTCTTTAGAATGCCCTACCAAGAGTAATGGTACCTTAATCACAGCCAGGAAATCATCACCCAGTTGAAGGAGGTCGTTTTATAATCTGCAACACATGCCTGTAGGGCGGGGATCACGCCCTCAGGAAAACGTTCTGGCTCATTCTTCTTGTCCGGGAAAGTTCTCCAAAATGGTTACGATTTTCATCTCGAGAAACAATAGATCCAGAACACAGGTAAGTCAATGGCTATTTTTTTTTAACGTTTTATTTATTTCTGAGAGAGAGACAGGCAGCATGAGCAGGGGAGGGTCAGAGAGAGAGGGAGACACAGAATCGGAAGCAGGCTCCAGGCTCTGAGCTGTCAGCACAGAGCCCGACGCGGGGCTCGAACCCGTGAACTGTGAGATCATGACCTGAGCCAAAGTCAGACACTTAACCGACTGAGCCACCCAGGCGCCCCAGGCTATTTTTTTTTCTAGTTGACGAATGAAATATCCTTGCAAAATATCTTTTTTCTATAGTCCAGATTTAATTAGGATATTCAAAGTATGAAGTTTTGAAGGTTTCTGCACCACAGTACTATGCTTTAAATTGGTACTTCCTTTCGAATATGAAGGCGAGGGCGTGGGGGGGTGGGGGTGACTGTGTATCCTGGACGCACAGCTGCTCTGGGCAGATCGACAGGTCATCCCTAAGTAATCAGTGCCGTGCGGTAGGGCCTTGGGTAACTTCCAGAGCTGAACGGGCAGGACCATGACATCAGCACCACACGTCATCATCCTGCAGGGAAGCGTCAGGCTACAGAGTGAGGATCAGTGTCGGAAGGGCTGGGAAGGCAGGCTGGTGCCCTCACCCTTGCAGGCCACGTTCATGCTCACAGCCTTGCTCACCCTCCTCCACGCCCCCCACCCCCGGCTGCCACTGGGGAAACACTGCGTGACGTTTGGTAGGAGTTCTTTTCCACGTTAATTATATTTTGATTCAAAGTTCTCTTCAAGAAGGTCTAGAGAGTGCATTACTTCCTGTTACGATGGTGGGTGGTGCAATGGAAGCTCAGAAATTGGAGGTTTTAGAAAGGTTTAGAATCTTTTTTTAATTTTTATTATTGATTGATTTCTGAGAGAGAGAGACAGTGTGAGCAGGGGAGGGTCAGAGAGGGAGACGTAGAATCTGAAACAGGCTTCAGGCTCTTAGCTGTCAGCACAGAGCCTGACACAGGGCTCGAACCCACGAACCGTGAGATCATGACCCGAGACGAAGTCAGACTCTTCCACCCAGGCGCCCTGGTTTGTTTTTTTATTTTTTTGTCCAGCAGTCAAATGCATTTACTTTTGGATTCCACGCATAGATTCCTTCTTCCTCCTTGTGTAGACATTCACGTTACTGCAGAAGTTTTCCTGGATGTAAGGTTAAGGGGGCCATTTACCAAAAATCTAAAGTGCCTTCAAAGGTATTTTTCTTCACATCTGACAACTTTGGGTGACACAGACTTTTTTTTGGCTTGACTGCGGTGGGACAGCCTCTAACTGTGTGAGGAATCAGGATGATCCTGGGCTGGCCAGGTACAGCGGCTAAGGAAGAAATTATCTTCCCAAATTCTACACTGACGTGGGGGAGCTGAAGACCCCTGCCTCATTCGCTTAGGTCCTGAGCATCTCTGATGAACTAGGACGGGTGGGAAAGCCCCTGGTGGCCCCTCCTCCGAATGGGAAGCATGCCTTTCAGCACGTACGAAGACCAGGAGGTGTGTGGCCGGGCTCACGTGACCCATGATAAAATCTGCTGTCGGCCTCTCAGCGCTTTGTGAATTCAAGGCCCCGTTCACCGAAGCTCTTCTTGTGGGTCATGCCACTTGAAATAAAATCTTTTCTTTCATACATTCTCTCAAAGCACACACATTGACAAAGTCAACTCAAGTTCCAAGAAACATGGTTAGCATTTTTGTTTCAAGTCTTATTTTTTTTAATTTATTTATTTTTAAGTAATCTTTAGGCCCAGTGTGGGGCTTGAACTCATGACCAGAGATCAAGTGTCCCATGCCGTATGTACTGAGCCAGTCAGGTGTCCCTCAGTTAGCATTTTAGAATAGATTTTTAAAAATCGTCTTTGATGTTTATTTGCTTACTTATTTTTACTTTTAAATTTGTTTAATGTTGATTTATTTTTTGAGAGACAGAGAGACACAGCGTAAGCAGGGGAGGGTCAGAGAGAGAGAGGGAGACACAGAATCCGAAGCAGCTCCAGGCTCTGAGCTGTCAGCACAGAGCCCGACACGGGGCTCGAACCCAGAACTGCAAGATCATGACCTGAGCCGAAGTCAGACGCTCAACTGACTGAGCCACCCGGGCGCCCCTAAAATAGGTTTTTAAATATACATTTAGTTTGTCTTTTGCAAATGAGTGTTAAGCATGTATAAATTAAAGTATAGGTAGAAATGTCTTCTGAAATATTTAGATTTGCTGATTTCTTACCGCAGTTTTGTTGTTGTTGTTGTTTTAGAGAGAGAGTGTGTGTGTGAGTGGGGGAGGGGGCAGAGGGAGAGAGAGAATCTTAAGCAGGCTCTATGCTCAGCGTGGAGCCTGATGCGGGGCTCGATCCCATGACCCTGGGGCCATGCCCTGAGCTGAAATCAAGAGTCAGACGCTCAACCGACTGAGCCACCCAGGCGCCCCTTAACGGCAATTTTATACTCAAACACATTTTTTGTATTATAATATTATTTCAGTTTTTATGCTAATTTAAGTTTGTTGGCCTATTTATTATGATTTTTTAAAGTTTATTTACTTATTTAACTAATCTCTACACACAGCATGGGGCTAAAACTCATGACCCAAGATCAAGAGTGGAACGGTCCACAACCAAGCCAGCTGAGACCCGCGGGAATGTTACTTAAATCATTTCTCTCTGTGCTAGAAAGTGGGCCTCACTGATACTTCTATCTCGTGTAGATTTGGGGGGGATATGAATTATATCCTTTTAAAATCTTATATTAAATTATACTTTAGTGGTGAGTTCATGATCCGTTTTGAGCATCTATAATACGTATGACAGCAAAGACTTTCCCAGCGAAGGAATTCTGAGGAACCAGTACGGAACGCAAATAAGACGGGATTCTCTGTACATTTCTTAGAAGCACAGATCACTTTGTGGAGATTTTTAGATTTAAATACACTAAGATCTGTCAATATCTGATGAGAGTAGGTCCACTCTGGAGAGGTCCTGAATTTCTCTGTTTTTTTTGGGGGGGGTGGGGGGTTGGGGGTACTTTTCATCCTTGGCAAGTGGCCCATAATTTGATGCTGAATAATTTGGTGTTGAAAAATGTATGGTTGGGGTGCCCAGGGCTCAGCTGGTTGAGTGTCAGACTCTTGATTTCGGCTCAGGTCATGACCTCACAGTTCATGGGTTTGAGCCCCAGATAGGCTCCACACTAATGGCACAGAACATGCTTGGGATTCTCTCTCTTTCTCTATATGCCTCTCTCTGTCTGTCTCTTTCTCTCAAAATAAATAAATAAACTAAAAATATAAAAGGAAAGAAAAATATATGGTTTATACAGCAATTACTATTTCCCTCTCTCAATTCGTACCTCTGCCCAGGGGCCGTTTACAATCTTATCTGCCCATCTGCTGTGGGGGGGCGGGAGTCCATTCTCCCTGTGCCCTTGACCTGCCCAGAGAGCCCCTTCAGTTCGGCTTCCCTTAATCCCCCACGGCGAGAACCCATTCCTCAGGGGCCACCGTGCTCACCCCTGCATCTTGTTGAAGAAACAGCCCTGGGAAGACAAGCCCATTTGAACTATAGGTTGAAGTATGTGAAATGACTGCTTTAACAGCTTCAACATGTGCCAGAAGTTTCTTGCAAGTGGCTAGACTGGATTGGAAACAGGGTACGCATATATGTTTATTCACGACAGTGGCCGTCACTCATCACAACACACATCTTTGATACTAAAGTACGTTTTTGAATAAGTAATACACATTTCATGGTGGTTGCTTGGGAATCCAAGAGTTGAAATCTTGAATTACAAAAACTGCACGGTTTTGGTGTGTCTGCGGATTTCTTTCTCATTAGTCACACGAGCACGCTGCCCGCGGCGCCACTCGCTGTGCGCGTCTCATCTCTGAGATGATGGCCCGTCGGTTGTGGTTCTGTGATCCAGGGCAGATCGGAGGTCAGGGTAGCCGGAAGGCAGGAAACGCCAGCGGTGAGGCGGAAAGGTGTCCGCGTGCACGTGGCACGTACTTAGCTGTCACATCTTCTTATCGTCTGTAGGGCGTTTTGTAGGGAACAGAGTCCGAAGAGCCTCTAAGCGGGGCCTGTAGGGCCGGGCCTGAGGACAGGGCTCACGTCCCAGCTCCAGCCCGTCCGCCACCCCACCCAGCGCCCCAGGCACCGACCTGGGCCCCGGCCCCCTCTCCCACGCACGCCTCTGCCCCTTCCCGCGCTCGCATGCGGACGCCTGCTTAATTGCAGGAGAATTCTCTCCACAGAAAGCAAAAGTATTTAAACGTTGATTTAAAACTATGGAAAATGACAGCCTTTTAAAATATGTAGCTACTGCAGATGTTAATTAAAAGTATTAGTTGATAATCATTTGCTGATACTGATTTATAAATCGTAACAAAGTATCATGCTAGTATAAGATGCCAGTAATAACGGAAACTGAGGGGGATGGGGGTACGGAGGCAGGGACAGAGGGTGTGTGGGGACTCTGTGCTTTCTGTGTGATTTTTCTACAACAGAAAAACTGAAACTTAAAACTGCTCTGAAAATAGTCTATTAATTTTGTTAAAAGGCAATTATTTTATATATACATGCATGTGTGCATATGTATGTGTGTGCGCATTCACAAACATATATGTATGTGATGATACATGTGTGTACACGTGTGTATACATACATGCAGTGCGTGCGTGTATGGTGTCTGTCTATGTATATGTGTGTACATGTGCATATATGTAAGTACATGCGGGCCTGTGTGTGGTGTGTGTATATATATATGTGGGTGTACATGTGCAAGTGTTCATATACATACATGTATGTACATGTGGGTGCACACATGCTGTGTATATGTATATGTGTGTGCAGGTGCGTGCACATGTATACGTATATGTATGTACATGTGGGCATGTGTGTAGTGTGTACATGTATATGCGCATGCGTTCATATACATACATGTATGTACATGTGGACGCACACGTGCAGTGTATATGTATATGTGTACAGGTGTGTGCACACGTGTACGTACATGTATGTGCATGTGGGCCTGTGTGTGGTGTGTGTATGTATATGGGTGTATATGTGTACACATACATACATGTATGTGCATGTGGGTTCACATGTGCTGTGTATATGTATATGTGTGTACAGGTGCATGCATTCATATACATACATGTATGTACATGTGGGCGCATGCATGCTGTGTGTATGCATATGTGTACAGGTGTGTGAAAACGTATACGTATATGTATGTGCATGCGGGCCTGTGTGTGGTGTGTGTATATGTATACATGTGCGTGTAGAAACATGTGTGCGTATAAGCACACATTTGCCAAGCTCAGTAGAGATCAGGAAGGCTGGGCTCCCGTGACGGTTCGTCAGTGACTTTAGGTGACGCGGACATCTGTCTCCCCTGCAGTTTAGCGCCACAGCGAGGGGTTTGCCCAAGGGAGATGAAGGCACATCCCGGGGGTGCCTGAAGGTGGGCGCCCCAAGGTGGGGGCGAGGTGAGGGTGTGGGGAGGCAGGGGTGCCGCCCTGCCGTGCCTACCCCAGCTCCTCTTACTGATTCTCCCTTTGTGGGCAGGGGCGGCACACCGCGGGTCCCGGAGGGCTCGGGTCCCCCACCGGGTCAGCCAGGAAGCGCCTAGTGTTCTTCCCCTGGTCCTTCCTGCCCCCCGTCCGCTCCCCGCTCCCTGCCTGGAGCTCCTCCTCTTCACTGGGTGCTGCACTTCTGTGATCTCCTCCGCGTTTCCTTCAAAGTCGTATCTCTGCCTCTTGCAGTCTCTGGCTTGTAATCTCTTGGCTTTAAAAGGTTGTGTTTTGTTTTTGTTTTTTATTTTTAGTTTTGACGGTCATGTATAAATTCTAAAAGTTCTTTCTGGGGGCTCGGTCGGGCATCCGACTCTTGATTTCAGCTCAGGTCATGATCTCACGGTTTGCGGGTTTGAGCCCCGTGTTGGGCTCAGTGCTGACAGTGCGGAGCCTGCGTGGGGTTCTCTCTCTCTCCCTCTCTCTCTGCCCCTCCCCGGCTCACACACACTCTCTCTCAAAATAAATACACTTTAAAAAAAAGTCCTTTCTGGTTTTTGAGTCCTCTGTCTTCCCACCGCTCTGTTCTAACTTCACAGGTGCGACAGCCCCTCCCTGAGGTCCCACATCTGCTGTACTCAGAATCCCGCCCTCCAGCCTCCCCTCTGCACTGTGTCCTCCATTTTCCACTTCCCTGATCGTTTCTTCCCCTCACGTTGGCGGCGTCCCCCAAATCCCTGGGTGTCCTGAAGGTCCCTTGGGGATGGGGAGGCTGGAGGACCCATGAGCTTCAGCAGCCCCTTCCCCAGCGGCCCCCAGATGCCGTGTGCTGAACATACGCGTCTTCGGTGTGGTGGGCAGTGGGTGTGGGGACTCCCCGCTTGTGTTCTGGGCTGGGGTCTGGTGCAGCTAATGGGGAGAGTCTGGCTCGGTGCACACACACATGCACATGCACACATACACACGCATGCGCACACACATGCACAATGCATGTGCACACACGCATGCACACGTGCAGATGCGTACACACAGGCACAATGCATGTGCAGACACAGGCACATATCACATACGTGCTCACACGTGCACCCACGCCCATGCATGTGCACACATACACACATGTGCATGCACACAAGTGCACGCACATGCACACACACGTATACACACATGCTCCTGCACATGCACAGGGTAAAGTCTATCCAACCTTAGGAAGCCACCTACAGATAAAGTTCTGTAAAAGTTTGTAATTTTTTCATGTGCTCTCCAGTCGTTTCTTTGATCTCTTCCTGCTTCTGACTAGACAGGTTTTACATTTGAGCCATATTCTCGGAAAATAAACATTGCCTTTCCTCTCAACAGATTAAGTAATGCGCCATTTGTAAAAGCTTCACACACAGTACACGGGAAATCCATCGTCCTAAAGCCGGGCTGTGTTTGCAAACAACTTGAAGGTTACGTGATTAAGGTCGTTTCCATCCGAGTCCCCTCCAGCTGTAGAACCCCGCGCTTACGGAAGCGGCACGTGGGACCATCTCCGGACCCGTGTCGGCTCGGCCGGTGAGCCTGTACCGGCCCCACCATCCAGGCCTTTGGGTCAGGAGTCAGAAGGGGGATCAGTTCCAGAAAGCACGCCAGCCCTGATTTCTGGGGAGCCCGTTTTGCGTCGCTGCACGCTGGAGCTGCTGCTGTCCCCTAACCTGTAAGTCACAGCTTCCTATAGAAAAGGGGACGTGTTCCTCTGACCTCTGAAATTCGGAGGGAAACATGAAATACGAAAGCCTCCCTGTTGCTAACAGAAAGGGGCAACTGAGCAGGTGGGGAGGAAGGGAGGCAAACTCTGGATGACCTTGTTCACCTTTTGTCCTTAGAAGGTCCACTACCCTAGACACAGCGCAGCTTACTTTGGTAGAAACGGGAGTTTTCTGTGTGTATAAAATTCATTGGCACGAGGTGCCGAGGAGGAGGAGGGAACACTGCTGTCCAGAGAAACACCCTCCCCCCCCCCAGGTACATATTTACATCATGATGGATAATGACCCAATTCACAGCATGTTTGCATGATCAGTTTTCATTAATTTTGCTTCTTCTGTGCTGACATTCCCCTTGCGAATTCAGGGCTCCTCAACCGGAAAATCTCACACCAAAAATCTCCATTCCCCATGACACAGGCGATGATAGAATTTGGGCATCATGTTTCCTTCATCCCTCCACCCACAGCAAGATTACTGGGCGAGGCCAAGGTTGTCTTTTTCTTAGTTCTTTTCTCCTTGTCATGTTTTTTTTCCCCTGGAAGAACTTTCTAATCTTCACCTTGTCAACCCACGGGGAGCCGTGGGGTCAGGTCACCACATGGATATACATGCGGTTCATCTTACTCTACTTTTGATATATGTTGGTGCATTTTTGACATATTTGATGTAGTTTTGCTTTTTTTAAGTTTATAAATTTTTTTAAATATACTTCTGAGAGAGAGAGAGAGCATGAGCAGGGGAGGGGCCGAGAGAGAGACACACACACAGAATCTGAAGCAGGCTCCAGGCTCTNGGGAACCGTGAAGTCGTGACCTGAGCCAAAGTCAGACGCTTAACCGACTGAGCCACCCAGGTGCCCCTGCTTATTAAAAGTTAATTTGGTTTTATAAGAGTGTGGTTCCCAAGTCCAATCTATACAACAAGATACGTGCAACAAGGTTGTATGTCCAGCCCACACCCTCCCACTCGCCATCCCCCATGGGTCTCCTCCAAAAATGCGTATGGATTATTCTCTCGCTGCTTAATTTAAATAGAAACAGATTAAGAGATGATACATACATAGGTAGATAGACGGTAGGTGATAGTAGATAGATAGACAGTAGAGAGTTGATAGACGAATAGGTAGGTCATAGATGGACAGACAGATGTTAGATGGCTAGCAGATTTTCTGTTTTCGGCTGGTCCTGGTTAAACGGCAATGCACGCCTGACGCTTTCCTCCGCCTTGCTCTGTTCACAGAGATCTCTGGGATCACCCCAGAGCCCTGTGCGGACACTGCCCTTCTTTCTTCTCATGACTGCGTAGTACTTCTCCATGCGGTGAGTGAAGATAATTCATCCCCAGCCCCGTTGATGGGGAGGCGGGTTGCTGCTGAGCTTTTGCTTATACAAACTATATGACAGTTTAACAGAAATGGGTCTCATCGTGGAAATGGTTGTAACTTTCTCTTTTGTTGACTATAACTTGATATCATCATATTTGCCCATTTTATGGGATTAATGGAAACGTAGATGGTTTCAGTGCGTCACTAAAAGCCCATCAAAGAGGGAAGACAGAGACAATGCTTAGTTTAGACCCTTAGTTTCTCCTTCCTCATCCGACAGGGAGAGAAACTGAGGCAAGAGCCGCTGGGAGGTGGCGGAGGGAGCTGGGAGGCCGGCAGCCGCTCACACCACCTGCTTCCGTCAGGCTGGGTGCCTGGATTTCACTGAGAGACCCAGGAGGGCAGAGCCAGGCCACAGGCCTCTGTACCCGCAGCCGTGCCAGGCCCACCCCGGCTGCACCCCAAATACTTGCCGAGTGAGTGGAGCACAGTTTGGTTGGGAGGCTGGTCTGCGGGCCGCCCTGATGCCGGCGCCGCTGCAGTTCCCACGCTCCGGCCGCAGGTGGCAGACGGCCACCTGGGGGAAACGCTCCCTTGAGAATTTGGCAGAGCCGCCAGGGCGTGTGTGAGAAATAGCACCCGGAGAGCATTCCTTTCCAGATAGATGTCTCGGGGGGAAGAGTCTTGGCGGGTGATGTCTGATCGCGAGCAGCGATAGGAGAGACCCGACTAGGCTGGCAGAGAACTCGGGCGCGGGGCTCCCGGCCCTGGGGTGGGCATGACTCGCGGTGGGGGCGGGGTCCGGCGGTGGGAAAGCTCAGCCTCCACACTCACACTCACACTCACAATCAGAGCAGAGCAGGGCCGGGAGCCGCCGACCTTCAGACGCCCTGTGTTAGGATCCTTTCACTTGAGCTTCAGATAGAGAGCATCTGACTCCCCTACCTAATGTGTCAGAGAGCCTGTCCAGACTCGCCCTGCCTCCTGTCCCTGCCCCGACTGCTCATTTCCCTGACCTTGAACGGCAGCATCAGGTTTCCCCGGAGTGGCTTCCAAATGGCTGTTTTAGAGGCACCTGGGGGGCTCGGTCGGTTAAGCGTCCAACTCTTGATTTGGGCTCAGGTCATGATCTTACTGTTTTGTGAGATCGAGCCCCGCATCCAGCTCTGTGCTCAGTGCAGAGCCTGCTTGGAATTCTCTCTCTCTCTCCCTCTCTCTGCCCCTCCCCTGCTCATGCTTTCTCTCTGTCTCTCTCTCTCTCAAAATAAATAAATAAACTTATTTTTTAAAAAAGGAAATGGCTATTAAAAAAACAAAATGCAATAGAAAATACAAAACAGCCTGCAAAAATGTGAGTCCATTGTTTTTGCCAATAAGAAAACTGGACTGGTTTTAGGAAATAGGATTAAAGTTAAATAGGAAAACTTAAGGCTCTGCATTAGCCAGGGTTCTTCAAAGAAACAGAGCCTATGTGTTCTGTTTTAAGTTTTTAAATATTTATTTTGTTTTTGAGAGCGGATAACAGCGCATGAGCAGGGCAGGGGCAGAGAGAGAGGGAGACACAGAATCCGAAGCAGCTCCAGGCTCCAAGCTGTCAGCACAGAGCCTGATGCGGGGCTCGAACCCACGAACCACGACCTGAGCTGAAGTCAGACACTCAGTTGAGTCACTCAACTGACTGAGCCCCCAGGCACCCGATAGGTTCCGTTCTATATAGACCAGAGATTTATTATATGGAACTGGCTCACGTGATTTTGAAGGTTTCACAATCCCCGATATCTGCAGATGGTTACATAAGCTGTAGACCCGGGAGATGGATGGTTTTGTTCTCGTCTGGAGAATGGCAAGCTCGAGACCCAGGAAGAGCTGATGTTTCAGTTCAAAGGCCACCAGGCAGGACGAATTCCCTTACTTCCTTTCAGGCCTTGAACTGATTGGACGAGGCCCACCCACACCCGTGGCGGCAGTAATCTGCTTTCCTTGGCCCACTGATTCAGACGTGAGTCTTATTTAAAAGACCTCACAGAGACACCCAGAATGTTCGACCAAAAATCTGGGCACCCTGTGGGCCCGTCAAGTTGACATGTGAAATTAACCGTTACAGACCCCCAGATGAGGGTTTTGACCAGCGACAGTCGGCAGGCCCGTGAGCCCAGAGCGAACACAGACATTTGGTATCTCTTGTTGCTGCACAAAATAAGGATCCATGCAACTGTGACAGAGATATCAGTCCTGCCGGTTATTTTAGTCTCTTGACGCTGCTGTATCAAAGTACCGCAAGTGGGGGGCTCACCCCAACAGAAATGTGCTCTCTCACAGGCTGGAGGCCAGACGTCCGAAATCCAGGTGTCCCCAGGGCCAGCCTCCCTGTGAAGGCTCCAGGGGAGTGTCCTTCCTGCCCTTTCCAGCTCCTCGCACCTGCCAGCAATCGCTGGCTTGTAGGTACGTCCTCTGGTCACACGGCCACCTTCTCGGTCTGTCATCATGTCATCTTCCCTCTGTGTTTATCTACCTAAAGTCCCCTCCCCTTTTTTCTTTAAAGCTTATTTATTTAATTTGAGACAGGGAGAGAGAGAGAGAGAGAGAGAGAGAGAGAGAGAGAGAGAGAAAGTCCCAAGCAGATTCTGCACTGACCGTGTGGGGCTTGAACTCCCGAATCATGAGATTGGAAGTAAAGAGTCAGACGCTCAACGGACACTTCCACCCAGGCGCCCCTGAATTCCCCCTTTTTATAAGGACACTGGTCACATTGGAGTAAGGTTCCCCCAATGACCTCACTTTAACTTGATCATCTGCAAAGACTATTTAAGAATAATGTCACCTGGGAGCTCCTGGGCGGCTCAGTCAGTTAAGCCTCCAACTCTTCATTTCAGCTCAGGTCAGGGTGTCACGGTTTGTAAGTTCGAGCCCCGAGTCGGGGTCTGCGCTGACGGTGTGGAACCTGCTTGGGATTCTCTCTCTCCCTCTCCCTCTGCCCCTCCCCTGCTCTTGCTCATGCACTTGCTCTCTCTCTCAAAAATAAATAAATGTTTTTAAAGAAATTAGTAATGTTAAAAAAAAACAAAAACAAAAATAAGAATAATGTCGCCTCCGCAGGCACTGGGGTTTAGGAGAACAACATATCTTTTGCGGGGACACAGCTTTGCCCCAAATGGTGGGTCTCACCGGGCCCCCTAGGCACCCAGCCCCTAAGTGCCTCCCTAGCCCCTCCGGGGGGGCGGTTCTGAAGGGCCTCGGGTCCTGGCCATCCCGGCCCCTGCAGAATTTCCTCCAGGTGGGCTGCCAGGACCCCTGAAACAGCTTCGAAGAACCCCAGGCAACTCACAGCTTTCAGACGGCCCTGAAAAATGTGAGGCGCTCCCCTCCAGGAGTTAGTGAAACATTCTGGTCGTTTCTGCCGCCCTGTTTTGGCAGCTCTCTCCCCCTTCGGTCCTGGAAGCAGCCTGTGGTCCATGGCTCGTCTAGCTCCGCCCAGTCCTGTGCTTAGTTCATGGCCNCCCCCGAGGCCGTGAGCTCAGTGAGGGAGGCTCACCAGCTACTCCCGGCAGGCACGTCAACTAGGCAGATCTCCCCTGCGTGTCCAGCAAAAATAAGCCAGGGGCTGCGGGTCACCTCCGGTCCCACTCCGTTGGTGGGGTCTGCGGACCTGCTTTTTGACGTCAGCTCTGCTTTCTGGAAACTACACACAATAGACATCCGCTGCTGGAAAGGACCTTTGGGCTGTGTTTCTGGACCCTTCTGGGCCTCTCTCCAGCCGTAGATGAGATGATGGGTCCGGTTCCTGCCTGGCCGCCAAGATCACTGCTATGGACAGAAGATCTGGTCCTGATCTTCATGCCCAGAGCAGACAGCTCTGTCCCCGGCTACCAGCTCCAGGCCCGTGCTCACCGCGGGAGACAATGCCTGGCGGGACAGGCTGTGAGTGTGTGGCCAAAGTCCCTTCTATTGCTCCTATGACATTCTGTTACTCACTCGCCCACTGATGGACACTCGGGGTGTTACAACCTTTTGCTCTTTTGTGAATAATGTTGCTAGCAACACCTGTGTACAAATTTTTGTTTGAATTCCCGTCTTCAATTCTTTTGGGTTTACACTTAGGTGAAATTGCTGGGTTATGGGGTAATTCTATGCTTAACTTTTTTTTTTTAATTAAGAAAATGTGTACTTATTTATTTTTTAAAAATTTCAATGTTTTATTATTTATTTTTGAGAGGCAGACAGAGCGTGAGCAGGGGAGGGGCAGAGAGAGAGGGAGACACAGAGTCCGAAGCAGCTCCAGGCCCTGATCTAGCTGTTAGCACAGAGCCCGATGTGGGGCTTGAACCCACAAACCACGAGATCATGACCTGAGCCGAAGTCAGACATTTAACCGACTGAGTCACCCAGGAGCCCCTGTACTTATTTATTTTGAGAGAAACAGACAGAGAGAGAGAGCGAGAGCATGAGCATGGGAGGGGCGGAGAGAGAGAATCCCAAGCAGGGAGCCATCAGCACAGAGCCCGACACGGGGCTCGATCTCACAAACCGTGAGATCCTGACCCGAGCTGAAATCAAGAGTCGGAGGCTTAACGGACTGAGCCCCCCAGGAGCCCCTGTGCTTAATGTTTTAATGCCTTGTCACTGTTTTCCCATAAATACTTTCCAAATTGCTTGATCCTAACTACTTAAGAAACGGAAGTGCCAGGCAGGTCTTGGTGGGGGGGGGGAGGGGGGTGCAGTGTAGGAGGGCTACAGGAGAGCCTTGGGCTCAGGAGCACATCCTGCCGGGCCCAGGCCCCGGGGGGTGGGGGGCCCTCTCACAGTGATCCCACAGGACTCACCCCTGAGTCACTGAGCCACCACGCATTTCACGATGCGTGTCACCAGAGAGCTGTAATAACTCCCCAGCCTCTCGAGTGGCTCCCAGGGGGTGGCATCGAGTTGGGCTGGATCGGTCCCATTTTAGATGGGTTATCTGGGAGGGCCTCAAGGAAGCAGTGACATTGAACAAAAGAGGTGAAGGCTGGGCACCGGGGCTTCCCAGGAGAGGCGCTGCTCCTGCAGAGGCTCTGGGTAGGGCATGTGCTCACGTTGTGGAAGAACGAAAAGGCCAGTGTGGCCAGGACAGAGAAGGGCGGTGGTCAGGGACAAACCTGGATGGGGGGCAGGGCGGTCCAGAGAGGAGGAGCCAGTTACTCACCAGCAGGGCCTAATAAACACGATGATGCAGCCAGCTACATACCCCAGGAGCTTGTGACAGAGGAATTTGACTGAATCTGGGACTCGAGGAAAGACAGAGTCGGGGAGAGGCGGAGTGGGAGGGAACCTGGCATCAGCTGAACTTTCCTGATTGACAGGACAGCTTGTGCAAAGGCCCTGTGGAGCCTGAGTCAGAGGACTTGGGGTGGAGGGTGTGGCTAGAGGACCGAGAGCAGCAGAGACTGGGGGGTGTGGGGGAGGGGCAGGCCCTTTTCATCCTAAAACAATGACCTCGGGCTTGCATTTTCCAAACATCACTGCCCTCCCCTGAAGACCCCCTGGAGAGGGCGGTAAATGACAGGAAATGACCAGGGCAGGGCCAGGGGCTGGCCCAGGAGGCAGCATCCCACCAGGAGATGCTGAGGAAGGAGGAGCTGGTGGCTTGGTGATCAGACCGTCGGTGGTATTCCTGCCGGAGAAGGAATGAACTGAGGCCAACGCACCATGTGTCTAAACTGTTGAAAATTATCAAGCCAGTAGACTAAGTGTTAGATGACGCGTGTCCTGTCCTGCTTTGACAAATACACGACTTAGGAGGCCAGACTTGAACTGGCAGATCTCAGACTCCTGACCTTCTTTCTGTCCACCCCCAGCTTCGTAGCAAATAGAGGGAAGCCTCCAGGACCCACAGTGGGGACAGCCCCACCCACACCCCCCGCAAACAGCCTCCTCTGGCTGCGCGGGGGGCACGAGGGTGCTCACACCAGCAGTGAGGTCACCCTCTGGAGGATGGACCCATGCAGAGTTTGGGGGGGTGGTCTTGGGGACCTTTGGGCTGGGGTCACAGGTATCTAGTTTGATCTAGGAGGCTGGGCCCCTCCTGGCCCCAGGTAGAAGGGCGGGCCCAAGGAGGGCCAGACCTCAGACAGCCCTTTGGAGCAGGGGGAGGGGAGCACGGGGGGA
>NW_027528796.1:3981724-3988255 GCF_008692635.1 Crocuta crocuta
GGGGGCGCCTCTTGTCCACGTGTCGAGTGGGGGAGCTGATGATGGGCTGGGTCTTGTGGGCTGGAGGGTGCATGAGGGTCTCCCCACGCTTCTTGATTCCTGGCCTTCAGAAGAGAAGGCAGTTGATTCATAGAGATGGGGACACCCTGGAAAGAACCAGTTTGGGGGTAAAAATCGCAGGCTCATCTCAGACATGTGGAGGTACCTTAGAGATATGGGTGCCATGTTGAATTTCGGGGTCTCGTGTGCAGAGGAGAGGTCTGGCCTGGATGTACCAAGGTCGGCATCTGTCGGATAGATGGACGCTGAGGCGGTGGGCTGGAGGAGCTCACTGGGGATAAAGACGACAGTGTCTGGCGAGGGAGGGGGGTCCTGGGACCCAACACTTCAAGGCAGGGAGTGAGGAGAGTGCACTCATGTAGAGAGATTATAGGTGATTCAACACGCATGTGCTTAATGCTGTCTTTGTGCTGAGCCGTGAGCCCGAGGTACCAGGGCACGGATCGTACACTGGGGGAAGGCAGGGGTGGGGTCACTGGAGTCAGACCACAACTCTGGAAAAGGGAGGTTTGTGTATAAGAAAACATTTGCTAAATATTAACATTTATAAGATTTTTAAAATAAGTTTTTTTATTTATGAAAGAGAGGCAGCATGAATGGGGGAAGGGCAGAGAGAGAGGGAGACACAGAATCCGAAGCAGCTCCAGGCTCTGAGCTGTCAGCACAGAGTCTGATGCGAGACTCAAACCCACAAACCGTGAGATCATGACCTGAGCCGAAGTTGGACGCTTAACCCACTGAGCCACCCAGGCGCCCCAGCATTTATAAGATATTAATGTGGGTATAAAATCACAAAACGTCCCAAATGGCCAAAATGATCTTGAGAGTGAAGAACAAAGCCGGGGGTGTCATAATCCTGGCTTTCAGGATTTCGTACAGGATTCGTACAGAATCCTGTACGAAAAAGCTGTAGTCATCAAAACAGTATGGCACAAAAATAGGCACACAGATCAATAGAACAGAAGAGAGAGCCCAGCAATATATTGACCACAACTGTATGGTCAATTAATCTTCAGCAAAGGATGCAAGAATATGTAATGGGAAAGGACCGCCTCTTCAACAAAAGGTGTTGGGAAACTGGACAGCGATGTGCAAAAGAACAAACCTGGCCCGTTTCCTTACGTCGTACACAAAGTAAACTTGAAATGGGTTAAAGATCTAAATGGGAGACCCGAAACCCTCCAAATCCTAGAGGGGAGCACAGGCAGTAGTGTCTCAGACATTGGTCGTAGTCACATTGTTCTAGACACGGCTCCAGAGGCAAGGGAAACGAAAGCAATAATGAACTATCAGGACCTCATCAAGATAAAAAGCCTCTGCACAGCAAAGGAAACAATCAGCAAAACGGAAAGGCAACCGACAGAAGATATTTGCAAGTGACATATCTGATAAAGGGTTATTATCCAAAATATATAAAGAACTGATACAACCCAACACCCAAAAAAACCAAATAATCCAATTATAAAATGGGCAGAAGACACGAACAGACAATTTCTCCACAGAAGACACCCGGATGGCCAACAGACACAGGAAAAGAGGCTCAACATCACTCAGCATCAGGGAAACACAGATCAAAACCACAGTGAGATACTGCCTCACACCTGTCAGAACGGCTAAAACAACACAAGAAATAACAGGTGTTGGTGAGGCTGCGGAGAAAGGGCCCCTCATGCACTGTTGCTGGAAATGCAAACTGGGGCAGCCACTCTGGGAAACAGTGTGGAGGTCCCTCAAAAAATTAAAAAATGGAATTATCATATGATCCAGTAATTCCACGACTGAGTATTTACCGAAAGAGTACGAAAATAGTGATTCAGAGGCATACACGCACCCCTGTGTTTATAGCAGCATTATTCACAATATTTACAATAGCCAAACTATGGAAGCAACTAGCTAAGTATCCATCAGTAGATGAATGGAAAAGCAGTGGTGTGTATATACAATGAAATATCACTCTGCCATAAAAAGAATAAAATCTTGCCATTTGCAACCACACAGATGAACCTAGAGAGAATTAAGACAGAGAGGGACAAATCCCACAAGACTTACATGGGGGATCTAGGGGGGAGGGGGGAGATGGGCATGGAGGAGGGCACTTGAGGGGATGAGCACTGGGTGTTATATGGAAACCAACTTGACAATAAACTATCTGTAAGAAAAAAATAAATTAAAAAAAGAAAAAGAAAAAAAGACTTACATGGGGGATCTAAAAAAACAAAACGCATGAACACAGAAGCAAACAGAAAGCAGAAGACCCCTAAGTACAGGGAATAGATGGGTGTGGCCCGAGGGAGGGGCGGGGGCAAAATGGTGAACAGGCAGGAAGCACAGGCGCCCAGTTAGGGACTGAGGGAGCCGGGCCCTGGAGGGCGCAGCCCGGGAGTACAGCTGATGGCGCTGCAATCGCGCGCACGGTGACAGGTGGGGGCGTGAGCACCCGTGAGCCCAGCATGACGGGCCGAGAGGGTGAATCACCGTGTTGTACCCCTGAGGCCGCCGTGACATCGTGTGTCACTGTGCTTGAAGTATAAGAAGGGGAGAACCTGGCTGGATAAAAGCTAGACCCGGGAAGTGGGCCCCTCTCCCCCTCCCCGGCCCTGGGAGGGGCGCCGAGGGAAGCCGGGCCGCGACACCTAGCTCTGGGTGCCCCTCGGAACGAAGGGGACGGATCGCAGCGGTGAGCAAGCTCTGTTCTCCAGCAAGTAACAGTCAAGTCCCGCAGGCAATGCTCAGCCACGGTCCCAGCGAGTTGCCGCAGGGGCCGCCCTTGCGGGAGGGCAGAGCCACCTACCTGGGGCGGAGCCTGCGGGCCGGGAGGTGGCTGGACCTGGAGGGGGGGGGCGAGGGGGCGGAGCCTGCGGGCCGGGAGGCGGCTGGACNCTGGCGGCGCTGGCCTGTCCCGGCTCCGCGGCCGATGGAGGAGGACAGCCTCACGGAGCGGACACACAGTACGAGTGCCAGACCCCCGGCGCCGTTCCTCCGGCCCCTGGTCCACGCCATGCACCCTGCGTCCCCGGGGCCCCTCGGCCACCCTAAGGCAGGGCCCACTCGCCCACGGTCTCCTGGGGACCCCGCCGCAGGAGAGCCCCGCACCTGCCTGCTCCTGGGCCACAGGGTCCGTGGGTTCCTGGCAGCGGGACGCGGGGACGCGCGCGAAGAAGGGGACCCCCCCCAGGGTCCCCGAGCAGCGCACCCAGGCAGCCGGGGTAGGAGAGCGCGCACGTGGTACTTCCTCGGGGACCGGCCGCTGTCACTTCACCCGCGTCACCGAGCGTCTCCGCCTCCGGGCTCCCCTCTCCCGACGGCTCCCACCTCCAGCCCCCGGGGTACCCGGCGCTGCCCCGCGCGGGAGCCCGCTGTCTGCGCTGGGTCCCTCGCGCGCGCGGCGGCCACCCGGGCCGTGGTCGCACGAACCCTCACGACGGCCACTTCCCAAGTCTGAGACGCAAAACTTGCGCTAATAGCTTTCTTTGGGTCAGTCCACTTTTATTTGTACCTAAAATGTACTAAAAGTGAAACTTTATGTTTGATAAAAGGTTTTCATTGATATAAATCATTGACCCTGTAGCGGGTTCAATCATTTCGGAGAATGTGTTTACGAAATTACGGGTGAGGCTTCTCTGTTTACTAAGAAAATCGCTACAGCCCATTAAGATGGAAAATTCAATTTAATATACATTTTGTCTTATTTTATATTCTGATTACTTACTCTAGGTTAAGGCCAACATAAGAAGCCTTAACTTTCAATGTGTATATGCTTAATCTCATCCATAAAATATTAATATTAATTTTTAAAGCTTACAGCTGATCAAACATCTACAGTTCAAAAATGATGGATCTTTATGTTTTGTGCCCTATTAGTGATTGAAATCATTTCAACAAACTGACTTGTGTCCCTTTTGAATCTTTTCACCTGTCACTTGTAGTTGTTATGAATTTATGTTAAATATTTGCATGACAAAATAAAACTGTAAGTATTTTATTCTCTTTAGGCCCTTCAGTGTCCTCATACCTCAGTGTAACACCAAGATTTCTGTGTCGAAAATGGTAAGAAACCTTCTATATCTCACTCTCTGGGGCTTCTTGGATGGCCATAGAGTAACCACAAAGGTTTACGGCCTCACATTATAAACACTGGTAAAATAATCACTAAATTATTGAAACTGCAAGTTACTTTTATATACTTAGAAATGGTGTGCCTGGGTCGCTGAGTCGGTTAAGCTGCCGACTTTGGCTCAGGTCATGATCTCCTAGTTCGTGAGTTCGAGCCCCACTCCGCTCTGTGCCGACAGCTCTCTGCCCCTCCCCTGCTCATGCTCCATCTCTCTCAAAAATAAAGAAACGTTAACTTGACAATAATCTGTTTGTAAGCACGTAGGACCAGTGACCATTAACGCGAACATTCACTCTTCTAAAATCCCTCAGGGTCTGGAACCCGGGCTCGCCTCCCAAGTCCTGCGAGGGTTCCTGCGAGGGACGTTGTTTTCCTGTAACTGACCTTGAACGCACGGAGTGGCCTGCAGCAAGAACACAGCCAACCTCAAGGGGCGCCGGGGAGCAGCCTGCCCAACCTCGGCCGCGATCTTTGCCCCACTCCGCTCGCAGTTGGGGACTGGGTCTCCAAGCCTCTGTGGGCTCTGGTTGTGGGCCCAGGAACCCAGTGCTGAGCCTGCAGCAGACACTCCACAAATATTTGCTGAGTGAAGCGCCAGATGATTAAATAAATGAAATCGGTGTATTTTATTACTGGACTGCTGTGGGCTGTTAGTCACTTAGGCGGCTGAATGAACCCCGCACCGTGAGACTCTGGAGCAGAGGAAGTCTGGAGAAAGATGCCTCTAGCGAAGTCCCGGAAACAGCACGCACGAGTGACTCATTTTCTAGTCGATTGATTGTTTCCCCCCCTCCCCCTCCGCCAAAATAACCACTATGCTGGCTTTCAAGTTATCTTTCTGTCTTTAAAGCCACAACGCTTTAAAAAATGTTAGTGCAAATGTTAGTTACATTTGCTACCATCAACAATCATTCGCCACTCCGGTCTCAAGGCGATCAATTCGGAGTTGACGATGACGGGGGTAAAGGACCCGGCTGCCTGGTTTTCTTTCCCAGGAGGCCCCCTGCGGCCCGAAGCGTCAGCACTCTCCAGGGAGCCTGTGGGGGAGGGGAGGGGCCGGTTCCAAAGCGCGGAGAGGGCTCCATCACTGGCTGTAAAATAAGATCGTGTGCCTGGTGGAACGGGAAGCCTGTAGAAGGCGAGTCTGAGACTTCCCCGTGCCAGCCAGGATCAGCCTCTCGTTTTGGGGCGACACAAAAACACACTGTCATTAAGCTGCTCCCTCCTTGGTGCCGCCTTCCAGCCCTGCCTCCGTGTCATCTCACCTGGCCAAGAAGCCTTCGCTCACTGTACGGCGTGCAGGAGTGAGTGGCTCTTAGGCGTGCAAGTTTGCACTTACATTTCTCGACCTCTGACTCAGATATCTTCCCAAGCTGCGACCTCATTCAAGGCTGGGAATGTTTTCCTCCCAAGGGTGGAAAGACATCCTTCCTTTCCAGTTGTCTTCAAGGTGTAAAAATCATACTGTTCCCCAGGAAAGGATGGAGGAACTCCAGTTGTCTTTAAAAGCCCATTAAAAAAAAATTTTTTTTAAGGTTGATTTATTTTTGAGAGAGATGGAGCACGAGCGGGGGAGGGGCAGAGAGAGAGGGAGACCCCAAATCTGAAGCAGGCTCCAGGCTCGGAGCTGGCCGCACAGGACCCTGCATTGGGGAGAACATGATCTGAACCGACGTGGTCCCCTCAACCGACTGAGCCATCCAGGCGCCCCTAAAACTCCACTTTAGATCTGCCGTTGGGGTGATTAAAAAAAGAGTTACTTCCAAAATGGGAAACTTCAGACTCAAAAAGCGAGACGCTAGTTTCCAGGAAATTGCACTCAGTGAAAAAAAAAAAAAAGCCAATTTCGAAAGACCCCTCACTAGATAATTCCTGCGTGCAACCATAACATATTTTACAATAACACAGGAAACAGAGGAAAGATTAGTGATGGCCAGGGTTTGGGGTTTCAGTTACCAAAAGGGGCGCAGGAGGGCTCCTTTCTTGATGGAAAGTTCGAGATCTTGACAACAGTGGTAGATACACGACGTTACACAGGTGGTAACATTGCACAGAACGTAAGGCACGCCCATGAGGCCACGTAAAATCGGGGCAAACCGAGTAAGACCTGCGGGGCCGTATGGCAGTCAATATCCTGGTTATTACATACTCCCCCCGCCCCCTTTTTTGGCCAAGTTTTGCCAAGTGAGGGCACCCGGGCGAACGCAGCGGTTGTGCGTCTCCTACAACTGCGTAGGGCCCCGCTGTGATCCGCACACACGCGCACGCGCCGCCGGGGCGGAGGACGCAGTGACCCCTCGCGTCCCCAGGTGGGTCTGCAGGGACCTGGCGGCCGGGGGCGGGGCCGGCGGGGGGGG